>NC_138778.1:9522351-9832351 GCF_965119305.1 Pelophylax lessonae
ACCCCTCAAATGTTTGTAAATATTTTATTCTATCTTTTCATGTGACAACACTGAAGAAATGAGACTTTGCTACAATGTAAAGTAGTGAGTGTACAGCTTGTATAACAGTGTAAATTTACTGTCCCCTCAAAATAACTCAACACACAGCCATTAATGTCTAAACCGCTGGCAACAAAAGTGAGTACACCCCTAAGTAAAAACATCCAAATTGGGCCCAAAGTGTCAATATTTTGTGTGGCCACCATTATTTTCCAGCACTGCCTTAACCCTCTTGGGCATGGAGTTCACCAGAGCTTCACAGGTTGTTACTGGAGTCCTCTTCCCCTCCTCCATGATGACATCACAGAGCTGGTGGATGTTAGAGACCTTGCGCTCCTCCATCCTTCTATTTGAGGATGTCCCACAGATACTCAATAGGGTTTAGGTCTGGAGACATGCTTGGCCAGTCCATCACCTTTACCCGCTTCTTTACCAAGGCAGTGGTCGCCATGGAGGTGCGTTTGGCATCGTTATCATGTTGGAATACTGCCCTGCCCCCCAGTCTCTGAAGGGAGGGGATCATGCTCTGCTTCAGTATGTCACAGTACATGTTGGCATTCATGGTTCCCTCAATGAACTGTAGCTCCCCAGTGCCGGCAGCACTCATGCAGCCCCAGACCATGACACTCCCACCACCATGCCTGACTGTAGGCAAGACACACTTGTCTTTGTACTCCTCACCTGGTTGCCGCCACACACGCTTGACACCATCTGAAACAAATAAGTTTATCTTGGACTCATCAGACCACAGGAGATGGTTCCAGTAATCCATGTCCTTAGTCTGCTTGTCTTCAGCAAACTGTTTGTGGACTTTCTTGTGCATCATCTTTAGAAGAGGCTTCCTTCTGGGATGACAGCCATGCAGACCAATTTGATGCAGTGTGCGGCGTATGGTCTGAGCACTGACAGGCTGACCCCCCCACCCCTTCAACCTCTGCAGCAATGCTGGCAGCACTCATACGTCTATTTCCCAAAGACAACCTCTGGATATGATGCTGAGCACGTGCACTCAACTTCTTTGGTCGAATATGGCGAGGCCTGTTCTGAGTGGAACCTATCCTGGTAAACCGCTGTATGGTCTTGGCCACGGTGCTGCAGCTCAGTTTCAGGGTCTTGGCAATCTTCTTATAGCCTAGGTCATCTTTATGTAGAGCAACAATTTTTATTTTCAGATCCTCAGAGAGTTCTTTGCCATGAGGTGCCATGTTGAACTTCCAGTGACCAGTATGAGAGAGTGAGAGCGATAACACCAAATTTAACACACCTGCTCCCCATTCACACCTGAGACCTTGTAACACTAACGAGTCACATGACACCGGGGAGGGAAAATGGCTAATTGGACCCAATTTAGACATTATCACTTAGGCGTGTACTCACTTTTGTTGCCAGCGGTTTAGACATTAATGGCTGTGTGTTGAGTTATTTTGAGGGGACAGCAAATTTACACTGTTATACAAGCTGTGCACTCACTACTTTACATTGTAGCAAAGTGTCATTTCTTCAGTGTTGTCAAAAGATACAATAAAATCCTCACAAAAATGTGAGGGATGTACTCACTTATGTGAGATACTGTATATATATATATATATCTCGCTATTTTCTAAGTCTCCACCCCCTACCCACCTCCGAGCTCATCCCTTGGTTCCACCCCCTACCCACCTCCCAGTACCGTCCATTTTAGAGAATACAGAACCAAGCATCATTTTGTGGTGATTAGTAATTTGTATGGAATTTGTTAATAGCAACAAGAAAAGCAGTAAAGTAAATCCCCCGCAGTCAGCAGCAATATACCCCTCCAGCAACAATAGATTCCCCTAGAAACCATAGACCCCGTCAGCAACAACAGAATTCCGACCAACCAGCCCAGCATCAATAGATCCTGCAGCAGCCTGAAACAATAGACCCCCCTCCCTCAACAGTAGATCCCTTCCCGCAGCATAAGATCAACCAGCAAAAATAGATCTCTCACCAGCAACAGTAGACTGCCACAAATAATAGATTATCTCCAGCAACTATAGACCCCCCCTCAACAGTAGCTCTCTTCCAGCAATAATTGGCCCTTCCCCTTCCCAGCAACAATAGATCCCCCACCAGCAACAATAATAGACCTCCCAAGCAACAATAGACCGCCATGCAAAAATAAATCTCCACCAGGAACAATAGAGCCCCCAGCACGAGCATCAAAGGACCCTCCAGGACACTCCAGCACCCCTTCCTATTAGACACAATCAGTGCCGGAGGTTCCAGAACTGTATCTGGAACTGGAACTGTATCTAAATTGCTCTAAAATTCTGTGTAGGGGGGTCTCAGGTTCCTGGTCTGTGCATAGTGGGGTATTTCCGGTCTGGTCTGTGTATAGTGGGGGGGGGGGTTCCCAGTCTGGTCTGTGTATAGTGGGGGGGTTTCACAGTCTGGTCTGTGTATAGTGGGGGGTGTTCCCGGTCTAGTCTGTGCATAGTGGGGGGTTCCCGGTCTGGTCTGTGTATAGTGGGGGGGTTTCACAGTCTGGTCTGTGTATAGTGGGGGGTGTTCCCGGTCTAGTCTGTGCATAGTGGGGGGTTCCCGGTCTGGTCTGTGCAGAGTGGGGGGTTCCCGGTCTGGTCTGTGCATAGTGGGGGGAGGGGTTCCCCGGTCTAGTCTGTGCATAGTGGGGGGTTCCCGGTCTGGTCTGTGTATAGTGGGGGGGTTTCACAGTCTGGTCTGTGTATAGTGGGGGGTGTTCCCGGTCTAGTCTGTGCATAGTGGGGGGTTCCCGGTCTGGTCTGTGCAGAGTGGGGGGTTCCCGGTCTGGTCTGTGCATAGTGGGGGGAGGGGTTCCCCGGTCTAGTCTGTGCATAGTGGGGGGTTCCCGGTCTAGTCCGTGCATAGTGGGGGGTTCCTGGTCTGGTCTGTGTATAGTGGGGGGTTCCCGGTCTAGTCTGTGCATAGTGGGGGGTTCCCGGTCTGGTCTGTGTATAGTGGGGGGGTGTTCCCGGTCTGGTCTGTGCAGAGTGGGGGGTTCCCGGTCTGGTCTGTGCATAGTGGGGGGAGGGGTTCCCCGGTCTGGTCTGTGTATAGTGGGGGGTGTTCCCGGTCTGGTCTGTGCAGAGTGGGGGGTTCCCGGTCTGGTCTGTGCATAGTGGGGGGAGGGGTTCCCCGGTCTGGTCTGTGTATAGTGGGGGGTTCCCGGTCTAGTCCGTGCATAGTGGGGGGTTCATGGTCTGGTCTGTGTATAGTGGGGGGTTCCTGGTCTGGTCTGTGCATAGTGGGGGGGGGGGGTCCCGGTCTAGTCTGTGCAGAGTGGGGGGGTTCCTGGTCTGGTCTGTGTATAGTGGGGGGGTGTTCCCGGTCTGGTCTGTGCAGAGTGGGGGGTTCCCGGTCTGGTCTGTGCATAGTGGGGGGAGGGGTTCCCCGGTCTGGTCTGTGTATAGTGGGGGGTGTTCCCGGTCTGGTCTGTGCAGAGTGGGGGGTTCCCGGTCTGCTCTGTGCATAGTGGGGGGAGGGGTTCCCCGGTCTGGTCTGTGTATAGTGGGGGGTTCCCGGTCTAGTCCGTGCATAGTGGGGGGTTCCTGGTCTGGTCTGTGTATAGTGGGGGGTTCCTGGTCTGGTCTGTGCATAGTGGGGGGGGGGGTCCCGGTCTAGTCTGTGCAGAGTGGGGGGGTTCCTGGTCTGGTCTGTGTATAGTGGGGGGTTCCTGGTCTGGTCTGTGCATAGTGGGGGGGGGGGGTTCCCGGTCTAGTCTGTGCAGAGTGGGGGGTTCCCGGTCTGGTCTGTGCATAGTGGGGGGGGGGGGGTTCCCGGTCTAGTCTGTGCATAGTGGGGGGGGGGGTTCCCGGTCTAGTCTGTGCATAGTGGGGGGTTCCCGGTCTAGTCCGTGCATAGTGGGGGGTTCCTGGTCTGGTCTGTGTATAGGGAATAATGGCATCCTCTGTTACAAGAAGGAAGTCCTGACCTATGTGTAGGGAACACTGACATGCCCTTATTCATGGGGTTGGGGGAATCCTAGTCTGGTCCGTGTATAGTGGGGGGTTCCTGGTCTGGTCTGTATGTAGGGAACACTGACCTCTACTAACTTATGAAGAGTGTATAGTGGGGGTGCTCGGTGCCCAGCCTGGTCTGTCTGTAGGGAATACTGACCTCCCCTTAATGATCAGGGTATGGGGGGGGGGGGGTGTATTCTGTGTGATGGCAACCCTGATACTCCCTTATGTATGATCGGTGTATTTGAAGGGGGGGGGGTGTCTGGTTTGTGTAGCAAACACTGACATCTCTTGATTTATGATTGGTGGATGAGGTCGGGGTGAACTTGTCTGGTATGTGTATAGAGAGCGCTGACATCTCCTGATGTATGATTGGTGTACAGAGTGAGACCGCACAGATGGCTACAATGTAAATCTTAACCGCCTTTAATCCCTCATTAACCCCTAAACTCCCCCCCCCCCACCTTACACACACTTCCCTTTTCTCTTTTTTTTTTTTTTGCCATTTTTGTATACAAAACCTTATTTTTATTTTTTTGTGTTTGGGTTTTTGTTTTGTAATGTGCCAAAGAAAGATTTCATAAAAAAACACTTTATTAAATGTTTGCGTTCCCTGCACTTCAAAGCTCCAATGTTTCCAGTAACATTTTATGGGGGTGTGAAAACAGGTCTGTGATTGTTTTGTGGGGGGGTTTGTTTGTTTTTTTTCTCAAATCTGGAAAATGTAAAATATGGTGTGTGGAGTTTATTTTAATATTAAAATATTTAAATAAATAAAAAAATAAATAGATAAATAAATATATATATTTTGAGCCAATAGGTGGAGCTCCTGTCAGTGTTTCCACATGTTCCTCTGCCTCCTTAAGACCCCATTCACACTAGCGCGACTTGTCAGGCGACTTGGTCGCCTGACAAGTCGCAGTGGGTCCCTGGCCATTGATTAGCACAGGACCCGTTCTAATAGGAGCGACACGAGTCGCTCCGACTTAGAAAAAGGGTCCTGTACTACTTCGGGGCGACCTGGAGGCGACTTGCATTGACTTCAATGATATGAAGTCGCGTCACCCCTGTCTGAACGGGGTCTAAGCCTTTTCTGTGTTTAAAAAAAAAAAAAAACACACAACAAAACAGGGATGGTGGGATCCATGTACAGACCCGGGAAATCGGCACAGGGATGGTGGAAACCCCTCATAATGGGCATAGCGGGTGTACAGACCCAGGAACTCAGCACAGGGATGGGTAGAACCCCTCATAATGGGCACAGCGGGTGTGCAAACCTGGAAACTCGGCACAGGGATGGTGGAAACCCCTCATAATGAGCACAGCAGGTGTACAGTCCCAGGAACACAGCACAGGGATGGTGGGAACCCCTCAGAATGGGCACAGCGGGTGTGCAGACCCAGGAACTCAGCACAGGGATGGTGGGAACCCCTCATAATGGGCACAGCAGGTGTACAGACCCGGGAACTCAGCACAGGGATGGGTAGAACCCCTCATAATGGGCACAGCAGGTGTACAGACCCAGGAACACAGCACAGGGATAGGTAGAACCCCTCATAATGGGCACAGCGGGTGTACAGACCCGGGAACTCAGCACAGGGATGGTGGGAACCCCTCATAATGGGCACAGCGGGTGTACAGACTCAGGCACTCAGCACAGGGATGGTGGGAACCCCTCATAATGGGCACAGCGGGTGTACAGACCTGGGAACTCAGCACTGGGATGGTGGGAAACTGCCATTCCACTCCCTGACAGCGAGGTGTGAGGTTGCTGGTTCCTTAGCTCGTGTGCTTCCAGAAGCCAGGGGCTAGAGTTGCTTCTCTGCCCCAGGAAGGATGCTGGATCCTGGGGAGGACCCTGGCGGGGGCCCCCTGGATAGGCCTGAGACTATGGAAGACATGGAGCTCGGCCCAAGGAGGGGTGAATCCCTGCCTACCTTTAGACGGAGGACTGTTGAAAAGCTGAGGCGGATTGAGAAAGAGGAGGAGAAATTGGCAACTTTGAAAGTAGAATTTAAAAAGAAAAAGTTGTATTGTGCCAAACTGTACAGTAAGAAGAGACCGGCTCTGAGGCCTGAATTGAAGGACTTGGAGCAAGCCTTGAGGAAGCAGAAAGAGTTGGTGAGCTCTCTGAAGGAAAGCTGTGAAGCACTTCAGGAGAAATACAGGAATGAGGAACGCTTCAGCCGTATGAGGAGAGGAGCCGTTTCCAGCATGGAGAGTGACCCAGTCAGTGAGGAGATTCAGGTACCGACAGAGTCAGCAGAGAGTGAGAAAGTGGGCCCGGAGGATGAGCCCAGCTCTTCAACACCTCAGACATCTGCTGAGCCCCCAATGGCGGAGGCCTCTGTCTCCCTCCCTCTGCAGCAGCAATGTGGAACATCTGAGCAGGAGGTTGAGGGGGGTACTGGCATGTTGGAGTTCGTTGCTGAGCTGGAATCCCCTCTGGATGGAAGAAAGTTCAATTTTTCTGCAGATTCCCCAGATGAGGAGATGGATACCGTTCCTCGCCCTATGAAAGAGAGACCTGTGGAGAGCGGAAAATTCACCATAAAGCCTGCAACAACCAGGAGGAAGTTTGATCCCGCCATCAGCCATGACACTGCAGAGGTAACACAGCAAGCAGGTACAGTGTGTGTGCAAGGTGGTGATGTGAACTTTAATGACAATGTGCTTGCTGAGGGTTGTAGTGCTATGGGCTGTCAGCCCACACCCATAGACAATGTGCAGCATGCAGTGCAACCTGATGCACCTGCTGAAAAAATTCCACTTTTAAATGCAAGTGGTGAGAAAATTGGAAAAAACTGTGTGTTTCTGGTTGAAGAGTCTGCAGAGAGGAGCACCACGGACATTGCAGAGGCTTTGCCTGGACCAAATACAGTGGCTGTTCCTGAGCATGGTGGAGGAGATGCTGGGAGCAGTAGTACTATAACTTTTTTGGAGTCTGCAGTAGACAAGGCTGTGATTGAACCCAGGAAAGCAGCTGAGTGCTCAGAGCAGGGGGAGGGGGTGGGTCTTGTCTCTGCTGCTCCAAAGACTGCAAGGGTTGATTCAGGATCCTTGTCATCAGGTGTGGTTGTGTCTAAAGACAATGCTGTAATTGCTGGTGTTTCTGGGAGGAAAACCTATGCTGGTGCTGCTGAAGGGTTTGGGAGGGGGGTGCAAGCAGGGAAGGAGCATGGAAATGTTTCATCTTCCTCATTATTTAAAAGGAGGAATGTGGTACAGCTCAGATGGGAGGCTGAAGGTATTCCGCCATATAGGAGAGCTGTGGTTGATAAGATTCTGCAGATGGGCTTTAAACCTGCAGATATCTTTGCCCTGATCAGTCCGACCGGCTCCTATGAGTACGATTTGTCCTTTGTCCGTCCGGAGTCTTTGGACATATTTTGGGAGAAATATGAACATGTGTGTAGGAGCCTGCCGGACTGGAAAGGGCTCATCCCCAAAGTTGTGTCACGTCAGCCACTTATTAAAATGGTGACGATTCTTGTGCGCAATGAGTCCATTCCACAAGGGGATTTATCTGTATGGCTGAGGAGATATGGAGACATCCTGAGCCCCTTACACAAAATTATGGATGATCGAGGAATATGGACGGGGGGATGGTCTGTGCAGCTAAAACTAAAAGTCATTGATAATGTCATCCAGCATCTGCCATCCTCAGCTTTCCTGGGGAGGGACAGGCTGACCATCTTCTATCCAGGCCAGCCAAAGCTGTGCAATAAATGTGGGGATAAAGGGCACTTTGCATCCTCCTGTCCAGTAATGAAATGCTCTCTGTGTCAGGATTTAGGGCATTTGGCAAAAGATTGCAATATTATAAGGTGTAACTTGTGCAATGCGGTTGGGCATCCTTATAGCCAGTGTCCTGAGGCAATGCATAACCAGCCTGAGCTCATGAGAGAGTTTTTCCATCTGGGCATGGAGGATGCTCAGAGCTCAGCAGCTAGGGTGCCTGCGATTCCCTCCGAGTCTGTACCAATACCCAGTGTGCCTGTCTCTTCCCAGTCTGTGGTGCCCCAGTCTGTGCCAATGCCTAGTGTGTCAGTGTCTTCTCAGTCTGTGGTGCCCCAGTCTGTGCCGATTCCCAGTGTGTCAGTGTCTTCCCAGTCTGTATGTAAGGTATCGGTTACTAAGAATGTGTCCAATCCTTCTGTGTCTATGTCTTCCAAAATTGCAGAGGCGGCAAGAGGTGCTGAGGCAGGGGCATCAAGTGCAGTGCCAGTCCCCTCCCCTAGACATTGCAGGGCTTCTATTAGGGACCATGGGGTGCAGAGGAGTGGGGAGAATTGTGAAGAGGCTGGCCTGGTGGTAGATCAGGTAAGGGAGAGTGGGGGTGAAGGGGAGGGTGAGAGTGGGGAAACTGTTATTTCCAATTTGTCCAAGGGGGATGTGGAATGGTTGGAGGAGAAAAGAAAGAAGGGCAAAAGAAGGAAAAAAAAGTGTTCAGCTACCCACAGTCCTGAGGTTTTGCCTTTGACAAATAAGTTTGGGGTCCTGTCAGATGATGACGATGAATGGGACTTGTTGAGTACAGAATCTTCCATGGATGATGAGTCGCAGGGTGCATTGAAGCGCACTGGTTCTCCAGGGGGAGAGAGTAGTCAGGCTAAGAAACGGCTGCCTCAATTATCTGTTAAAAGTGGCAACCAATAATGTTATCAGCTGAAAATCAGTCATAAAATATAATTTTTAATTAAAGGTTCCATGCATGGTGAAGTTTCTTAGTCTGGCTCTCTCGTAGGGTTTATGCTGTGCGCAATTTGGTTTATTTATTATGTTCTTGTTTTGTATAGTTATATTCAATTATTTTGTAAATATGTTATTTATAATTTATTTATTATGGTTTTATTGTATATAAGTTGATTGTTTGTAAGAATTTCCAATAAACAAAATGAACCCCTCATAATGGGCATAGCGGGTGTACAGACCCAGGAACTCAGCACAGGGATGGGTAGAACCCCTCATAATGGGCACAGCGGGTGTGCAAACCTGGAAACTCGGCACAGGGATGGTGGAAACCCCTCATAATGAGCACAGCAGGTGTACAGTCCCAGGAACACAGCACAGGGATGGTGGGAACCCCTCAGAATGGGCACAGCGGGTGTGCAGACCCAGGAACTCAGCACAGGGATGGTGGGAACCCCTCATAATGAGCACAGCAGGTGTACAGTCCCAGGAACACAGCACAGGGATGGTGGGAACCCCTCAGAATGGGCACAGCGGGTGTGCAGACCCAGGAACTCAGCACAGGGATGGTGGGAAACTGCCATTCCACTCCCTGACAGCGAGGTGTGAGGTTGCTGATTCCTTAGCTCGTGTGCTTCCAGAAGCCAGGGGCTAGAGTTGTTTCTCTGCCCCAGGAGGGATGCTGGATCCTGGGGAGGACCCCGGCGGGGGCCCCCTGGATAGGCCTGAGACTAGGCCTCAGCCTATGGAAGACATGGAGCTCGGCCCAAGGAGGGGTGAATCCCTATCTACCTTTAGACGGAGGATTGTGGACAAGCTGACAAGGATTGAGAAAGAGGAGGAGAAATTGGCAGCTTTAAAAACTGAATTTAAAAAGAAAAAGTTGTATTGTGCCAAACTGTACAGTAAGAAGAGACCGGCTCTGAGGCCTGAATTAAAGGACTTGGAGCAAGCTTTGAGGAAGCAGAAAGAGTTGGTGAGCTCTCTGAAGGAAAGTAGCGGAGCTTTTAAGGAAAAATACAGGAATGAGGAACGTTTCAGCCGTATGAGGAGAGGAACCGTTTCCAGCATGGAGAGTGACCCAGCCAGTGAAGAGATGCAGGTACCGACAGAGTCAGCAGAGAGTGAGAAAGTGGGCCCGGAGGATGAGCCCAGCTCTTCAACACCTCAGACATCTGCTGAGCCCCCAATGGCGGAGGCCTCTGTCTCCCTCCCTCTGCAGCAGCAATGTGGAACATCTGAGCAGGAGGTTGAGGGGGGTACTGGCATGTTGGAGTTCATCGCTGAGCTGGAAACCCCTCTGGATGGAAGAAAGTTACATTTTTCTGCGGATTCCTCAGATGAGGAGATGGATACCGTTCCTCGCCCTATGAAAGAGAGACCTGTGGAGAGAGGAACATTCACCATGAAGCCTGCAACAACCAGGAGGAAGTTTGATCCCACCATCAGCCATGACACTGCAGAGGTAACAACACAGCAAGCAGGTACAGTGTGTGTGCAAGGTGGTGATGTGAACTTTAATGACAATGTGCTTGCTGAGGGTTGTAGTGCTATGGGCTGTCAGCCCACACCCATAGACAATGTGCAGCATGCAGTGCAACCTGATGCACCTGCTAAAAAAACTTTAAATGCGATTGGTGGGAAAACTGAAAATAACTTTGAGCTTTTGGTTGAAGTGTCTGCAGAGAGGAGCACCACGGACATTGCAAAGGCTTTTCCTGACCCAGATAAAGCTGTTGTTCCTGAAAATGGTGCAGGAGATGCTGGGAGCAGTAGTGCTACAACTGTTGGGGATTCTGCAGTAAAAAAAACTGTGATTGAACCCAGGAAAGCAGCTGAGTGCTTAGAGAAGGGGGAGGGGGTGGGTCTTGTCTCTGCTGCTCCAAAGACTGCAAGGGTTGATTCAGGCTCCTTGTCAGCAGGTGTGGTTGTGTCTAAGGACAATGCTGTAATTACTGGTATGTCTGGGAGGAAAACCTATGCTGGTGCTGCTACAGGATCTGGTAGGGGGGAGCATGGAAATGGTTTATCTTCCTCACTATTTAAAAGGAGGAATGTGGTTCAGCTCAGATGGGAAGGCGAAGGTATTCCCCCATATAGGAGAGCTGTGGTTGATAAGATTCTGCAGATGGGGTTTAGACCCGAAGATATCTTCGCCCTGATCAGTCCGACCGGCTCCTATGAGTACGATTTGTCCTTTATCCGTCCGGAGTCTTTGGACATATTTTGGGAGAAATATGAGCATGTGTGTAGGAGCCTGCCGGACTGGAGAGGGCTCATCCCCAAAGTTGTGTCACGTCAGCCACTTATTAAAATGGTGACGATTCTTGTGCGCAATGAGTCCATACCACAAGGGGATTTATCTGTATGGCTGAGGAGATATGGAGACATCCTGAGCCCCTTACACAAAATTATGGATGACCGAGGAATATGGACGGGGGGATGGTCTGTGCAGCTAAAACTGAGAGTTATTGATAATGTCATCCAGCATCTGCCATCCTCAGCTTTCCTGGGAAGGGACAGGCTGACCATCTTTTATCCAGGCCAGCCAAAACTGTGTAATAAATGTGGGGATAAAGGGCACTTTGCATCCTCCTGTCCAGTGATGAAATGCTCTCTGTGTCAGGATTTAGGGCATTTGGCAAAGGATTGCAACATTATAAGGTGCAACTTGTGCAATTCGGTTGGGCATCCTTATAGCCAGTGTCCCGAGGCAATGCATAACCAGCCTGAGCTCATGAGAGAGTTCTTCCGCCTGGACATGGAGGATGCTCAGAGCTCAGCAGCTAGGGTGCCTGCGATTCCCTCTGAGTCTGTGCCAATGCCCAGTGTGCATGTGTCTTCCCAGTCTGTGCGTTTGCCTAGTGTGCCTGTGTCTTCCCAGTCTGTGCGTTTGCCTAGTGTGCCTGTGTCTTCCCAGTCTGTGATTTCCCAGTCTGTGCCAATTCCCAGTGTGTCAGTGTCTTCCAAATCTGTGGTGCCCCAGTCTGTGCGTTTGCATGTATCAGTTACCGAGAATGTGTCCAATCCTTCTGTGTCTATGTCCTCCAAAATTGCAGAGGCCGCAAGAGGTGCTGATGCAGGGGCATCAAGTGCAGTGCCAGTCCCACCCCCTCGACATTTCAGGGCTTCTATTGGGGACCAGGGGATGCAGAGGAGTGGGGAAAATGGTGAAGAGGCTGGCCTGGTGGCAGATAAGGTAAGGGAGAGTGGGGGTGAAGGGGAGGCTAAGAGTGGGGAGACTGTAATTTGCAGTTTGTCCAAGGATGATGTGGAATGGTTGGAGGAGAAAAGGAAGAAGGGCAAAAGAAAAAAAAAAAGGTGTTCAGTTGCCCAAAGTCCTAAGGTTTTGCCCTTGAAAAATAAGTTTGGGGTCCTGTCAGATGATGACGATGAATGGGACTCGTTGAGTACGGCGTCTTCTATGGATGATGAGTCCCAGGGTGCATTGAAGCGCACTGGTTCTCCAGGAAGAGAGAGTAGTCAGGCTAAGAAACGGCTGCCTCAATTATCCTAATGGCAGTTCCCACTCCGTTAAAAGTGGCAACCATTAATGTTGCCAGCTTAAAATCAGTGAGTGCTCGTCATATGGCCTTATTTTTGCTCAGCGAGTTTGATGCTGACATTTTGTTTTTGCAAGAGACCCATCTCAGTAATCTGGCTGATATACATCTGGCAAAGAAGGAGTGGAAGCGTGGTCCCTCCTTTTGGTCTCTTGCGGCCGAGCCTTACAGCGGGGTTGCGGTCCTTTTTTCTGGTATGGTAACATGCCGACGGGTAATTGAGGTAGAGATTGGGAGATGCATGATTTTGGATGTCTCTGTGAGGGGGCAGGACCTGCGCCTGATTAACATCTATGGTCCCCAGACAAAATGGGACAGGAAATGCCTCTTTACAAAGATTAAGCCTTTTCTTTTTACGGCTCAGCAGGTTATCTTTGGAGGTGACTTCAACACCATTACTAGGCCTAAAGACAGGAGAGGTTTCAGAGATAAGCTGGGCTATGACAGCCTTTTCCTGAATGCAATGGTTAGGGAAGCAGGTCTGGTAGATGTGCACATTAAGCGCTGCCCAGACAGCACGGGGTTCACTTTTCAGCGAGGTAATAGTCAGAGTAGGATAGATAGGTTTTTTTTAAAGGAGGACTCTGCTTTTTCGGCACCTGTTTGTCGGGCAGTGGAGTTTTCTGATCACTGTATTCTATATTTGACTCTGAATGCCTCAGGCGTGCCACCTAGGGGGAGGGGTATCTGGAGATTGAATTCGGCCCTCCTGGATGACGAGGAAGTAAGACAATCCTTTGAGGATTTTTTTCAGGCACAGGTAACTATCCTAGACTTTTGCAACAGTAAGTCAGAATGGTGGGAGCTTATAAAACAGTGGACTGTTAGGCTTTTCAAGGCCATAGGGAGAAAGAGACAGCAAGATAAGTATATCACCTACCAGCGTTTGCGGAGGAAACTTGACCGCCTTGTATCGAATGGAGGAGATTCTGGGGCGATCTCTGAGGTGAAGCTCCTCCTGAGGACCCATCAATATGACCGGCACGCCTCTTTGGTTCAGGAAAGGGACTATGGGAAATACCATTCGCCTGACCCTTACCAGAATTGTAAACAGAGCGTAGCAGTTAAGACGGTCAATGGCCTGAAGGACAGTACGGGCTCTCTGATGAAGTCTAGGTCAGGGATCCTGGAGGTCGTCAGGTCATACTATGCTGATCTCCTGGGAGGAAAGAACCTTGATCGGACAGGGATGTTGAGTTTTTTGGACTCTACGCCAGGTCTGGAAAATATTGTTCCTTTGATGAATTTGACAGATGAAATCACTGCAGATGAGGTGATCCAGGCTATTGATAAACTAGCCATCAGGAAAACTCCAGGGCCAGATGGTTTGACAGCCGAATTTTATAAATGTTTTAAGAAGATCCTGGCTTCACACCTTGCGGAGGTTTTTAATGGCTGTTTGCATGAGGGTTCTCTCCCTCCTTCCATGAGGCAATCTGCAGTGGTTCTTCTGTCAAAGGGCAAAGATCCTTCGATGATTGAGAATTGGCGCCCCATTAGCCTTCTTAATGTCGATAGAAAGATACTGGCAAAGATTTTTTTCTGGCGATTATCATCAGTGGCAGGCGATTTGTTATCCCATCACCAGCACTGCGCAATCCAGGGTAGAAGCACTTTCTCAGCTGTGTTAGCTGTCCGGGAGGCCTTGGAGCGTTGTAGGGCTGCTGGTTGGGGTAAATATCTGCTGACATTGGATCAGGCTAAGGCCTTTGATAGGGTTAATCATGAGTACCTATGGCTCCTTCTTGGCAAGTATGGCCTGGAGGGGGGTTTCATTGATTGGCTCAAGATTTTGTACAAAGGGGCTGAAAGCTTTCCTCTGGTTAATGGTTGGGTTGGGCAGCCCTTTGTGGTTGGCTCAGGTGTGCGTCAGGGGTGTCCTTTGAGTCCTCTGCTATATGCGTTTGCAATCGACCCCTTCATTAGAAGGCTAGAGAGTGGACCATTGTGTGGGGTACCTTTGGGCATCGCTGGTGAGCCTCCTTTGAAGGTTGTGGCTTATGCTGATGACGTTTCTGTTTTTGTCTCTGGGACTGGGGAAGCGCAGGAGGTGGTCTCAGTGACAAGGCAGTATGCGGAAGCATCAGGTTCAAAGGTCAACCAGGACAAGTGTGAAGCTTTCTGGATGGGCGTGGAAGGTGAGAGCTTTGTTCTCCCGGATGACTTCCCGGAGCCCCAACAAAAAATTAGAGTTCTAGGCATTGAATTTGGCCCAGGTGACTATGGTCATGCAAATTGGGTGAGCAGGCTGGAGAATGCCAATGCCAAGGTGGCGAGCTGGAAAAGTTGGCGGTTTTCCTTAAGGGAAAAGGTTGATCTGATCAAAGGTTACCTGATTCCAATTTTTCTGTATGTCAGTTTTGTCTGCATTTTGCCAGTGTCTCTCTATACCAGGATCTATAGTTGTTTCTTCCAGCTGTTATGGGGAAACAGAATAAACCTTGTCAAAAGGAGTGTGACTTATCTTCCTAGGCGGGAGGGTGGTCTAGGAATGATCAACCCTGTAGTCTTTTTCTCTCTGATGTTTGTAAAGTACAACCTTGGTAACATGTTGGCAGAGAGACCGCCTGGGTGGGTTGGTATTTTCCAGTCCTGGTTTAGGCCCTTTCTGCGAAACTGGGAAAATGGTGGGCCAGTGAAAAGCCTGAGGGTCAAGCATGATAAGCTCCCGACTTATGTTGCCCCGTGTTTGAAAATACTTCGGCAGTGGCAAGTAACGGCAGGGGAGATCAGATCTCTTCCAAGGAAACTTCTTGAGAAGCGGATCATGAGCTCTGTTTTTTGCGAACCACTGGCCTTAAGGGATTGCCCAAGCCTAGTTTTGGGGGAGGGTTTGCGTTTGATTAATTTGGAGAGAATCCCAATGAAGTTTAGGGATCAGGCTTGGCTCGCTTTCCATGGAAAACTATATGTGAAGGGCAACCTGAAGTTTCTCTCTGTGAGTGATCGTGGCTGCCCGAGAGTAGAGTGTGGAGGTGCGGTGGAGTCCATGGATCATTTTTTGCTTCAGTGCCCTTTTAATATAGAGGTGTACAAGAGGGTAGGGAGGGCTCTGAGTGTACCCTTCCTCCCCCATATGAGTTATGCAGAGTGGGTGTATGGGGCATTCCAGACTCGCCGGGATTATGATTTGGAAACACTTTTTTTAGTTAGTGTAGTAGTCCGTTATTTCACGTGGAGTGCACGGTGCCAGGTATCCTTACGGAGTAAAATCCTCCCTGTTGAGGTGGTGGTGCAGAACATTCTGGGTGAGGTTGGGAAGATTCGGGGTCTTGAGAAAGACAGGTGGCAGCAGGAGGCCTGGATAAAGGCGTGGAGGAATATCAGGACTCTGTAGCTGCTGCCTGTTGATCTCGGGGTGTGCGGCTTTTCTTTCTGTCCTTGCTTCACTCCCCTAGATTTTCAGATAAAATATATTTTTGATAAAAGGCTACATGCATGGTGACGGTGATGTTCCTTAGTCTGGCTCTCTCGTAGGGTTTATGCTGTGCGCAATTTGGTTTATATATTATGTTCTTGTTTGGTTTTTGGTTTTGTATAGTTATATTTAATTATTTTGTAAATATGTTATTTATTAATTTATTTATTATGGTTTTATTGTATATAAGTTGTTGTTTGTAAGATTTTTCAATAAACAAAATTAACCCCTCATAATGGGCACAGCAGGTGTACAGACCCGGGAACTCAGCACAGGGATGGGTAGAACCCCTCATAATGGGCACAGCAGGTGTACAGACCCAGGAACACAGCACAGGGATAGGTAGAACCCCTCATAATGGGCACAGCGGGTGTACAGACCCGGGAACTCAGCACAGGGATGGTGGGAACCCCTCATAATGGGCACAGCGGGTGTACAGACTCAGGCACTCGGCACAGGGATGGTGGGAACCCCTCATAATGGGCACAGCGGGTGTACAGACCTGGGAACTCAGCACTGGGATGGTGGGAACCCCTCATAATGAGCACAGCAGGTGTACAGACCCAGGAACTCAGCACAGGGATGGTGGGAACCCCTCATAATGAGCACAGCAGGTGTACAGACCCAGGAACTCAGCACAGGGATGGTGGGAACCCCTCATAATGAGCATAAAATAGACGTTTCTTAGCGGAAATGATGGGAGGATCTCTCAGATTTGTGTCTGGATTTTCTAGAAATAATCTGCACGTTAGAGAACAATTCAGAGCATTAAACGGGGATTGCAGCCTGCGTTGGTTCCTGATGTCCTCGGCGGCACTTTGATGGATGGTGGAGATGTATGATCGGCTCAGGAAAAGGCCGGAGCGGAATCCCATTTCCACTACAAACGCGGCGCTGATCGCTAATGAGGCAGATGCTGAATTAATAATAGGCGGATTAGAAAAAAAGGCGGAATGACATTAAAGGGAATGCGAGGAATATGGAGAGCGGCTGGTGAGGATTACAGATGTAAATCACTCGGGGATGCCTGTCCGACTAACGAGGAACATACCGCACGCGGCGTGCACATCGCACCATGCGCTTTGTACATAACGCTTCTGTCCCAGTGCATTGTGGGTCCCCATCCCATGCTGCCCTCCTTCCCATAGCAAATTCCAGCACATAGCTGGAAGACAGTGGGGGGGAGGGAGGAATAAAAACCGACTCTGACCATATATAAGATATCAAACTGTCATATAAAAATAAGTATGTGGTGAGTGCCTGGGCCGCTGATAGGGGGGGGGACCACCAGTCCTCCTGGGCACGCAGGGGGGCCCCAACAGCACGGGGAATCGGTGCAGTCGGGCGGAGGGGCAATTACAAAAGGAAGCCCTGTGCGGCTCCCTGCAGCAGCTGAAAGCCAGTTACTCCGCCTCCTGCCAGCTTTCAGCTACTGCAGGGAGAGACACAGACACAGGGCATCATTCCTGTAATCGCTTCTCTGACACCGACCCCCCTCCCTGTTCTGCCTGCTTCTGATGCATTTTAACTGATAGAGACAAAATATAAACCAAAAATCCAAAAAAAAAAAAACACATGATAAAAATGTTATAAATTGAGTTGCAGTTCAGTGAGTAAAATAAGTATTTGGTCCCCGACCACCCAACAATAATTCTGGCTCCCACAGACTGGCTACAGTAGGTGCTCATGTGGTACACAGATTAGTCCTGTCAATGTAAGAAGGCGCTCCTAACGACAACTCGTTATGTGTATAAAAGACACCGATCCACAGAATCTCTTTCTTCCATTCACACCTCACCATCATGGGCAAGACCAAAGAGCTGTTAACCACTTAAGCCCCGGAGGATTTGGCTGCTTAAAGACCAGGGGGTATTTTGCGATTCGGCACTGCGTGACTTTAACGGACAATTGCGCGGTCGTGCGACGCTGTACCTAAACGAATTTGACGTCCTTTTTTTCCCGCAAACAGAGCTTTCTTTTGGTGGTATTTGATCACCTGTGCGACTTTTACTTTTTGCGCTATAAACAAAAAAAGAGCGTCAATTTTGCAAAAATAACAATATTTTTCAAATTTTTTTATATGAAATTCCCCCCAAAAAAATGTAAAAATCAAAATTTTTTAACATTTTCGGCCAATTTATTTTATGCTACATATGTTTGGTAAAAAAAATTGCAAAAAGCGTATTTTGATTGGTTTGCGCAAAAGTTATCGCGTTTACTAACAAAGGGAAAGATTTTTGTCATTTTTGTTGTTTTTTTTTTTAACGCGTAATGGCGGTGATCTGTGATTTTTTTTTGCCATACTGCGACATTGCGGCGGACCGATCGGACCCTTGACTGACATTTTTGACACTTTTGGGGTTACCAGTGACATTTCTACAGTAATCAGTGCTATATATATGCACTGTTACTGTAAAATTACACTGGCAGTGAAGGGGTTAACTTTATTTGAGAGGGAGGGGCTGTGTGTGTGTCCCTAGGGGCGTGATTCTAACTGTGATTGGCTGTGGCTTGAGCTGTAGAAACAGTGATCAACGGTCCTACATAGTAGAACCGTGTGATCACAGTTTCTACACAGGAGAGAACGACAGGCTGCTTGTTTACACTAGCCGCCTGCCTTTCTCCCTCTCCCCCGACGATCGCTGAGTGAGCGGCGGACATCGGGTCCGTGACCACGCGGGAGCGGGAGCGAGCCGCCGGCGGCGCGCGCTTGCTCCCCAGAGCCTCACAGGCTATTGACGTACCCCTACGTCACTCTGCCTGTGAGGGGCTGACCGCCGCAGTATATCTACTTGTGGCGGTCGGCAAGTGGTTAAAAGACATCAGGAAGAAGATTGTAGACCTGCACGAGGCTGGAATGGGCTACAAGACCATCAACAAGCAGCTTGGTGAGAAGGAGACAACTGTTGGAGCAATTTTTCGCAAATGAAAGAAATACAAAATAACCATCAATCGCCGTCGGTCTGGAGCTCCATGGAAGATTTCGCCTCATGGGGTGAGGATGATCATGAGAAAAGTGAGGGATCCACCCAGAACTACACGGGAGGAGATTGTGAATGACCTCAGGGCAGTTGGGACCACAGTCACCAAACAAACCATTGGTAACACAATACGCCGCCATGGATTGAAATCCTGCAGCGGCCGCAAGGTCCCCCTCCTCAAGAAGGCACAGGAACAGGAACGTCTGAAGATTGCCAATGAACATCTAAATGATTCAGAGAAGGATTGGGAGAAAGTGCTGTGGTCAGATGAGACCAAAATTGAGCTCCTTGGCCTTTAGTCGAAGAAAAATTCTGACTATGACCCTAAAGCCTAATACACACACAACAAATTTCCGCCGACCGGTTGTCCATCTTTTGTCCAGAGTGTTGTCTGTTGGTTGGAATGTGCCTAGACTGCACACAAATTTTCCCGCACAACAAAATTCTACTTCAGAAGTGATGTCATGTGTTGGGTTGCTTTCTTTGTGTTCTTTCTTCTCTGAGCATGCCCAGACTTGCTCATAAGATTTTTCCCTGTCGAAATCTGTACTGACTGCACGAAAATCGGACGTGTTTTGACGGAGGACAAAAATTATATAGTCTGCACACCAGATTTTTTTCGGCCGAAAAGTCGGAGTCGGTTGTCGGAAGCATCATACTAACAAGCCGAAAAACGGCGAATCGGTCGTCGGACGAAAATTCCCGGCCGAATTTCGACTCGTGTGTACGGGCCTTAAGAACACCATTCCTACAGTCAAGCACAGAGGTGGAAACATTCTGCTTCGGGGGTTGTTTCTCTGCTAAAAGGTACAGGCAGACACTACTGCATTGAGGGGCCAATAGACAAGGCCATGTATTGTAAAATCTTGGATGAGAACCTTCTTCCCTCAGCCAGAACACTGAAGATGGGTCATGGATGGGTCTTCCAGCATGACAATGACCCAAAACATACCGCCCAGGCAACAAAGGAGTGGCTCAAGAAGAAGCACGTTAAGGTAATGGAGTGGGCTAGCCGGTCTCCAGACCTAACCCTATAGAAAATTTATGGAGGGAAACTTTGAGTTGCCAAGCAACAGTCAAGGAACCTTAAGGATTTAGAGAAGATCTGTAAAGAAGAGTGGACCAAAATTCCTCCTGAGATGTGTGCAAACCTGGTCACCAGGGGCAGACTGGCAACTTTCGGCCTAGGGGGCAAGTACAAACCAGAGGCCCATGGTGCAGCGACTCGGCCCCTCTTCCACTCTCCCTCTTTCCGTCCTCCTCCTGACCCCCATTCCAAGCTGAATCCCTGCTCCAGATACTCTCTACTTACCGGCTGAATCCGGGTTTCCAACCTGCCAGCAGGGGGTGGTTAGGGGGAGCTGGGACACCTCGGTTGGGGCTGGCCAGGGGAGAAGATTCTCCAGTGGGGCATGGAACCGGCCTCTGCTCAAACACAGTTTACACCATCCATGCTGGGTGGTGGTGAGACCTGCGCTCTGTCCTTGTCTTCAACCCACACTCAGTCGGTCAGTGGCAGGGACTTTTTACTTCTCTTTACCAGGAAATATTTAGCCATGTCTGTGGCAGTAGCAGTGCAGCCTTTTTAAGGGGCATCAGAGTGGCCCAGGCGGCAATTTCCCCCCTGCCCCCTGGCCCAGTCCTCCCCTTCTGGTCACCAACCACAAGAAACATCTGACCTCTGTGCTTGCCAACAAGGGTTTCTCCACCAAGTAGTCATGTTTCGCTTGAGGATCAAATACTTATTTTACTCACTGAACTGCAACTCAATTTATAACATTTGTATCATGTGTTTTTTTAATGGATTTTTGGTTGATATTCTGTCTCTATCATTTATAATACACCTATGATAAAAATTATAGACCCTTCATTGCTTTGTAAGTGGGCAAATTTACAAATCTGCAGGGGATCAAATAATTATCTTCCCCACTTTATTAGTGTATTCAACACTTCTATGGATGAGCCCTAGCATAGGACTACAGAACCCCTCCCCTATGTCTTTGCCAGGGGGTGAGGCTTAACTTGGATTTTGGTTCTCCGCACACACTGGTAGTTCTCCAACACCTGGAATAATGGATTAGGCATGTCCTGCTCGTTCGTAGGGATAACATGACATTCGGGGGTTGGGGTAGGCCAGGCAAAGTTTTCGGGGACCCCTCCCCATAGTGTGAAGACCCCTTAAAAGCGTGCCATCTCCAATATAGGACCTCTGGATTTATGATGGAGCTAAACTATGGTGGAGCAGCAGAATATTCTATGGACTGTGAAAGATAAAGGAAGGTTGAACCTGACAGAGAGCCCCAAATATCGATATCGCCCCTGGCATGGGGCAATAGCTGCCTCTGGCTCTCTTGGGGTTAAGCCGTATCAGTTAGAGGGAAATGCAGGAGGAAGCACTAAGGATAACGATTTCTGTGTGAGATTGGCGCACTTTACTGGAAGAGGATTAATCACTGTGCTGGCACAGAGCCAGAAACCGTGTGCAGGACATCCCCCGACTCCGCTGAGGGGCCACAATCCCCCACTACGGGGTCCCGAGAACAAATGTTGGCTTTGCTTAAAATAGGTCTCTGTGAGGAGAAGATATATTCATTGTGTGCAGATCACCGAATAGAGGAAAGTGGGGGATCAACGGGGAGAGCCTGCCAGTTGTAATCTACTCCAGGAGGAAGAGATCCCCCGGCAGTGGCGGCTTGTCGATCCCCCCCAAAAAAAAAAAAAAAAAAAGATTAAAAAAGAAAAAAAAAGTTTAAAAAAAAAATTTAATTTTTAGCCCACTAGGGGCGCCGGACTAAGTGGTGACTATGGGGGGGGGGGTTTCCACCCGGCAAAGGAGCCGATTGGCGGCCTTCTGGGGGGTCACCAGGGCACAGGGCACTGCGCTCCGACACTCCCCACTTTTGTGATGTCCTGGTGGTGATTGGTCCAGACTCCGGCCTGGACCAATCATCATTCAGGACCCCTGGATTCCCCCCATATACTGCCACATACAATCTACTCCGGAGGAAGAGATCACCCATACACTGCCACATACAATCTACTCCAGAGGAAGAGATCCCCCATACACTGCCACATACAATCTACTCTGGGAGGAAGAGACCCCCCTATACAATCTACTCCGGAGGAAGAGATTCCCCCATACACTGCCACATACAATCTACTCCGGAGGAAGAGATCACCCATACACTGCCACATACAATCTACTCCAGAGGAAGAGACCCCCCATACAATCTACTCCAAAGGAAGAGATCCCCCATACAATCTACTCCAAAGGAAGAGATCCCCCATACACTGCCACATACAATCTACTCCAGAGGAAGAGATCCCCCATACACTGCCACATACAATCTACTCCAGAGGAAGAGATCCCCCATACACTGCCACATACAATCTACTCCAGAGGAAGAGATCCCCCATACACTGCCACATACAATCTACTCTGGGAGGAAGAGACCCCCCTATACAATCTACTCCGGAGGAAGAGATCCCCCATACACTGCCACATACAATCTACTCCGGAGGAAGAGATCCCCCCATACACTGCCACATACAATCTACTCCGGAGGAAGAGATCCCCCATACACTGCCACATACAATCTACTCCAGAGGAAGAGATCACCCATACACTGCCACATACAATCTACTCCAGAGGAAGAGATCCCCCCATACACTGCCACATACAATCTACTCCAGAGGAAGAGATCCCCCCATACACTGCCACATACAATCTACTCCAGAGGAAGAGATCCCCCCATACACTGCCACATACAATCTACTCCGAAGGAAGAGATCCCCCCATACACTGCCACATACAATCTACTCCAGAGGAAGAGATCCTCCATACACTGCAACATACAATCTACTCCAGAGGAAGAGATCCCCCATACACTGCCACATACAATCTACTCCAGAGGAAGAGATCCTTCATACACTGTCACATACAATCTACTCCAGAGGAAGAGATCCCACCATACACTGCCACATACAATCTACTCCAGAGGAAGAGATCCCCCCATACACTGCCACATACAATCTACTCCAGAGGAAGAGATCCCCCATACACTGCCACATACAATCTACTCCGGAGGAAGAGATCCCCCCATACACTGCCACATACAATCTACTCCGGAGGAAGAGATCCCCCCATACACTGCCACATACAATCTACTCCGGAGGAAGAGATCCCCCCATACACTGCCACATACAATCTACTCCAGAGGAAGAGATCCCCCATACACTGCCACATACAATCTACTCCAGAGGAAGAGATCCCCCATACACTGCCACATACAATCTACTCCGGAGGAAGAGATCCCCCCATACACTGCCACATACAATCTACTCCGGAGGAAGAGATCCCCCCATACACTGCCACATACAATCTACTCCGGAGGAAGAGATCCCCCCATACACTGCAACATACAATCTACTCCAGAGGAAGAGATCCCCCCATACACTGCCACATACAATCTACTCCAGAGGAAGAGATCCTTCATACACTGTCACATACAATCTACTCCAGAGGAAGAGATCCCACCATACACTGCCACATACAATCTACTCCAGAGGAAGAGATCCCCCCATACACTGCCACATACAATCTACTCCAGAGGAAGAGATCCCCCATACACTGCCACATACAATCTACTCCAGAGGAAGAGATCCCCCCATACACTGCCACATACAATCTACTCCAGAGGAAGAGATCCCACATACACTGCCACATACAATCTACTCCAGAGGAAGAGATCCCCCCATACACTGCCACATACAATCTACTCCAGAGGAAGAGATCCCCCATACACTGCCACATACAATCTACTCCAGAGGAAGAGATCCCCCCATACACTGCCACATACAATCTACTCCAGGAGGAAGAGATCCCCCATACACTGCCACATACAATCTACTCCAGAGGAAGAGATCCCACATACACTGCCACATACAATCTACTCCAGAGGAAGAGATCCCCCCATACACTGCCACATACAATCTACTCCAGAGGAAGAGATCCCCCATACACTGCCACATACAATCTACTCCAGAGGAAGAGATCCCCCCATACACTGCCACATACAATCTACTCCAGGAGGAAGAGATCCCCCATACACTGCCACATACAATCTACTCCAGAGGAAGAGATCCCCCATACACTGCCACATACAATCTACTCCAGAGGAAGAGATCCCACATACACTGCCACATACAATCTACTCCAGAGGAAGAGATCCCACATACACTGCCACATACAATCTACTCCGGTGGGGGGAAGAGATCCCGATAGCTCAGCTGGTGATCAGTCTTGGAATGGAGGCATTCCATGTGCCCCTGACACTCTTTCCTAAATTTGGATGATCAAAATGTATTTATCCTGGGCCTTTTCCATAATATCCCCCCTCATTAATCCAAAGATGCCCTCTCAGTCCATAGACATCCCTCATTAGTCCAAAGACGCCCCCTCAATAGTCCATATACACCCCATAATTGGTGCATAGACGCCCCCTCATAAGTCCATAGACGCCCCCTCAATAGTCCATTGACATTCCTCATTAGTCCATAGATGCCCCCTCATAAGTCCATATACACCCCATAATTACTCCATAGATGCCCCCTCATTAGTCCAAAGACGCCCCCTCATTAGTCCATACACATCCCATATATAGTCCATAGATACCCCCTCAATAGTCCATATACACCCCATAATTAGTCCATAGACGCCCCCTCATTAGTCCATAGACATTCCTCATTTGTCCATAGATGCCCCCTCATTTGTCCATAGACGCCCCCTTAATAGCACATAGATGCCTCCTCAATAGCCATAGATGCCACTCATTAGTCCATAGCCACCCCCTCATCAGTCCATAGACACCCCTTAATAGTCCATAGACACCTACCATAATTCCATAGACACCCCTCGTTAGTCCATATACACCCCACAATTAGTCCATAGATGTCCCCTCAGTCCATAGACATCCCTCATTTGTCCAAAGACGCCCTCTCAATAGTCCATTGACATTCCTCATTAGTCCATAGATGCCCCCTCATAACTCCATATACACCCCATAATTAGTCCATAGATGCCCCCCCATTAGTCCATAGACTCCCCCTTATTAGACCATAGACGCCTCCTCATTAGTCCATACACACCCCATAAATATTCCATAGATGCCCCCTCATTAGTCCATATACACCCCATAATTAGTCCATAGATGCCCCCTCATTAGTCCATAGATATCCCTCATTAGTTCATAGACACCCCCTCAATAGTCCATATACACCCCACAATTAGTCCATAGACGCCCTCTCAATAGTTCATAGACATTCCTCATTCGTCCATAGCCACCCCCTCATCAGTCTATAGACACCCATCAATAGTCCATAGACACCTACCCTAATTCCATAGGCACCCCTCGTCAGTCCATATACATTTCCCCTTCATAGATGCCTCTCTTTAGTCTATAGACACCCCTCATTAGTCCATAGGTGCCCCACTTTTATATAGTTTTTATGTCTTTTATTGAACTGCATGAGTTTATTTTTGCTCTGTTTGAATAATGACATCTAGTGGTGGTTTTGAGCCACTACAACTTGTTTACCTATGTGAATTGGTGTCTTCCTCTTCCCTCCCCTCCTAATGTAGTGATAGTTAGTTCAGTCCCAGCTAGAACCTTCATATTCCCCCAGTCAGTATTAGTTCTTCCAGAGGCTGGGAGCAGGTAAGTCATTGTCTTCTTACACTTCTATAGATGGGAAGAACATCCTCTGTACTGCAATCTCCTGAAGGAAAATTGTGTTGGATTCAACTTCAGCCAAGTCAGCAGATGACCCCCCACTGTCCGGACTAACCGGGTCTATGGAGGTATGTCAGTGTATAAAGTGCCATTTGATACAGAACAACCGTCATCTAAAGATGCCCCCTCATTAGTCCTTACAAACCTCCCAGAAGTCCATAGACACACCCATCTTCAGTGATCCATAGAAGACCCTCATTTGTTCATTGAAATCTCCCATTGGTCCATGGACACCCCCATCTTCAGTGATCCATAGAAGACCCTCATTTGTCCATTGAAATCTCCAATTGGTCCATGGACACCCCCATCTTCAGGGATCCATAGAAGACCCTCATTTGTCCATTGAAATCTCCAATTGGTTCATGGACACCCCCATCTTCAGTGATCCATAGAAGACCCTCATTTGTCAATTGAAATATCCCATTGGTCCATGGACATCCCCATCTTCAGGGATCCATAGAAGACCCTCATCTCCTTTGTCCATTGAAATATCCCATTGGTCCATGGACACCCCCATCTTCAGTGATCCATAGAAGACCCTCATTTGTCAAGAGAAATCTCCAATTGGTCCATGGACACCCCCATCTTCAGTGATCCATAGAAGACCCTCATTTGTCAATTGAAATCTCCAATTGGTCCATGGACACCCCCATCTTCAGTGATCCATAGAAGACCCTCATTTGTTCATTGAAATCTCCCATTGGTCCATGGACACCCTTCAGTGGTCCACAGATGCCCTTCTTAGTCCATAGACACCCCCCTTAGTGGTCCATGGAAAACCTTAATTGGTCCATAGACACCTCCTGTTGGTCCATAGACAGCCCTCATTAGTCCATAGAAACCCCCTTAATAATCCATAGATGCCCCCTTATTAGTCCATAGAAGCCCCCTCATTAGTCCATACACACCTCATAATTAGTCCATAGACACCCCCTCAATAGTCTATATACACCTCCTATTAGTCCATAGACACCCCTCAGTACTCCACAGACGCCACTCATTAGTCGACTGACACCCCCAATCAGTCTATAGGAGCCACCTCATTAGTCCATAGGCACTCTTTGTTAGTCCATAGATGTCCCTTCGTCCATAGATGCCCCCCCGCCCCCCCCCCCCCCCATTAGCCCAAAGACAGCCCTCAAAATTAAAGATGTACGCAAGCATGACAATACAGAAACATGTATGTATGTTATATGTAGTGTGTCTGTAAGGGAATAGGTGGTACTACTCTACTATGTATAGGAAGATGGTAGTGAAATGAATCAAATGAGGTGCGGTGCACTGGGCTGTACATACTTCTGACCCCCCAAAACTACGTCCATTACACACCTGACTTCTCCTCTCTCTGCATTACCCAGACCTGACCCCCACACTCTGTACATTACACACCTGACCCCCACACTGTGTACATTACACACCTGACCCCCACACTCTGTACATTACACACCTGACCCCCACACTGTGTACATTACACACCTGACCCCCACACTCTGTACATTACACACCTGACCCCCACACTGTGTACATTACACACCTGACCCCCACACTCTGTACATTATACACCTGACCCCCACACTGTGTACATTACACACCTGACCCCCACACTGTGTACATTACACACCTGACCCCCACACTCTGTACATTATACAACTGACCCCCACACTGTGTACATTACACACCTGACCCCCACACTGTGTACATTACACACCTGACCCCCACACTCTGTACATTACACACCTGACCTCCGCACTGTGTACATTATACACCTGACCCCCACACTGTGTACATTACACACCTGACAACCACACTCTGTACATTACACACCTGACCCCCACACTCTGCACATTACACACCTGAACCCCACACTCTGTACATTATACAACTGACCCCCACACTGTGTAAATTACACACCTGACCCCCACACTGTGTACATTACACACCTGACCCCCACACTGTGTAAATTACACACCTGACCCCCACACTGTGTACATTACACACCTGACTCCCACACTGTGTACATTACACACCTGACCTCCACACTCTGTACATTACACACCTGACCCCCCCCCCCACACTGTACATTATACACCTGACTCCCACACTCTGTACATTACACACCTGACCTCCACACTGTGTACATTACACACCTGACCCCCACACTGTGTACATTACACACCTGACCCCCCCCCCACACTGTACATTATACACCTGACCCCCACACTCTGTACATTACACACTTGACCCCCACACTGTGTACATTACACACCTGACCCCCCCCCCCCCACACTGTACATTATACACCTGACCCCCACACTCTGTACATTACACACTTGACCCCCACACTCTGTACATTATACACCTGACCCCCACACTCTGTACATTACACACCTGACCCCGCACTCTGTACATTACACACCTGACCCCCCCCACACTGTACATTATACACCTGACCCCCACACTCTGTACATTACACACCTGACCCCCACACTCTGTACATTATACACCTGACCCCCACACTCTGTACATTATACACCTGACCCCCGCACTCTGTACATTATACACCTGACCCCCACACTCTGTACATAACACACTTGACCCCCACACTCTGTACATTACACATCTGACCCCGCACTCTGTACATTACACACCTGACCCCCCCCACACTGTACATTATACACCTGACCCCCACACTCTGTACATTACACACCTGACCCCCACACTCTGTACATTATACACCTGACCCCCCCCCCCACACTCTGTACATTATACACCTGACCCCCACACTCTGTACATTATACACCTGACCTCCTAGAGGCCTAGACACAGGAAGTGCACAGATCTCAGCAGTGCCTAGGCATAGGAAGTGCACAGATCTCAGCAGTGCCTAGACATAGGAAGTGCACAGATCTCAGGAGGGCCTAGACATAGGAAGTGCACAGATCTCAGCAGTGCCTAGGCACAGGAAGTGCACAGATCTCAGCAGTGCCTAGGCACAGGAAGTGCACAGATCTCAGCAGTGCCTAGACATAGGAAGTGCACAGATCTCAGGAGGGCCTAGACACAGGAAGTGCACAGATCTCAGCAGTGCCTAGACATAGGAAGTGCACAGATCTCAGGAGGGCCTAGGCACAGGAAGTGCACAGATCTCAGCAGTGCCTAGACACAGGAAGTGCACAGATCTCAGCAGTGCCTAGACATAGGAAGTGCACAGATCTCAGGAGGGCCTAGACACAGGAAGTGCACAGATCTCAGCAATGCCTAGGCACAGGAAGTGCAAAGATCTCAAGAGGGCCTAGACACAGGAAGTGCACAGATCTCAGGAGGGCTTAGACACAGGAAGTGCACAGATCTCAGGAGGGCCTAGGCACGAGAAGTTCTAGACAAAAGGTAAATCTTTCAGTACAGTTTAGGCACAATTACCATTCATAGAAGTCCCCTAAAATATACAAAAGCTTCGATGTCTCACTTCGGCTTCACTTTAACCTCTGCATGCTATACATTTGTCTCATCTGGGGATTCCATCCATTAAAACCCATTACAGCCTCCTATTAGCACCTTCCACCTACAGAAAACACTTCCAACTGATGGAGAGATAATTCCGAGCTGCAGAGAAAACCTCCACCCGGAATTCACACGATAAATTATGTAGGAGTTGTAATTCAACGTTGTCACTGCAGCCGCAACACCAATCACATCAGATCTATGAGACCGGGGTATTACCAATATTGCTCCATCTGTGGTACAATCTGATATCAGACATCTCCATCTATGAGAGACATCGCTCCATCTAAAGTATGACATCAGACATCGCTCCATCTATGACATCAGACATCGCTCCAACTATGACATCAGACATCGCTCCAACTATGACATCAGACATCGCTCCAACTATGACATCAGACATCGCTCCAACTATGACATCAGACATCGCTCCATCTATGACATCAGACATCGCTCCAACTATGACATCGCTCCAACTATGACATCAGACATCACTCCAACTATGACATCAGACATCGCTCCAACTATGACATCAGACATCGCTCCAACTATGACATCAGACATCACTCCAACTATGACATCAGACATCGCTCCAACTATGACATCAGACATCGACTCCAACTATGACATCAGACATCACTCCAACTATGACATCACCCCAACTATGACATCAGACATCGCTCCATCAATGACATCAGACATAGCTCCATCTAAAGTATGGCATCAGACATCGCTCCATCAATGACATCAGACATCGCTCCATCTAAAGTATGGCATCAGACATCGCTACAACTATGACATCAGACATCACTCCAACTACGACATCACCCCAACTATGACATCAGACATCGCTCCATCAATGACATCAGACATCGCTCCATCTAAAGTATGGCATCAGACATCGCTACAACTATGGCATCAGACATCACTCCAACTATGACATCAGACATCGCTCCAACTATGACATCAAACATTAATCCATCTATGACATCAGACATCACTCCATCTAAAGTATGACATCAGACATCGCTCCAACTATGACATCAGACATCACTCCAACTATGACATCAGACATTTTTCCATCTATGACATCAGACATCACTCCAACTATGACATCAGACATTTTTCCATCTATGACATCAGACATCGCTCCAACTATAACATCAGATATTTTTCCATCTATGACATCAGACATCGCTCCAACTATGACATCAGACATCACTCCAACTATGACATCAGACATCACTCCAACTATGACATCAGACATTGCTCCCATCTATGACATCAGACATTGCTCCAACTATGACATCTGACATTGCTCCCATCTATGACATCAGACATCACTCCAACTATGACATCAGACATTGCTCCCATCTATGACATCAGACATCACTCCAACTATGACATCAGACATCACTCCAACTATGACATCAGACATTGCTCCCATCTATGACATCAGACATCACTCCAACTATGACATCAGACATTGCTCCCATCTATGACATCAGACATTGCTCCAACTATGACATCAGACATTGCTCCCATCTATGACATCAGACATCGCTCCAACTATGACATCAGACATTGCTCCCATCTATGACATCAGACATTGCTCCCATCTATGACATCAGACATTGCTCCCATCTATGACATCAGACATCACTCCAACTATGACATCAGACATCACTCCATCCATGACATCAGATATTAGGGGATTCCCACTATTCCTGAATCCATATATTGATCAGCCATAACATTATCATCACTGACAGGTAAAGTGATTATCCTGATCCTGTGACAATGGCATCTGAAAGTGGGTGGGATGTATTAGACAGCAAGTGAACATGTTGTCCCTGAAGTTGATGTGTTGAAAGCAGAAAAAAAATGGGCAAGTGTAAGGATTTGAGCGACTTTGACATGGGCCAAATTGTAATGGCTGGAAGACTGGGCCACAGCAACTCCAAAACTGCAGCTCTTGTGGGATGTTCCCGGTCTGCAGTGTTTAGGACCGACCAAACATGGTCCAAGGAAGGAAAACCGGTGAACTGGCAACAGGGTCATGGGTGGGTTAAGGAGGCTCATTGACGCACGTGGAGAGAGAAGGCCGGCCTGTGCAGTCTGATCCAATAGAAAAGCTACTGAAGCTTAAAGCGTTGCTCCACTTTTGTTGAGAAGAAAACATTCCCCTCTGGGGGATCTCTGTACATTGCAGGGATTGTAACAAACTTTGTTGCAGATTTCTATTTTTTGTTACTCTGAAGAAATAATTGTTTGTTCCTCTGTGATGAGTGGGTCTAATGGGAGTGGTTTCATAATTATCTATCATCTGTGGCAGCTGCAGGGCTCTAATGAGGAAATCTGCTGGGCCTGCATCCCTTTAGACGTGTTCCTATTGGGATTATCTCACCAAAAATGACATTTTTGTTGCAGGGGATGCCAAAAATCTGACTTGTATCTTAGAGCAGACTTCTGGGAAAATCGGTGAGCCAATCACACAAGCAGGAAATGATGTTTCTGGGGGTGTGGTCAGTATACATTCTGTGTACAGAACAGCTCCAGGCAGCCATATTGCATTGCATTTTCAGAAAATGACAACAGCTGCAGATTGAAAAGGAAAGGTGATTTTTAATAACATTTAATTACAAAATGATTTGTGTCGCAATTGTATACGATATATTTTTTTATTTTTTTGCTATTTTTTTTTCCCCATGAAAGTGGAGTTACTGTAAAAGTTGCTGGTTTCGGTAGATACCACAGCGTAACCTTCAGAGGTCCAGCGGAGTCCAGTGCCTTGGCAAGTTATGGTGGGTGGTCATAATGTTATGGCTAATTGGTGTATAGAAAATAATAACATTGTGTGTGTGCGATTCCTCTATACCGCGGTCCTCGGCTGATAGAACGCCCGCTGCGCCCCGGCACTGGTGGGGGGTTGCGGGGAGGTCAGATATCGGTTGGCGGTCTGAGGAGAGAAAAGTGGATTTTCTGGAACGCGGCGGAGCAGCGCTGGAGATTTCCTCACTTTCCAGGCTGGTTATAACCTCTGTAATCCCATAATCCAACTCCCGGGAACCGAGCACACACATAAATGGGATTAGAGATGATCTAAATTCAGAAACTCAAACAGCTTCCTGGCTCACCGCCGCAGCGCCCATACACAGCCAGATCCGTCTATACCGTTCCCTACATAGGGATCAATGTACAGATCTGTCCCCATACACAGCCAGATCTATACCGTTCCCTACATAGGGATCAATGTACAGATCTATACCCATACAGTATATTTTCATAGCACTTCCGTAAGAAGGTCCTTTATTCTGTGTGTACGGGGTGTGCTGTGTGTATGGAGTGTTCTGTGTGAAGTCAGTACGGTTGAGCTGTGTTAAGTGTGTACGGGGTGTGCTGTGTGCAGTGTGTAGGGGGTGTGCTGTGTGAAGTTTGTATGGGGTGTGCTGTGTACGGGGTGTGCTGTGTCCGGGGTGTGCTGTGTGCAGTGTATATGGGGTGTGCTGTGTGCGGTGTGTATGGGGTGTGCTGTGTGCACGGGGTGTGCTATGTGCAGTGTGTAGGGGGTGTGCTGTGTACAGTGTATACGGGGTGTGCTGTGTGAAGTATGTACGGGGTACATACAGTGTATACGGGGTGTGCTGTGTGCAGTGTGTAGGGGGTGTGCTGTGTGAAGTGTGTACGGAGTGTGCTGTGCAGTGTGCACGGCGTGTGCTGTGTTTGGTGTGTGCTGTGTGCAGTGTGTACGGGGTGTGCTGTGTGAAGTGTGTATGGGGTGTGCTGTGTGCAGTGTGTACTGTGTGTGCTGTGTGAAGTGTGTGGTGTGTGTACGGGGTGAGCTGTGTGTACGGGGTGTGCTGCATGCAGTGTGTATGGGGTGTGCTGTGTGTATGGGGTGTGCTGTGTGCAGTATGTACGGTGTGTGCTGTGTGCAGTGTGTACGGGGTGTGCTGTGTGCAGTGTGTATGGGGTGTGCTGTGTGCAGTGTGTATGGGGTGTGCTGTGTGCAGTTCGTGCTGTGTGCAGTGTGTATGGGGTGTGCTGAGTGCAGGGTGTGCAGTGTGTACGGGGTGTGCTGTGTGAAGTGTGAACGGGGTGTAAAGTGTGTACGGGGTGTGCTGTGTGCAGTGTGTATGGAGTTTGCTGTGTGAAGTGTGTAGGGGGCAAGCTGTGTGCAGTGTGTATGGGGTGTGGGGTGTGCAGTGTGTACGGGGTGTGTTGTGTGAAGTTTGTATGGGGTGTGCTGTGTTAAGTGTGTACGGGGTGTGCTGTGTGCAGTGTGTATGGGGTGTGCAGTGTGTAGGGGGTATGTTGTGTGAAGTGTGTATGTGGTGTGCTGTGGGTGTGCGGGGTGTGCTGTGTGCAGTGTGTACGGGGTGTGTTGTGTGAAGTGTGTACAGGGTGTGCTGTGTGAAGTGTGTACGGGGTGTGCTGTGTGAAGTGTGTACGGGGTGTGCTGTGTGAAGTGTGTACGGGGTGTGCTGTGTGCAGTGTGTATGGGGTGTGCTGTGTGAAGTGTGTATGGGGTGTGGGTTGTGCAGTGTGTACGGGGTATGCTGTGTGAAGTGTGTACGGGGTGTGCTGTATGCAGTGTGTATGGGGTGTGCTGTGTGCGGTGTGTATGGGGTGTGCTGTGTGAAGTGTGTATGGGGTGTGCTGTGTGCGGTGTGTATGGGGTGTGCTGTGTGAAGTGTGTATAGGGTGTGCGGTGTGTACGGGGTGTGCTGTGTGAAGTGTGTATGGGGTGTGCTGTGTGAAGTGTGTATGGGGTGTGCTGTGTGCGGTGTGTATGGGGTGTGCTGTGTGAAGTGTGTATAGGGTGTGCGGTGTGTACGGGGTGTGCTGTGTGAAGTGTGTATGGGGTGTGGGGTGTGCAGTGTGTACGGGGTATGCTGTGTGAAGTGTGTACGGGGTGTGCTGTATGCAGTGTGTATGGGGTGTGCTGTGTGCGGTGTGTATGGGGTGTGCTGTGTGAAGTGTGTATGGGGTGTGCTGTGTGCGGTGTGTATGGGGTGTGCTGTGTGAAGTGTGTATGGGGTGTGCTGTTTGAAGTGTGTACGGGGTGTGCTGTTTGAAGTGTGTACGGGGTGTGCTGTGTGTGGGGTGTGCTGTGTGCAGTGTGTGCAATGTGCAGTATGCACGGGATCTGCAGTGTGCAGTATGTATGTGGTGTGCGGTGTGTACGGGATGTGCTGTGTGCAGTGTGTATGGGGTGTGTATGTGTGCAGTGTGTACGGGGTGTGCTGTGTGCAGTGTGTACGGGGTGTGCTGTGTGCAGTGTGTACGGGGTGTGCTGTGTGCAGTGTGTATGGGGTGTGCTGTGTGCGGTGTGTATGGGGTGTGCTGTGTGAAGTGTGTATGGGGTGTGCTGTGTGCGGTGTGTATGGGGTGTGCTGTGTGAAGTGTGTATGGGGTGTGCTGTTTGAAGTGTGTACGGGGTGTGCTGTTTGAAGTGTGTACGGGGTGTGCTGTGTGTGGGGTGTGCTGTGTGCAGTGTGTGCAATGTGCAGTATGCACGGGATCTGCAGTGTGCAGTATGTATGTGGTGTGCGGTGTGTACGGGATGTGCTGTGTGCAGTGTGTATGGGGTGTGTATGTGTGCAGTGTGTACGGGGTGTGCTGTGTGCAGTGTGTACGGGGTGTGCTGTGTGCAGTGTGTACGGGGTGTGCTGTGTGCGGTGTGTACAGAGTGTGCTGTGTGCAGTATGCACGGGGTGTGCTGTGTGAAGTGTGTGCGCGCTGTAATATTCCACACCGGAAGATGCTGAAAACGAGTGAAAAATGCACTGAAAACGCACATAAACATGCATGTAAACACAACTTAATAAACAAAATAAATCAAAATAAAAAAAAAAATTAAATAAAAATATTATATAAAGGAAATAAATAAAACATTCAAATAAAACTAAAAAACAAAAACATTCCAAAAACGCACTGCAGAAAAATAATTAAAATTTAACGAAAAAATGATAAAAAAAGAAAATATTCCAACGGCACACGGCAAAAAAAATGAAAGAAAATTATTTCAAAAAAGCCCAGCAAAAAAAAAAAAAAAAAAAGAAAAAGAAAAAAAAAGATTCCAAAGAAGCAACACAAAAAATGAAATGAAAAAAATTAAAAACAATTTTTTTCCCGAAAACGCACTGCAAATTATTGAAAAAAAATTAATAAAATGAAAATTATCCCCCAAAATTTTTCATAAGATTCCAAAAATGCACCGCAAAAATATATAAAGTGAAATGAAACAACATTCCAAAAATGTACTGCAAAAATATATAAAGTGAAATGAAACAACATTCCAAAAATGCACCGCAAAAATATATAAAGTGAAATGAAACAACATTCCAAAAATGTACTGCAAAAACCATGAAAAACTAAAAAAAAAAAAAATTATTACAAAAATGCAACGCAAAAATAATAAAATAAAAAATGTAAAATAAATGTAAATGTAAAATAAATGAAAAAAAAAGAAAAAAAAATGGTTCCAAACAATGCTACGCAAAAGAATGAAAAAAAAATTAAATAAAATTTTTTTAAAAATTCCAAAAACGCACTGCAAAAAAATGAAATGAAAAAGAAAATTCCAAAAAAAAAGAAATGAAAACATGGAAAAACAAAAATGAAAACACACAGCAAAAAATTGAAAAATGAAATGAAAAAAATATTATTGCAAAAATACACTGCAAAAAAAATGAAAAATGGATATGAAAATAATTTAAAAAAAATATTCTAAAAATGCACTACAAAATAAATGCAAAAAATTTTATTAAATGCAGTTATGTGCGTTTACAATATTTTTCCATTTTTTTGCGGTGCATTTTTGCAATAATATTTTTTCATTTCATTTTTCAATTTTCTGCAGTTTTTTTTTTTTTTTTTCTTTACATTTTTTCATTTCTTTTTTTGGAATTCTCTTTATAGTGCGCTTCTACATTTATGTGCGTTTGCAGTGTGCTCCGGTGCAGTACAACGCAGCACGCTGTGTTTTTTCTTTTACATTTTACTTGCATATTCCAAAAACGTACTGCAAAAAGAATGAAAAACGACAAAAAAAAAATTAAAAGATGATTCAAAAAATGCAACACAAAAAAATAAAATAGAAAAAATTCAAATAAATGAAAAAAAAAGAAAAAAAAATATTTTTCCTTTTTTTTTGCGGTGCATTTTTGCAATAATATTTTTTCATTTCATTTTTTAATTTTTTGCTGTGTGTTTATTTTTTCCATTTCTTTTTTTGGAATTTTCTTTATAGTGCGCTTCTACATTTACGTGCCTTTGCAGTGTGCTCTGGTACAGTACAACGCAGCACGCTGTGTCTTTTCTTTTACATTTTAATTGCATATTCCAAAAACGTACTGCAAAAAGAATGAAAAACTACAAAAAAAAAAAAAAAAAAAAAAAGATGATTCAAAACATGCAACACAAAAAAATAAAATAAAAAAATTTTAAATAATAAAAAAAGAAAAAAAAAATTTTTTTCCATTTTTTTTTGCGGTGCGTTTTTGCAATAATATTTTCTCATTTCATTTTTCATTTTTTTGCGGTGTTTTTTTTTTTGAATTTTTAAATTTCTTTTTTTTTTATTTTCTTTTTAGTGCGCTTCTGCACTTACGTGCGGTAAAATGCAGCACGCTACGTTTTTTAAAAAAAATTTTTATTCTATTTTTATTGCAGATGCCTTTGAATTGCATTTATGCTACATTTAAAAACGCACCTGAGTGCATGAGGTGTAAATGAGCCGTAAAGCGCTGCTGGAAAGGACGGACGGCGCACAGAGGATGAAGGGGTGTGGGGGGAAAGGTACCACACAGGGGAGGTACCACAGCAGCATCCTTGTCTCCCTCCGTCCAGGCAGGAAAGGGTGAGTGAGCTCTGCAGCGCCCCGGTCTGACCTGCAGGGGGAGCCGCGCTCCTCAGAGCTCATCATCATGTAAATTGCCTGTATCACAGGCTGGATTGCAGAGAGGAGAGAGGAGAGAGCAGCTGGAGCTCGGGAACCTGACTTGTTGATTTCCATCAGTCGGAGGCTGCGGAGGGCGAGGAGGAGCGGGGAGATGTGAGCCGAGGCCGGAGGAGGTACGGTGTGCGAGGTGTGCAATGTGTGTGCATGGAGGTGTCTGCAGTGTGTGCACACCACTCATCACCCCTCTCCGCTCTCATCGCCATTTATATGGTGAAGTGTTTACTGTGTGACGTAGGAGAGCGATGGAGGGGCAGCAAACCGTGTGCCATTGTCCTGTCACACCGACAGGATCTGGCAGATGGGTGCCCGGGGGAAGCGGTGTACCAGCGCACTGAACTGTCCGGGGGGGACGGCCGGGTGCAACACTCAACTCTCATGCTGTATAGCAGGTGGTGTCATATCACCCATTCACATCCCTTATAATGGGTTATATCACACACATACTACACTATGACATCACACACATACTACACTATGACATCACACACATACTACACTATGACATCACACACATACTACACTATGACATCACACACATACTACACTATGACATCACACACATACTACACTATGATATCACACACATACTACACTATGATATCACACACATACTACACTATGACATCACACACATACTACACTATGACATCACACACATACTACACTATGACATCACACACATACTACACTATGATATCACACACATACTACACTATGATATCACACACATACTACACTATGATATCACACACATACTACACTATGATATCACACACATACTACACTATGATACCACACACATACTACACTATGACATCACACACATACTACACTATGACATCACACACATACTACACTATGATATCACACACATACTACACTATGATATCACACACATACTACACTATGACATCACACACATACTACACTATGATATCACACACATACTACACTATGATATCACACACATACTACACTATAAAATCACACACATACTACACTATAAAATCACACCCAGCCACCTGTATGAACCCAAGATAAGCCCCCCCCCCCCGGATATTATATACATACTACATCCCCCACACTGGATATTATATACATACTACAGCCCCACACTGGATATTATATAAATACTACAACCCCCACACAGGATATTATATACATACTACAGCCCCACACTGGATATTATATAAATACTACAACCCCCACACCGGATATTATATACATACTACATCCCCCACACTGGATATTATATACATACTTCAACTGTCACACCGGATATTATATACATACTACATCCCTTACACTGGATATTATATACATACTGCTGCCCCCCTCACTTGATGTTTTATACATACTACTGTCCCCCCTCCCTGGATATTATATACATATTACCATCCCCCTCACTGGATATTATATACATACTACTGTCCCCCCTCACTGGATATTATATACATTCTACTGTCCCCCCTCACTTGATATTATATACACACTACCATCCCCCCTCACTTGATATTATATACACACTACCATCCCCCCTCACTGGATATTATATACATACTATTGTCCCCCCTCACTGGATATTATATACATACTACTGTCCCCCCTCACTGGATATTATATACATACTACTGTCCCCCCTCACTGGATATTATATACATACTGCTGTCCCCCCTCACTGGATATTATATACATATTACTATCCCCCCTCACTGGATATTATATACATATTACTGTCCCCCCTCACTGGATATTATATACATACTACCGTCCCCCCTCACTGGATATTATATACATATTACTGTCCCCCCTCACTGGATATTATATACATACTACTGTCCCCCCTCACTTGATATTATATACATACTAGTGTCCCTCCCTCACTGGATATTATATACATACTACTGTCCCTTCTCACTGGATATTATATACATATTACTGTCCCCCCTCACTGGATATTATATACATACTACTGTCCCCCCTCACTGGATATTATATACATATTACTGTCCCCCCTCACTGGATATTATATACATACTACTGTCCCCCCTCACTTGATATTATATACATACTAGTGTCCCTCCCTCACTGGATATTATATAAATACTACTGTCCCCCCTCACTTGACATTATATAAATACTGCTGTCCCCCCTCACTGGATATTATTTACATATTACTGCACCCCTCACTGGAAATTATATACATATTACTGTCCCCCCTCACTGGATATTATATACATACTACTGTCCCTTCTCACTGGATATTATATACATATTACTGTCCCCCCTCACTTGATATTATGTACATACTGTTGTCCCCCCTCACTGGATATTATATACATACTATTGCCCCCCCCCTCACTGGAAAATATATACATACTACTGTCCCCCCTCATTGGATATTTTATACATACTACTGTCCCCCCCTCACTGGATATTATATACTTACTACTGTCTCCCCTCACTGTATATTATATACATACTGCTGTCCCCCCTCACTGAATATTATCTACTTCTGTCCCCCCTCACTTAATATTATATACATACTATTGTCCCCCCTCACTGGAAAATATATACTTACTACTGCCCCCCCTCATTGGATATTTTATACATACTATTGTCCCCCCTCACTGGAAAATATATACATACTACTGTCCCCCCTCGCTGGATATTATATACATACTACTGACCCCCCTCACTGGATATTATATACATACTGCTGCCCCCCCTCACTGGATATGATATACATACTAATGTCCCTCCTTCACTGGATATTATATACATGCTACTGCCCCCCCTCATTGGATATTTTATACATACTACTGTCCCCCCTCACTGGATATTATATACATGCTACTGCCCCCCCTCATTGGATATTTTATACATACTACCGTCCCCCCTCACAGGATATTATATACATATTACTGTCCCCCCTCACTGGATATTATATACATGCTACTGCCCCCCCTCATTGGATATTATATACATACTACTGTCCCCCCTCACAGGATATTATATACATATTACTGTCCCCCCTCACTGGATATTATATACATGCTACTGCCCCCCCTCATTGGATATTTTATACATACTAACGTCCCCCCTCACAGGATATTATATACATATTACCATCCCCCCTCTCTGGATATTATATACATTCTACTGTCCCCCCTCACTGGATATCATATACATACTACTGTCCCCCCTCACTGGATATTATATACACACTACTGTCCCCCCTCACTGGATATTATATACATATTACTGCCCCCCCTCAATAAATATTATATACATACTACTGTCCCCTCACTGGATATAATATACAGTATCACACAAAACTAAGTACACCCCTCACATTTTTGTAAATATTTTATTCTATCTTTTCATGTGACAACACTGAAGAAATGACACTTTGCTACAATGTAAAGTAGTGAGTGTACAGCTTGTATAACAGTGTAAATTTGCTGTCCCCTCAAAATAACTCAACACACAGCCATTAATGTCTAAACCGCTGGCAACAAAAGTGAGTACACCCCTAAGTGACAATGTCCAAATTGGGCCCAATTAGCCATTTTCCCTCCCCGGCGTCATGTGACTCGTTAGTGTTACAAGGTCTCAGGTGTGAATGGGGAACAGGTGTGTTACATTTGGTGTTATCGCTCTCACTCTCTCATACTGGTCACTGGAAGTTCAACATGGCACCTCATGGCAAAGAGCTCTACATAAAGATGGCCTAGGCTATAAGAAGATTGCCAAGGCCCTGAAACTGAGCTGCAGCACGGTGGCCAAGACCATACAGCGGTTTAACTGGACAGGTTCCACTCAGAACAGGCCTCGCCATGGTCGACCAGACAAGCTGAGTGCACGTGCTCAGCGTCATATCCAGAGGTTGCCTTTGGGAAATAGACGTATGAGTGCTGCCAGCATTGCTGCAGAGGTTGAAGGGGTGGGGGGGTCAGCCTGTCAGTGCTCAGACCATTCGCTGCACACTGCATTAAATTGGTCTGCATGGATGTCGTCCCAGAAGGAAGCCTCTTCTAAAGATGATGCACAAGAAAGCCCGCAAATAGTTTGCTGAAGACAAGCTCACTCACCCCCCCTCTCTACTGGCTTGCCAGGCCGCTAATGCTCGGATAAAGGTCTGGTATGGAATTTGGAGGGGATCCCACGCTGTTTTTTTTTTTTCATTTTGGCGTGGAGTTCCCCTTAAAATCTATATCAGACCCAAAGGGCCCGGTATAGATTTTGGGGGAACCCTACGTCGTTTTTTTCCTAATTCTGTCATGGGGTTCCCCTTAAAAGCCATACAAGACCCAAAGGGTCCCCCAAGCTGTTATACTCAATTTTTTTTAATTTACATTTTCTTTTTACAATTATTTTTTTTATTCAGCTCTCAGAAGGGAAGCCTTAACAACTTATTGACTGTGCGCTTGGTGGGCAAACATTCCGCTAAGTGCCGAGAAAGTTCAGGTGTTAGGCGAGTACCTGAATGGGCGATGTTTAGGTCTAACTTATGCTCGGCCCAAACTGTTCACCCATCCCTAGTGGTGCCTGAACAGCTGCAGACAAATTGGGCCTTGGGTGTCGGTGGTGCCTGAACACTGAAACCCCTCACAGTTACTCTTGCTGGGTGCAGGAATAGGCCCTGCTGTAAAAAAAATAGAAAACAAAATTGAAATTACATGCACCTGTCAAACATATTAAATACACCCCATACCCATACCATATACACCCCATACACACACACCATATACACACCATACACATATTATATACACCCCATAACCATACCATATACACCCCCTACACACACCATATACACCCTATACACATATCATATACACCCCATACCCATACCATATACACCCCATATACACATACCATATACACCCCATATACACATACCATATACACACTATTTACACTCCATATACACACCATATATACCCCATATACACATACCATATACACACCATACAGTATCACACAAAAGTAAGTACACCCCTCCATGCTCGGATAAAGGTCTGGTATGGAATTTGGGGGGGGGGTCCCACGCCATTTTTTTTTTCATTTTGGCGTGGAGTTCCCTTTAAAATCTATATCAGACCCAAAGGGCCCGGTATAGATTTTGGGGGGACCCCACGTCGCTTTTTTTCCTAATTCTGTCATGGGGTTCCCCTTAAAAGCCATACAAGACCCAAAGGGTCCCCCAATCTGTTTTTACCCAATTTTTTTTAATTTACATTTTCTTTTTACAATTATTTTTTTTATTCAGCTCTCAGCAGGGAAGCCTTAACAACTTATTGACTGTGCGCTCGGTGGGCGAACATTCCGCTAAGTGCAGAGAAAGTTCAGGTGTTAGGCGAGTACCTGAATGGGCGATGTTTAGGTCTAACTTATGCTCGGCCCAAACTGTTCACCCATCCCTAGTGGTGCCTGAACAGCTGCAGACAAATTGGGCCTTGGGTGTTGGTGGTGCCTGAACACTGTAACCCCCCCCCCTGTCAAACAGGTGCAGAAAAATTGGGCCTTGGGTGTTGGTGCTGCCCTAAACCAAAAACATTGTTAGAAGCTATTATAATCAAAATTCAGGAATAGGATAGGTAGAATAGGCAGTCCTTAAGGGATCCCAGATCCCTAGCAAATTCAATCAGTTACATCAGCATCAGGGGCTGTTGATCCAGAACTGATTCATTTTGATAAATGTCAGCCGGTCGTCGGAGTCTGTGGACAGACGCACTCTTTTATTCATCACAAAACCTCCAGCAGCACTGAATGTCCGTTCAAAAAGTTTGCTGGAAGCAGGACAGCACAGACATTTTACTGTCTCCCCTCACTGGATATTATATGTATACTACTGTCCCCCCTCACTGGATAACTTATACATACTACTGTCCCCCCTCACTGGATATTATATGCATACTACTGTCCCCCCTCACTGGATATTATATACTGTATATATTGCTACCCCCCCACTGGATATTATATATGTATTACTGCCCCCTCAATAAATATTATATACATACTACAGTCCCCTCACTGGATATTATATATACAGACTACTGTCCCCACTCACTGGATATTGTATACAGTATCTCACAAAAGTAAGTATACCTCTCACATTTTTGTAAATATTTTATGCTATTTCTTTCATGTAACAACACTGAAGAAATGACACTTTGCTACAATGTAAAGTAGTGAGTTTACAGCTTGTATAACAGTGTAAATTTGCTGTCCCCTCAAAATAACACACAGCCATAAATGTCTAAACCACTGGCAACAAAAGTGAGTACACCCCTAAGTGAAAATGTCCAAATTGGACCCAAAGTGTCAATAGTTTGTGTGGCCACCATTATTTTCCATCACTGCCTTAACCCTCTTGGGCATGAAGTTCACCAGAGCTTCACAGGTTACCACTGGAGTCCTCTTCCACTCCTCCATGACGACATCACAGAGCTGGTGGATTTTAGAGTCCTTGCGCTACTCCACCTTCTGTTTGAGGATGCCCCACAGATGCTCAATAAGGTTTAGGTCTGGAGACATGCTTGGCCAGTCCATCACCTTTACCCTCAGCTTCTTTAGCAAGGCAGTGGTCGTCTTGGTGGTGTGTTTGGGGTCGTTATCATGTTAGAATACTGCCCTGCGGCCCAGTCTCCGAAAGGAGGGGATCATGCTCTGCTTCAGTATGTCACAGTACATGTTGGCATTCATGGTTCCCTCAATGAACTGTAGCTCCCCAGTGGCAGCAGCACTCATGCAGCCCCAGACCATGACATTCCCACCACCATGCTTGACTGTCGGCAAGGCACACTTGTCTTTGTACTCCTCATCTGGTTGCCGCCACACATGCTTGACACCATCTGAATTAAATAAGTTTATCTTGGTCCCATCAGACCACAGGACATGGTTCCAATAATCCATGTCCTTAGTCTGCTTGTTTTCAGCAAACTGTTTTCTGGCTTTCTCATGCATCATCTTTAGAAGAGGCTTCCTTCTGGGACGATCGCCATGCAGACCAATTTGATGCAGTGTGCGGCATATGATGTGAGCACTAACAGGCTGACCTCCCCACCCCTTCAACCTCTGCATCAATGCTGGCAGCACTCATACGTCTATTTCCCAAAGACAGCCTCTGGATATGACGCTGAGCACGTGCACTCAACTTCTTTGGTCGACCATGGCGAGGCCTGTTCTTAATGGAACCTGTCCTGTTAAACTGCTGTATGGTCTTGGCCACCGTGCTGCAGCTCAGTTTCAGGGTCTTGACAATCTTCTTATAGCCTAGGCCAGTAGTGGCGAACCTTGGCACCTCAGATGTTTTGGAACTACTTTACCCATGATGCTCAACTCCGCTGCAGAGTGCATGACCATCATGGGAAATGTAGTTCCAAAACATCTGAGGTGCCAAGGTTTGCCATCACTGGCCTAGACCATCTTTATGTAGAGCAACAATTCTTTTTTTCAGATCCTCAGAGAATTCTTTGCCATGAGGTGCCATGTTGAACTTCCAGTGACCAGTATGAGAGAGTGAGAGCGATAACACCAAATTTAACACACCTGCTCCCCATTCACACCTGAGACCTTGTAACACTAACGAGTCACAACACATCGGGGAGAGAAAATGGCTAATTGGGCCCAATTTGGATATTGTCACTTAGGGGTGTACTCACTTTTGTTGCCAGCGGTTTAGACATTAATGGCTGTGTTGAGTTATTTTGAGGGGACAGTAAATTTACACTGTTATACAAGCTGTACACTCACTACTTTACATTGTAGCAAAGTGTCATTTCTTCAGAGTTGTCACATGAAAAGATAGAATAAAATATTTACAAAAATGTGAGGGGTGTACTTACTTTTGTGTGATACTGAATGGTGTGTATATGGTATGTGTATATGGGGGGGGGTGTATATGGGGTATATATGGTGTGTATATGGAGTGTATATAGTGTGTATATGGTATGTGTATATGGGGTGTATATGGTATGTGTATGGGGTGTATATAGTGTGTGTATGGTATGTGTATGGGGTGTATATGGTGTGTGTATGGGGTGTATATGGTATGTGTATGGGGTGTATATGGTATGTGTATGGGGTGTATATGGTGTGTGTAGGGGGTGTATATGCTATGGGTATGGGGTGTATATAATATGTGTATGGGGAGTATATGGTGTGTGTATGGGGTGTATATGGTGTGTGTAGGGGGTGTATATGGTATGGGTATGGGGTGTATATAATATGTGTATGGGGAGTATATGGTGTGTGTATGGGGTGTATATGGGGTGTATATGGTATGTGTATGGGGTGTATATGGTGTGTGTATGGGGTGTATATGGGGTGTATATGGTATGTGTATGGGGTGTATATGGTATGTGTATGGGGTGTATATGGGGTGTATATGGTATGTGTATGGGGTGTATATGGTATGTGTATGGGGTGTATATGGGATGTATATGGTATGTGTATGGGGTGTATAGTGAGCTGTGCTGGGAATTCATACTGGGAGGTTTCAGCACTGCACGACTGTGGACAGCGACCAGCACAGCTCTGAGTGGTGTATGACAGGTGACACCATGACACCATGATGGCTGTGAATGGAGAGTAGGATGATGATGACAGGTGACACAATAGCTGAGGATGGAGGTGAAGAACAGGATAACGATGATGACAGGTAACACAATGGTTGTGGGTGGAGGTGAAGAGCAGGATGATGATGACAGGTGCAAATGGCTGTGGGTGAAGGTGAAGGATGATGATGATGACATGTGACACAATGGATTTGACAGAGGTGAAGAGCAGGATGATGATGATAATGACAGGTGACGCAATGGCTGAGAATGGAGGTGAAGAGCAGGATGATGATGACAGGTGACTCGGTGATGGTTGTGGGTGGAGATAAAGTGCTGGATGATGATGACAGGTGACACGATGACTGTGGATGGAGATAAAGTGCAGGATGGTGATAATGAAAGGTGATACAAAGGCTGTGGGTGGAGGTGAAGAGCAGGATGATGATGACAGGTAGCACAATGGCTGAGAATGGAGTTGGAGTTGAAGAGGAGGATGATGATGACAGGTGACTTAGTGATGGTTGTGGATGGAGATACAGTGAAGGATGATGATAATGCAAGGTGACACAATGACTGAGGATGGAGGTGAAGAACAGGATGATGATGATGACAGGTGACACAATGGGTGGGGGTGAAGAGCAGGATAATGATGACAGGTGACACAATGGCTGTGGGTGGAGGGGAAGAGCAGGATGATGATGGCAGGTGACACAATGGCTTTGGTGGAGGGAAAAAGCAGGATGATGATGACAGGTGACACAATGGCTTTGGTGGAGGGGAAGAGCAGGATGAGGATGACAGGTTACTTGGTGATGGTTATGGGTGGAGATAAAGTGAAGGATGATGATAATGAAAGGTGACACAATGGATGTGGGTGGAGGTGAAGAGCAGGGTAATGATGACAGGTGACACAATGGCTGTGGGTGGAAGTGAAGAGCAGGATAATGATGACAGGTGACACAATGGATGTGGGTGGACGGGAAGAGCAGGATGAGGATGACAGGTGACTCAGTGATGGTTGTGGGTGGAGATAAAGTGAAGGATGATGATAATGACAGGTGACACAATGGCTGTGGGTGGAAGTGAAGAGAAGGATAATGATGACAGGTGACACAATGGCTGTGGGTGGAGGTGAAGAGCAGGATGAGGATGACAGGTTACTTGGTGATGGTTGTGGGTGGAGATGAAGTGAAGGATGATGATAATGACAGGTGACACAATGGCTTTGGGTGGAAGTGAAGAGCAGAATAATGATAATAATAGGTGACACAATGGCGGAGGATGGAGGTGAAGAGCAGGATGAGGATGACAGGTGACTCAGTGATGGTTGTGGGTGGAGATGAAGTGAAGGATGATGATAATGACAGGTGACACAATGGCTTTGGGTGGAAGTGAAGAGCAGAATAATGATAATAATAGGTGACACAATGGCGGAGGATGGAGGTGAAGAGCAGGAGGAGGATGACAGGTGACTCAGTGATGGTTGTGGGTGGAGATAAAGTGAAGGATGATGATAATGACAGGTGACACAATGGCTTTGGGTGGAGGTGAGGAGCAGAATAATGATAATAATAGGTGACACAATGGCGGGGGATGGAGGTGAAGAGCAGGATGAGGATGACAGGTGACTCAGTGATGGTTGTGGGTGGAGGAAGAGTGAAGGATGATGATGACAGGGGCAGAGTAGGGAAGGTCTCAGCCCTGATGCACTTCTGCCAGGGACACGCAGAGCTTTGTGGGCTGCCGTTGCTGCTTGAGCAGATTACAGGAGCTATTTGCTGGTGTGATTAGTGGATAAACCACCTGACAGGCATGTGAAGGATGCTCTTTCTTATTTTGTAGGTCATCGGGATCCCTGTGGAGGAAAATGTCCCTCGCCTGTCATCTCGGCCGTGCGCTGCTGCGGGAATGGAGGTGAAGGGGGGAAGGTGACACCTCCACATGTGACCGCCCTGCCAGCGAGCGAGACGCCACCATTCCCACATTGCCGGAGCCTTGTTCATGCCACAGACATGCCCGGCTGGATGAACAAGCATGGGTCCCGATCGACTACCTCACTGCCTCCTGACCCCATGGAGATCATCCGCAGCAAGGCTTGCTCCCGAAGGGTGAAGCTGAACGTGGGGGGCCTGGCGCACGAAGTGCTGTGGCGGACCCTGGACCGGTTACCCCGCACCAGACTCGGGAAACTCAGGGACTGCAACACCCACGAGTCCTTGATGGAAATCTGCGATGACTACAACCTGGAGGAGAACGAATACTTCTTTGACCGCCACCCCGGCGCCTTCACCTCCATCTTGAACTTTTACCGCACGGGGAAGCTGCACATGATGGAGGAGATGTGCGCCTTGTCCTTCAGCCAGGAGCTGGATTATTGGGGCATCGACGAGATCTACCTGGAGTCGTGCTGCCAGGCCCGGTACCACCAGAAGAAGGAGCAGATGAACGAGGAGTTGAAGCGGGAAGCGGAGACGTTGCGGGAGAGGGAGGGCGAGGAATTCGATAACACTTGCTGTGCAGATAAGAGGAAGAAACTCTGGGACCTGCTGGAGAAGCCCAATTCCTCAGTCGCTGCCAAGGTACCTTTAATTGTCTTTGTCATCAGCCCCTTGTTTGTACAACAGATATTAGCCATCTCCGGAGATTACCGATGGCGGTCTATGAGGGTGATCCGCAGCGATCTGCTAATGAAATAATCTTTCCAGCTCGCTGATGGCGGTCAGTCTGGCTCTGCTCTCTCCCTTGCTGTTTATTGCATGTAAGATTTATAGCCCTGGAAATCTTCTGATTTCTGGAATTGCAGAGCCAACAGGTGAGGTGGAGAGCCGAGCGCGGTCACCCATAGCAAGCAGGAACAGACAAAGGCCAGACAGGCCTGAGCTGGGTGTGTGGCCAATTGCTGGGTGTGGGGCCAATTGCTGGGTGTGGGGCCAATTGCTGGGTGTGGGGCCAATTGCTGGGTGTGTGGCCAATTGCTGGGTATGTGGCCAATTGCTGGGTGTGGGGCCAATTGCTGGGTGTGGGGCCAATTGCTGGGTGTGTGGCCAATTGCTGGGTGTGGGGCCAATTTCTGGGTGTGGGGCCAATTGCTGGGTGTGTGGCCAATTGCTGGGTGTGAGGACAATTGCTGGGTGTGGGGCCATTTGCTGGGTGTGGGGCCAATCGCTGGATGTGGGGCCAATTGCTGGGTGTGGGGCCAATTGCTGGGTGTGAGGCCAATTGCTGGGTGTGTGGCCAATTGCTGGGTGTGTGGCCAATTGCTGGGTGTGAGGCCAATTGCTGGGTGTGGGGCCAATTGCTGGGTGTGGGGCCAATTGCTGGGTGTGGGGCTAATTGCTGGGTGTGAGGACAATTGCTGGGTGTGAGGACAATTGCTGGGTGTGTGGCCAATTGCTGGGTGTGTGGCCAATTGCTGGGTGTGTGGCCAATTCCTGGGTGTGTGGGCCAATTGCTGGGTGTGGGGCCTGACCATCTCATTCATTTGTGTCATCTAAATATTCAGCACAGATCTGTTTTCCTGTATTATATATTCGGCATGCAATGAATGCGGTCACCCAGGATTACCATCTCAGTGTTAGGGGTAAAAATTAGGTTGAGGGCAAGTAACTTTGTTTTAGGTTGTACTGTGTGATTGTGTGGTTGTACTGTGTGATGAGTGTCAGCACCATATACACTACGTATACAGGGTTAGGGTTAGAGGTTTATGAACAGAGGGTGGGTGTTAGGGGTTATAGTTAGAGAGTTATGGTTGGAGGGTTAGGGGGTTAGAGGGGTAGTATTAGAGTTAGAGGGTTAGGGTTGGAGGGCTATAGTTATAGTGTTAGTGTTAGGGTTACAGGGTTATGACTAGAGGGTTAGTGTTAGCGTTTCAGGTTAGGGTTATAGGATTAGTGCTAGAGTTTGGAGTTAGGGTTACAGGGTTATGACTAGAGGGTTAGTGTTAGAGTTAGGGGTTACAGGGTTAGAGGGTTATGACTAGAGGGTTAGTGTTTTAGGTTAGGGTTATAGGATTAGTGTTAGAGTTTGGGGTTAGGGTTACAGGGTTAGGGTTAGAGTTTGGGGTTAGGGTTACAGGGTTAGGGTTAGAGTTTGGGGTTAGGGTTACAGGGTTAGAGTTTGAGGTTAGGGTTGGAGGGTTAGAGTTATAGTGTTAGTGTTAGAGTTAGGGTTAGAGGGCTATGACTAGAGGGTTAGTGTTAGGAGTTACAGGGTTGGAGGGTAATGACTAGAGGAGGGGTAGTGTTAGCGTTTTAGGTTAAGGTTATATGATTAGTGTTAGAGTTTGGGGTTAGGGTTACAGGGTTAGAGATAGAGTTTGGGGTTAGGGTTGGAGGGTTAGAGTTATAGTGTTAGTTTTAGAGTTAGGGTTAGAGGGTTATGGCTAGAGGATAAGTGTTAGAGTTTTAGGTTACAGTTATAGGATTAGTGTTGGAGTTTGGGGATAAGGTTAGAGTGTTAGTGTTGGAGTTTGGGGTTAGTGTTAGAGGGTTATGACTAGAGGGTTAGTGTGAAAGTTAGGGGTTACAGAGTTAGAGGGTTATCACTACATATAGTTACATAGTTACATAGTAATTGAGGTTGAATAAAGACATCAGTTCAACCTGTATAGGTGTGTGTGTGTCAGTGGCCTGATCATTTCACATAACCCTGAATGTTGTGATCTGTGAGATGCAAATCCAAAAGTCTAATGCTAGCCATACACGCACAGAATTTCGGCCGGGAATATTCTTTGAACATTCTTTGAACATTCTTTGAATAGACGAATGTCGTTCGAAAATTGTCTTTTGCTTTTCACATTAAATTTTAAAATGAATGTCATTTCTGAACGATTACCACATACACTGCCCGAAAATTCGTTGATTGAGAAAAGTTTTCCCTTCTGCCCCTACGAATTTTCCCGTCGCTGCAGTCGAAAAAGGACATCGATTTAACCCCACTAACGATTAGAAAATCAAACGAATTTTCTTGAAACGAAAATTTCCGGACGAAAATCTATACGTGTATGGCCAGCATTAGACTAGAGGGTTAGTGTTAGAGTTTTAGGTTAGAGTTATAGGATTAGCGTTAGAGTTTGGGGTTAGAGTTATAGTGTTAGAGTTAGGGTTACAGGGTTATGACTAGAGGGTTAGTGTGAGAGTTAGGGGTTACAGGGTTAGAAGGTTATGACTAGAGGGTTGGTGTTAAGGTTTTAGGTTAGGGTTATAGGATTAGTGTTAGAGTTGGGGGTTAGGGTTAGAGGATTATGGTTAGAGTTAGTGTTAGGGGGTTAGTGTTAGAGTTTGGGGTTAGGGTTAGAGGGTTAGTGTCAGAGTTTGGGGTTAGGGTTAGAGGGTTAGTGTCAGAGTTTGGGGTTAGGGTTAGAGGGTTAGTGTCAGAGTTTGGGGTTAGGGTTAGAGGGTTAATGTTAGAGTTTGGGGTTAGGGGTAAGGGTTAGTGTCAGAGTTTGGGGTTAGGGTTAGAGGGTTAGTGTCAGAGTTTGGGGTTAGGGGTAAGGGTTAGTGTCAGAGTTTGGGGTTAGGGTTAGAGGGTTAGTGTCAGAGTTTAGGGTTAGGGGTAAGGGTTAGTGTCAGAGTTTAGGGTTAGGGGTAAGGGTTAGTGTCAGAGTTTGGGGTTAGGGTTAGAGGGTTAGTGTCAGAGTTTGGGGTTAGGGTTAGAGGGTTAGTGTCAGAGTTTGGGGTTAGGGTTAGAGGGTTAGTGTCAGAGTTTAGGGTTAGGGGTAAGGGTTAGTGTCAGAGTTTGGTGTTAGGGTTAGAGGGTTAGTGTCAGAGTTTGGGGTTAGGGTTAGAGGGTTAGTGTCAAAGTTTGGGGTTAGGGTTAGAGGGTTAGTGTCAGAGTTTGGGGTTAGGGGTAAGGGTTAGTGTTTGGTGTTAGGGTTAGAGGGTTATGACTTGAAGGTTGGGGCCTAATTCACTAAGAATAAGGAGAAGAAATAGTCATTCTACATTTAATTACTCCCAATTAAAGCAACTGAGACCTCAGCTAGGTGAACATGTCAATGGAAAAGTTGGAGTACAAATAGGTGAATATGCATTCGTGAATTTCTAATCGGCATAGTCACGGTTCCATAACTGGCAATTATTTTATTTTTTTATTTGCACACAATAATATTTTTGCTAAATAACATAAAATTGCATGCAAATTATGGAAACAACCATTCTGATGCGGCAATTTGGTGTTCCCCTATTTCCAGCATACTCTGCTGTATAAGGAGTGCTGCCCACTAAGCTCCTTGTGCTGCACCCTTCTTCTCTGTACAGGGAGTGTCAGAGGCCGATACCAGGCCTTTAAAAAATAGATGTAATGGTGTAGAAATGCTTATACAGTAGATCTGTTTTAAAATTCCAGTTTTTGTTTCTGTCTGTGATCTGATTGGAGAGATTTCCCCTCACTTCCTGTCCCTGTGACACCCATGCAAAAAAAATCAGGGGAGAGGTTGTCACCTGGACAGGAGGTTTAAAAAAAAAACAGCCCTCCCCATTCTACTAACAATGTCCAGTATCACTTCCCGTCCTGAGGGTGACCCTCCCCTGTAGGGTCACAGAGAACCACAGGGTCTGACCCTTCCCCCACTCCATCCAAAATGAAATAAGGTTTTGTGTGGAGTCATTGGTAATATTCTGCAGTCTCTGACCACCATCTCCTGTAGATGTCCACAGTCTCTGACCATCTCCTGTTGTATGTCTGCAGTCTCTGACCATCTCCTGTACCTTGTCTGCAGTCTCTGACCTTCTCCTGTACCATGTCTGCAGTCTCTGACCATCTCCTGTACCTTGTCTGCAGTCTCTGACCATCTGCTGTACTATGTCTGCAGTCTCTGACCATCTGCTGTACTATGTCTGCAGTCTCTGAACATCTCCTGTACCTTGTCTGCAGTCTCTGACCATCTTCTGTACTATGTCTGCAGTCTCTGACCATCTCCTGTACTATGTCTGCAGTCTCTGACCATCTCCTGTACCATGTCTGCAGTCTCTGACCATCTCCTGTACCATGTCTGCAGTCTCTGACCATCTCCTGTACCATGTCTGCAGTCTCTGACCATCTCCTGTACCATGTCTGCAGTCTCTGACCATCTCCTGTACCATGTCTGCAGTCTCTGACTGTCTCCTGTATCAAGTCTGCAGTCTCTGACCATCTCCTGTACCATGTCTGCAGTCTCTGACCATCTCCTGTACCATGTCTGCAGTCTCTGACCATCTTCTGTACTATGTCTGCAGTCTCTGTCAGCTCTCGGTAGCACACATTCACTGAATATTATGTGTGGACCTTTAGTGATGTCAGAGGCCTCACTTGGGGCCCCCCTATATCGAGAACATTGACCAAAACTGGTCCATTCTATCATTTGAATAAACTCTTGATCCATGTAAACTCTGCCAAGTCGATTGGCAGTGGCGAATTTTTGTCGATCGAACAGATATCTGCTAGTGTGTCAGAGAACTGACCCGCATTACAGATGGATCAAACTATGAACATGTTTATAACCGATAGATCAGATCGTTCGTCAATATTTTTTAGTCAGTGGTGAAGTGCTGTTGTGTCGGTCGATAGTTTAGTCGATGATGAATAGCTTGTTTGTGACCCCTCGTACCTTGATTGATCGCAGATCTCTACATGTATGGCCGGCATAGGCCGGGAACTTGCCCGGATTTGTCCCGGAGATTCCTGGTTAAGCAGTCAGCTGTCTGAACTTTCGGCTGCCGGGTCTAATCACCGACTTTCAGTATATGTGACTGAGAGCGTCAGTATACCAGCAGGGGGGAGGTCAGGGGAGGAGGGGCAGGATGAGCGATGGGATGATTATATATATTATATACTCCGACTGCAGAGGCGGGAATCCGAATTAGGACCCAGGTGGCATGTGGATTTATTTGTTTTCTCCAACCCAGCCTGCGCTGTGCCCTTTAACTCTATAATAAATCTGTATGCTCTGTACTGCAGGCCTGGCTGTGTCCCAGCATCTCATACAGGGTCTCACAAAAGTAAGTACACCCCGCACATTTTTTGTAAATATTTTATTCTATCTTTTCATGTGACAACACTGAAGAAATGACACTTTGCTACAATGTAAAGTAGTGAGTGTGCAGCTTGTATAAAGCCCCTTTCACACATGCCGACCGTTCAAATCCGCCTGTCAGTTTTTCAGGTGGATCTGAACGGTCCCCCCATGCATTTCTATGGGGCATCGGATGTCAGGGAAAACATGTCCGCTGACATCCGATCCGTTGATCGGATCAAAGGATTTGCCCCCTTAACCACTTAAGCCCCGGAAGATTTTACCCCCTTCCTGACCAGGGGGTATTTTGCGATTCGGCACTGCATGATTTTAACGGACAATTGCGCGGTCGTGCGACGCTGTACCTAAACAAATTTGGCGTCCTTTTTTTCCCACAAACAGAGCTTTCTTTTGGTGGTATTTGATCACCTGTGCGATTTTTTGATCACGCGCTATAAACAAAAAAAGAGCGTCAATTTTGCAAAAATAACAATATTTTTCACATTTTTTTATATGAAATTCCCCCCAAAAAAAATGTAAAAATCAAAATTTTTTAACATTTTCGGCCAATTTTTTTTATGCTACCTATGTTTGGTAAAAAAAATCGCAAAAAGCGTATTTTGATTGGTTTGCGCAAAAGTTATCGCGTTTACTAACAAAGGGAAAGATTTTTGTCATTTTTGTTGTTTTTTTTTTTAACGCGTAATGGCGGCGATCTGCGTTTTTTTTTGCAGTACTGCGACATTGGGGCGGACAGATCGGACCCTTGACTGACATTTGTGACACTTTTGGGGTTACCAGTGACATTTCTACAGTAATCAGTGCTATACATATGCACTGTTACTGTAAAATTACACTGGTAGTGAAGGGGTTAACTTTATTTGGGAGGGAGGGGCTGTGTGTGTCCCTAGGGGCGTGCTTTCTACTGTGATTGGCTGTGGCTTGAGCTGTAAGGACACTGATCAACGGATCTACATAGTAGATCCCTGTGATCAGTGTCTTTACAGCGAGGAGAATGACAGGTGGCTTGTTTACACAAGCTGCCTGACATTCTCCCTCTCCCCCGCCGATCGCCGAGTGACCGGCGGACATCGGGTCCGCTGGTCACACGCGCGTGGGGGTCCGTGACCGCGTTAGGCAGTCGGCAAGTGGTTAATGACCAGGCCATATTTTGCAATTTGGCACTCCGTTAATTTAACGGACAATTGCGCGGTCGTGCGACGCTGTACCTAAATAAAATTGATGTTCTTTTTTTCCCTACAAACAGAGCTTTCTTTTGGTGGTATTTTATCACCTCTGCGATTTTTATTTTTTGCGCTATAAAAAAAAACAAGAGCGACAATTCTGAAAAAAAAAAAAAAAAAACAATATTTTTTACATTCTGCTATATAACATTCCCAAAAAAAAAAAAAAAATAATAATTTAAAAATCTAAATTTTTTAACATTTTAGGCCAATTTGTTTTCCGCTACATATTTTTGGTAAATAAAATTGCAATAAGCGTATTTTGATTGGTTTGCGCAAAAGTTATTGCGTCTACTAACTACGGGAAATATTTGTATTGTTTTATTTTATTTTTTTATGAGTAATGGCGGCGATCTGCAATTATTTTCGTGGGACTGCGACATTGCGGCGGACAGATCGGACCCCTGACTGACATTTTTGGGGGTACCAGTGACATTACTATAGTAATCAGTGTTAAAAATATGGACTGTTACTGTAATAATGACACTGGCAGGGAAGGGGTTAACATTGCGGGTGATCGAGGGGTTAAATGTGTACCTAGGGGCATGTTTCTTAATGGGGGCGTGGCTTGTGAAATGATCATAGTGACATGTGATCCTATATAGAAGGATCACAGGAGCTCTGTGATCATTCCAGGGAGAAAAACGGTCGGCTGTGTTTACAACAGCTGACCGTTCTTCTCTCTCAGCGGGGAGCGATCGCGGATGTCAGGCGCCAGTCGGAGCCGCCTGCCCGCTGCATCGGCATCCCCACAGACGAGGGGGGTTTGGTAGCACGCCACCGGCGGCGTGTGCTCACCCCCTATCTGCAGGCACGCGATCAACGTATACCTACGTCGGTTTGCGCAGGGGTGGCTGCCTGCCACAGTATAATTGCAGCGGGCGGTCGTAAAGGGGTTAATGTCTAAACCGCTGGCAACAAAAGTGAGTACACCCCTAAGTGAAAATGTCCAAGTTGGGCCCAATTAGCCATTTTCCCTCTCCGGTGTCATGTGACTCGTTAGTGTTACATGGTCTCAGGTGTGAATGAGGAGCAGGTGTGTTAAATTTGGTGTTATCGCTCTCACTCTCTCATACTGGTCACTGGAAGTTCAACATGGCACCTCATGGCAAAGAACTCTCTGAGGATCTGAAAAAAAGAATTGTTGCTCTACATAAAGATGGCCTAGGCTATAAGAAGATTGCCAAGATCCTGAAACTGAGCTGCAGCACGGTGGCCAAGACCATACAGCGGTTTAACAGGACAGGTTCCACTCAGAACAGGCCTCGCCATGGTCGACCAAAGAAGTTGAGTGCCGTGCTCAGCGTCATATCCAGAGGTTGTCTTTGGGAAATAGACGTATGAGTGCTGCCAGCATTGCTGCAGAGGTTGAAGGGGTGGGGGGGGGGTCAGCCTGTCAGTGCTCAGACCATACGCCGCACACTGCATCAAATTTGTCTGTCCCAGCGATTCATGCCTTGTCTCTATTATATACAGTATCTCACAAAAGTGAGTACACCCCTCATGCGGTTTGCTGCAATTGCCGCATGATCCTGCTGCATGGAAACCACGGCAGAATCGAATAGCATTGTGTTTGGGGCGCCCTTGAAGGATAATGGCACCCAAACACTGTGATTGCCACACAATTTGGAATCGCGGGCAGAATCGAGAAGTGTAAATGGAGCCTTAGTTATACTCTAACCCCTTGGAGGCCTAAGCTTTTTTTCTGACACTTGTTGCTTGTAAGGTAAATTTTTTTTTTTTGCTAGAAAATTAATTAGGGCTCTTTCACACAGTCCGCCTCCGTAGGCGGATCCGTGTTGCTCAGCGGGGATCGATCCGCGATCCCCGCTGAGGCGGCGGATGACAGCTCCGTCTCCACTTGCAGAGCGGAGAGGGAGGTGTCACAGTCCCCGCTGCCCTCTATGGGGGATCGGATGAGAGCGGACCGCCTGTCTGCTCTCATCAGATCCGATGCGATTACTGAACGGATGGAAAAATAGGGTTTCCATCCGTCCAGATTTCACGGACAGGATCGGATACGGATGGCAGCGGGTGTCAGCAGAGGTGTCTCCGCTGACACCCGCTGCCCCATAGAGCTGCATGGAGGATCCGATCAGATCCGCCTAAAAAACTGACAGGCGGATCTGATCGGATCGCCTGTGTGAAAGAGCCCTTAGAACCCCCAAACATTATATACATATATATATATATATATATATATATATATATATATATATATATATATGTGTTTTTTTTAGCAGAGATCCTAGAGAATAAAATGGCGCAATATTTTATGTCGCACCGTATTTGCGCAGCGGTCTGTCAAATGCAATTTTTCGGGAAGATATACACCTTCATGAATTAAAAAAATAAAACAGTTAAGTTAGCCCAATTCTTTATATAATGTGGGAGATGATGTTAGGCCGAGTAAATAGATACCTAACATGTCATGCTTTAAAATTGTGCACGCTCATGGAATAGCGACAAACTTCGGTACTAAAAATTCTCCATAGACGACGCTTTAAAAAATTTTAACGGTTACTTGCTTAGAGTTACAGAGGGGGTCTTGAACTAGAATTATTGCTTTTGCTCTAACGATCACGACGATACCCCACATGTGTGGTTTGATCACCGTTTACATATGCAGGCGCCACTTGCGTATGTGTTAGCTTCTGCGTGCAAGCACGGAGGAATGGGGTGCTTTAAAAAAAAATGTATTTTATTTTTATTTTTACACTGTCCATTTAAAAAAAAAAAAAATTGATCACTTTTATTGCTGTCACAAGCAATGTAAACATCCCTTGTGACAGTAATAGGCGGTGACAGGTAGTCTTTATGGAGGGATCGGGGGTCTATAAGCACCATAGAGCAGCAGCTGCCAGGCATTCAGGAGGCAACACTGCCACATCCTGAATGCCCACCCCCCTTTTTTTTTTACAGGCGAAAAGGGATTTTTTATGTAACTATCGCATTGCAAACGCAACCCAAGGTTGTGATGCAGACTAATTCTTTTGAATGGGTCATGCATGGCGGCGGTACTGCCCATCAAATGCAACAAGTGGTAAAGTTTTTGCCATGACATGTGTAAGCCCCCGAGCGGCTGCATGTTTTCTTTTGGTTGGGTGATCGGAAGGTGGTAAAACCATAGAGACAAATGGAGGATTAGAAGTGCTCAGTGTCGCCACCCTAAGGAAGCCCCACATGGTCCAATCAACATCTTATTATCAGGGCTGCTGATAAGGGGGGGTAACACCTGACCTCCTGGACAGGGCCCATAAGTTCAACAGAGTGGCCCAGAGCAGAAGGAATGGGCACAATTACTGGAACCAATCCCTCTGTGGCCCTCCCTGGGTTTACAATGCTTCAATCTGTGAATGAACAGGAAGCCTGTGTGCTTGCTATTCATTCACTCTGCAGCTGAGGCTGCAAAGAAAGGTTTGAGGAATCTGTGTCCTCAATATTTTCCTCCTTCTTAAAGTGAGATGTTGGGTGTCTATTTAGACCCCTGATATATCACCAAAGCCCCCTGATGGAACCAATATCCCTGATGGAACCAAGCTCCTGATGAAACCAATCCCCCCTGATGGAAACAAGCCCCTGATGAAACCAAGCCCCTGAAGAAACCCATCTCTGTGATGGAACCAAGCCCCTGATGGAACCAAGCCCTGATGGAACCAATCGCTCTGATGGAAACAAGCCCCTGATGGAACCAATCGCTCTGATGGAAACAAGCCCCTAGTGGAAACAAGCCCCTAATGGAATAAATCTTCTTGATGGAACCAAGCCCCTGATGGAACCAAGCTCCTGATGGAACCAATCCCCCCTGATGGAAACAAGCCCCTGATGGAACCAAGCCCCTGAAGAAACCCATCTCCGTGATGGAACCAAGCCCCTGATGGAACCAAGCCCTGATGGAACCAATCCCCCTGATGGAAACAAGCCCCTGATGGAACCAATCGCTCTGATGGAAACAAGCCCCTAGTGGAAACGAGCCCCTAATGGAATAAATCTTCTTGATGGAACCAAGCCCCTGATGGAACCAATCCCCCTGGAGCCAAGCCCCTGAGGGAACCAGTCCCCCTGATGGAAACAAGCCCCATGATTGAATTAATTCCCCTGATGGAAACAAGCCCCTGATGGAACCAATCCCCCTGATGGGACCAAATCCCCGGATGTAACCAATATCCCCTAATGGAACCAAGCCCCTGATGAAACCCATACCCCTGATGGAACCAATCCCCCTGATGGAAAGAAGCCTCTGATGGAACTAATCCCCCTGATGGAACCAATCCCTCTGATGGAACCAATCCTCCTGATTGGACCAATCCCCTTAACGGAACCAGTATTCCCTAATGGAACCAAGCCCCTGATGGAACCCATCCCCCTGATGGAACCAGTCCCCCTGATGGAAACAACCCCCTGATGGAACTAATCCCCCTGATGGAAACAAGCCAATAACCCTGATGGGACCAGTGCCCCTGCAGTCCTGCCTGGGTACAATGCTTTAGTGTGTGAATGAACAGGGAGCCACTATACAGAGCGCTTCCTGTTCATTCGCTCTGCAGCTAAGGCTGGAGGAATCTGTGTCCTCAATCTTTTTCTCTATCTCAAAGTGAGAGGTTGGGTGTCTATTTAAATTCTTGATATTTCGCCAAAGACACCCCCCACCCCCTCCCTTACTGTTAGAATAATGTAAAAAATTAAAAAAAATTAAATTGTAACAAATAAAAAAAAAAAAAAAACATCATTAGGGCTCATTCCCACAGATATTCTGGTTTGTTCATGTGACTGGAGCCGTCTGTTAGGCTTGGTTGACTGTTCCTGTCAGCTGGGCTGTACGGGGCCCCATGATTTCTAACAGCATCCCAGCTTGTCATGGACGGTGGTCCAGTCTGGCCATGCAGATACGTTTCTCATTGGCTCACAATAAATCCTCCGAGATAAGAAACCCAAGGTGGTAATGAGTGAGTACAAAGCGCTGCCCGACTTATCTGACAACACAGAGCGACCAATCACAGTTTTTGTCCCACCGGTCTGACAGCTGATTGGTTTCCTGTGATTTACAGCATGGTGGCCATCACCGTCCTTTAGCGAAATTTCCAGACTTTTCCGCAGTCTAATCCGAAGTACGCCAACATTTCCGGCACATGTGACGTATATATATATATATATATATATAGGTACGGTGATGACCTCTGCACTCCCATAGCAATAAACATCCCTGATACGATTTACGGGCAGAGCGGCGGATTACGGTGCCGGGAATCGCTTCCATCGCTGATGTGTGTAAACCTGCGTGTCACCCATGGGGGGGCCGTCTGTGTTATCGCCCCCCCCCCCCCCCCAATTCCGGGAAACGTTATATATGGTTGTATGCACACATGACCACACATATCATTGGAAACCCACTAATCTCTAACGCTAGAGGGGCACCGAAATGAAAATTCCGAAATGAAAATTCCGGTGCCGAAACTGACACTGACGGTTAAAAAATAATAATATTTTTTTATATATAATTGTATTATATTCGACTTTTTTTTTTCCATAATTTTTATTGTTATCTGGATAATTTGTACAAGCAAAAAAAAAAAAAGTTATCATACAGAATGTGTAAAACAGCACTCAGATTGGAAGAATGGTAAATACAGTGTGTGCGATTCATCTGATAATTATCATTTGTTCTTTTCACGTAATAAATATTGTTAAGCATGGATGAACAATTGAACCATTTTACCGTTTAACATTTTAACAATTCCATATTCCTTGTCAAAAAAACCCAATTTAGAATATAATAAAGTAAGATGAAAATAAAAATAAGAATAAAATATTTTATTTATTTTATTTTTATTTATTTTATTCTTATTTATATTCAACCTTTTTCATTAATATCATAAATCCAAATGAATATGAATTTATTGTTGCCCATTATTGACACTCTAGATTGTAAGCTCTAATGAGCGGGGCCCTCTAGTTCCTCCTGTATTGAATTGTACTGTAACTGTATTGTCTTCCCTCACATTGTAAAGCGCTGAGCAAACTGTTGGCGCTATATAAATCCTGTATAATAATAATAAATAATAAGGAAAAGCTCAAGAAAAATGCATCCCTTTAAATTCTATTTATGTCTTCCAGGTGTCAAACTGGCGGCCCTTCAGCTGTTGCGGAACTACAAGTCCCATAGGGCATTGCAAGGCTGACAGTTACAAGCATGACTCCCACAGGCAGAGGCATGATGGGACTTGTAGTTCCGCAACAGCAGGAGGGCTGCCAGTTTGACACCTGGAAGACATAAATAGAATTGAACCACTTGCCGAGTACATATACTGCGGTGGTCAGCCCCTCACAGGCAAAGTATGGGTACGTCACTAGCCTGTGAGGCTCTGGGGAGCGAGCGCGCGCCGCCGGAGGCACGCTCCCGCGCGGTCACGGACCCCCCCCCCCTCGCGCGTGTGAGCGGCGGACCCGATGTCCGCCGCTCACTCACGATCGTCCGTGACAGCAGGAGAAAGGCAGGTGGCTAGTGTAAACAAAGCCGCCTGTCATTCTCCCTTGGGTAGAAACACTGATCATACGGTTCTACTATGTAGGACCATTGATCATTGTTCCTACACTTCAAGCCACAGCCAATCACAGTTAGAATCACGCCCCTAGGGACACACACAGCCCCTCCCTCTCAAATAAATTGAACCCCTTCACTGCCAGTGTATTTTTAGAGTAACAGTGCATATGTATAGCACTGATTACTGTAGAAATGTCACTGGTACCCCCAAAAGTGTCAAAAATGTCAGTCAAGGGTCCGATCTGTCCGCCCCAATTTTGCAGTACCGCAAAAAAAAAATCGCAGATCGCCGCCATTGCGCGTTATAAAAAAAAAACAACAAAAATGACAAAAATCTTTCCCTTTGTTAGTAAACGCGATAACTTTTGCGCACACCAATCAAAATACGCTTTTTGCGATTTTTTTTTTTACCAAACATATGTAGCAGAAAACAAATTGGCCGAAAATGTTAAAAAATTTTGATTTTTACTTTTTTTTTGGGGGAATTTCATAAAAAAAATGTGAAAAATATTGTTATTTTTGCAAAATTTTCCCTCTTTTTTTTGTTTATAGCGCATGATCAAAAATCGCATAGGTGATCAAATACCACCAAAAGAAAGCTCTGTTTGTGGGGAAAAAAAGGACATCAAATTCATTTAGGTACAGCGTCGCACGACCGCGCAATTTTCCGTTAAAGTCACGCAGTGCCGAATCGCAAAATACCCCCTGGTCAGGAAGGGGGTAAAATCTTCCGGGGCTTAAGTGGTTAAAGGGATGCATTTTTGGCCAGTTAATCACTTCCCGCGAATCAACGTACTTGTACGTTGGCTCAGAGAAGTGGTTGTACCGGGGTGATTCCTGCAGCTAGAGGTGTCATCCCGGTACCATTTTTTAGAGCCAGCGGTCGGCTTTCAGGTGATAACAGCCATTGTAACTGATGGGGGGGGGGCCTCCTGCCACCTTCCGTGGCTCTGCCCAGGTCTCCCATCCCACCGGAAGACCCGAGCAACCAGCCGGCACGTCCCCTGGCTGGTTGGAGTCCCGATCAAAGCCAAATTCGGCTTTGATCGGATCTCCGATGTAGTAACCCGGAAGTGGTGTGATGACGTCACGTCCGGGTTACTTGGCGGCTAAAGGCGCCAAATTTAAAAAACTGTCAGTATTAAAAAATGCAGATTTCGGCATTTTGAATACATTGAAGTCTACTGGAGGGATTTGGAGTCTTTTAGACCCCCAATCCCTCCATAAAGAGTACCTGTCACTGCCTATCACTGTCACATTCCCCCCCGATCCCTCCATAAAGAGTACCTGTCACTGCCTATTACTGTCACAAGGGATGATTACATTCCTTCTCACAGCAATAAAAGTGATCACATTTATTTATTTTTTGAACTGTGCTAAAATTAAAAAATGTAATTAAATAAATAGAAAAAAAATGTAAAGCGCCCCCAATGCCGTGAGCTCACGCGCGAAAGAAAATGCATACGTAAGTCGCGCCCGCAAATGAAAGCGTTGTTTAAACCATACATGTGAGGTATCGCCGAGTCCGCCAGAGTGAAAGCAATAAAATAAGACCTCCTCTGTAACTCTAAACTGGTAACTGTTAAAACATTTTAAAGTGTCTCCTATGGAGATTTTTATATGCCGTAGTTTGTTGCCATTTTGCGGGTTTTTGCAATTTTAAACTGTAACATGTTGGGTATCTATTTACTCGGCGTGACATCATCTTTCACAATATACAAAAAAATGGGCTAACTTTACTGTTTAGTTTTTTTAAAATGCAGTGAAATGTAATTTTTCCAAAAAAATGGCGTTTGAAAGACCGCTGCGCAAATACCGCGTGACAAAAAATATTGCAACGACTGCTATTTTTTTTTCAAGAGTCTTTGCTAAAAAAAAATAATATATATATTTATATATATAAATATATATATATATATATATATATATATATATATATATATATATATATATATATATATATATATAAAAAAATACAGATTTTAACTTGTAAACAACATGTGTCAGAAATGGGCTCGGTCCAGAAGTGTATAAAAAAAACGCACCCCCTCGCCCCCCCCCCAATTAAAATGCATTGAGGTGTACCTAATAAAGTGGCCGGTGAGTGTATACCGCCATACTGCTCAATATGTGTATGTTATATCAACTTTATTTTTTCGTTCCTTGTAGAAAGTTTGGAAGAAACACTCTACACTCTGTGCACTCCTTAACTCCATAACACACTCCTGGTATTTTTTGCCCCTTTAAGATTCTTCCACTGCAATTTGGCCACACCCATCCTTTTTTTCTAGTCCACAAAAAGTCTATGTTGTCGTATCATCTATTTTCTTTTGTATTTTTACAATGTAGGTGTAATCTGCGATACCCTTGTAATGCACTTTTGTGTATTTTGAATGCATCAATACTCTGAATGTTTCTCCCTCAGTTGGCATAAAAAAAAACGCACATATAAAAATCTATAACATAAAAATTTGAAGCATCCCTAATGTTGGTTAAATGCAAAACAATGCGACATGCACTAAAAGTAAAAAAAAAACACTAAGCTGCAGCAGGTGGATGTAAAGTAACCACATGGGAATTGGGGTAAAAGAGGTTAAATCGGGGGGAGGGGGGTGGACATTACAGGAATAGAGAGACTATTGGGGTAGAAGAGAGGGACAGAGGAGGGAATGGGATACAACAGAGGGACATAACGAGGATAAGGGGACAATAGAGGAGGAACTGGGGACATTAGAGAAATAAAGGGGGAATTTGGGGTACCAGGGGAGGACTGGGCCAGGGGGCAGGGGGCAATTGCCCCCTGGGCTGCTCTGAGTCCCCATAAAAGACTGCATCACTTCTGCCACAGACGTGCCTAAAGGATTCCTGGTGAAGAGAAGTAGAGTCCCTGAGGCTGACCTACTGAGTGCGGGTTAAAGACAAGGACAAAGCACAGCCCCCTTCCCCCAGCATTGATGGTGTAAACTGTGTCTGAGCAGAGGCCGGTTCCATGCTCAACTAGAGACTCTTATGCTCTGGCCAGCCCCGACTGAGCTGTCTCTGCTCCCTCCAACCTCCCCCTGCTGGCCAGGTCGGGAACCCGTATTCAGCCGTTAAGTAGAGAGTATCTGGAGCAGGGCTTCAGCTTGTAATGGGGGTCAAGAGGAGGATTGGGAGAGTGGGTGGGGGGGGGGGTGAGGGGAAAGTGGGAGAGGGGCCGAGTCGCTGCACCACAGATCTCTGGTTTGTACTTGCCCCCTGGCCAAAAGTTGCCAGTCTGCCCCTGTGGGGTACAATATATGAGTTAAGGGGGGATTGGGGTATAGTAGAGGGGCAGAGGAAGGATTGGGGTATGTTCGAGAATTATAGGGAGGATTGGGGTACATTAGAGGGGCAGAGTGAGGATTGGGGTATGATAAAGAATTAAAGGGGTTTGGGGTACAGTAGAGGGGATGAGGGAGGATTGGGGTATGATTGAGAATTATAAGGGGATTGGGGTACAGTAGAGGGGCAGAGGGAGGATTGAGGTATGATAGAGAATTAAAGGGGGATTGGGGTACAGTAGAGGGGCAGAGGGAGGATTGGGGTATGATAGAGAATTAAAGGGGGATTGGAGTACAGTAGAGGGGCAGAGGGAGGATTGGGATATGATAGAGAATTAAAGGGGGATTGGGGTACAGTAGAGGGGCAGAGTGAGGATTAGGGTATGATAGAGAATTAAAGGGGGATCGGGGTACAGTAGAGGGGCAGAGGGAGGATTGGGGTATGATCGAGAATTATAGGGAGGATTGGGGTATAATAGAGGGGCAGAGGGAGGAGTGGGATATGATAGAGAATTAAAGGGGGATTGGGGTACAGTAGAGGGGCAGAGTGAGGATTGGGGTATAATAGAGAATTAAAGGAGGATTGAAGTACAGTAGAAGGGCAGAGGGAGGATTGGGGTATGATAGAGATTTAAAGGGGGATTGGGGTACAGTAGAGGGGCAGAGGGAGGATTGGGGTATGATAGAGATTTAAAGGGGGATTGGGGTACAGTAAGGGGGCAGAGGGACGATTGAGGTATGATGGAGAATTAAAGAGGGATTGGGGTACAGTAAAGGGGCAGAGGGAGGATTGAGGTATAATAGAGAACTAAAGGGGGATTTGGGTACAGTAGAGGGGCAGTTGGAAGATGGAGGTACAATAGAGGGTGGATTGGGGTACATTAGAGGGTTGATGGGGTAGAATAAAGAGACAGATGGGGTATTGGGGAATAATAGAGGGGGTTGGATAAATTAGAGGGACAGAGGGGAAATTTGAGGAACAGCAGAGGAATAGGTAAGGGTTTGGGGTGCCATGCAGGGCCATATTAAAGATTGGGATACAATTGACAAAATAGGGACTAGGGGAAAAGTAGAAGGGCGGGGGCGGGGTGGTATAATAGAGGAATATAGGGGGTATTGGGGTACAATAGAGGGATAAAGGGGGTGGGTTGAATAAGGAAGACAGAGAAGTTGGGGTACAATAAAGGAATAGAGAGGGGCACATAGAGGATTTGGGTACGATATAAGAACAGAGGGAGGATTTGAGGGTCATACAAGGATACAGGAGAGACTGGGGTACAATAGAAGAACAGAGGGAGTATTTGGGGTTCATACAAGGATACAGGAGAGACTGGGGTACAATAGAAGGACAGGGGGGGATTGGGGTATAATAGAGAAATATAGGAGGATTGGGATCCAATAGAGGATCAGAAGGGGGATTGAAGCTGTTAGGGGGGCTTTATCCCCACCAAAGCTCTACAAAGCCTCTGTGCTCTGGGGCACAGGCCAGAACTTATTACAGTTCTGAGAAAACACATAGCAGCTCCAGACAGGGAAGTGTTAATACAACGCTGAATATTATTTGGGGAGGTGATGACAGAGCTGTACACCATACACCTCCATCCGTCGCTGTAACTCCATCCCGCTCATTTCAACCTGTGAACAATGGAAGAGAATGCAAGTGAAAGACAAGCCAGAGACTCACAAAGGACATTCAATCTGCCCGTCTATAATAGAGCCGCTGACTGAGCCCCATTCACTCCTCACAGCGCCATCTTCATATTACTGGAGGTGCAAATAAGTGAATTGTGTCCAATGCCCCCCAACTGGCCATGGATTTGTGATTGACTGTGACTGCCACCCCATGCACACTGACACCATACTGTGACTGCCACCCCATGCACACTGACACCATACTGTGACTGCCACCCCGTGCACACTGACACCATACTGTGACTGCCACCCCATGCACACTGACACCATACTGTGACTGCCACCCCGTGCACACTGACACCATACTGTGACTGCCACCCCATGCACACTGACACCATACTGTGACTACCACCACATGCACACTGACACCATACTGTGACTGCCACCCCATGCACACTGACACCATACTGTGACTACCACCCCATGCACACTGACACCATTCTGAGACTGCCACCCCATGCACACTGACACCATACTGTGACTGCCACCCCATGCACACTGACACCATACTGTGACTGCCACCCCATGCACACTGACACCATACTGTGACTGCCACCCCATGCACACTGATACCATACTGTAACTGCCACCCTATGCACACTGACACCATACTGTAACTGCCACCCCATGCACACTGACACCATACTGTGACTGCCACCCCGTGCCCACTGACACCATACTGTAAATACTACACTGACACCATACTGTGATTGCTAAGGAAGGAGTACATGATGGGATGGTGAGAGAAGAGGGGGGGCTCTTCTGCTGTATGTTGATATATAGAGGTGTATATTAGCTATACAGAGAGTGGGTCTGTTGTATCTCAGCGTCCTTCTCTTTGGGTTTTTTGCTGCTCTGGATCTGTAGGATCTGTTACATCCACGTGCCAAAATCAGAATATTCATCAGATAATAGAATTATTAGGTTTTCTTACCATAGCTGTTAATACTTAACACCCAGTGTGGAGGAATGTGATAATCCCAATGTGTTATGTAAATGTTCGGTTATTTCAGAGCCTTTGTGCTAGATATTAATTGTACAAAAATTACTTTTGTATTTTCTGTGTGCCGCGTGAGATGCAGGATCCTCTCCACTGCGTATTGCACCCCGCACTAACGAGATCTGCTCCTTGAATGTTTATATCCGCCCCTGAGGGGGTCACCACTGCCTCTCTGCTCCTTATGGAACCCTGCGCTAATCAGATCCACCCCCTAGAATGTTTATATCCTCCCCTGCGGGGGTCACCACTGCCTCTCTGCTCCTTATGGCACCCTGCACTAATCAGATCCACCCCCTAGAATGTTTATATCCTCCCCTGCGGGGGTCACCACTGCCTCTCTGCTCCTTATGGCACCCTGCACTAATCAGATCCACCCCCTAGACTGTTTATATCCTCCTCTGTGGGGCTCACCACTGCCTCTGTGCTCCTATTGGCATCCTATACTAATCAGATCCACCCCTTAGAATGTTTATATGTGCCCCTGCGGGGCTCACCACTGCCTTTCTTCTCCTTACTGGACCCTGCACTAATCAGATCCACCCCCTAGAATGTTTATATCCTCCCCCTGAGGGGGTCACCACTGCCTCTCTGCTCCTCTTGGCACCCTGTACCAATCAGATCCACCCCTAGAATGTTTATATGTGCCCCTGCGGGATTCACCACTGCCTCTCCGCTCCTTACTGCACCCTGCACTATTCAGATCCACTCCCTAGAATGTTTATATCCTCCCCTGAGGGGCTCACCACTGCCTCTCCGCTCCTTACTGCACCCTGTACTAATCAGATCCACCCGCTAGAATGTTTATATCCTCCCATGCGGGGCTCACCACTGCCTCTCTGCTCCTTACTGCACCCTGCACTATTCAGATCCACCGCCTAGAATGTTTATATCCTCCCATGAGGGGGGTCACCACTGCCTCTCTGCTCCTTATAGCACTCTGTAGTAATCAGATCCACCCCCTAGAATGTTTACATCCTCCTCTGTGGGGCTCACCACTGCCTCTCTGCTCCTTATAGCACTCTGTACTAATCAGATCCACCCGCTAGAATGTTTATATCCTCCCCTGCGGGGCTCACCACTGCCTCTCCGCTCCTTACTGCACCCTGTACTATTCAGATCCACCGCCTAGAATGTTTATATCCTCCCCTGAGGGGGGTCACCACTGCTTCTCTGCTCCTTATGGCACACTGTGCTAATCAGATCCATGCCCTTAGAATGTTTATATCTGCCTCTGCAGGTGTCACCACTGACTCTCCTCTCCTTACTGCATCCTGCACTAATCAGATCTGCCCCTAGAATGTTTATACCTGCCCACGAGGGGGTAACAACTTCCTGTCTGCTTCTCACTGCACTCTGCACTAATCAGATCCACCCCCTAGAATGTTTATATCTGCCCATGCGGGGCTCCCCACTGACTCTCTGCATCTTACTGCACCCTGCACTAATCAGATCCACCACTAGAATGTTTTTATCCATCCTGGGGGCCTCTCCACTGCCTCTCCCCAGTGGACCCCACACTAGCTAAATCCACTCCTAGTATATTAATATCTTCCCTTGTGGTGTTCAGCACTGCCTCTATGTTTCCTGGTGCATCCCACACTAACCAGATCCTCCCCTAGGATGTTTGTATACACCCCCGCAGGTCTCACCTCTGGCCCTCCACAACTAGATCCGCCCACCTCGATTGCTTGTGTCTGCCCCCGCAGGGCTCCCCACTGTCTCTCTGCTTCTTACTGCACCCTGCACTAACTAGATCTATCCCTGGAATTTTTTGTATCTACCCACACTGGGCTCACCACCACCACAAGCATCCCATCATGAGATTTTTGATGAGCATCTTAATGTGCTTTAATGCATTTAACCTGCTAATGATACTCCAGTGAATTTATATTGGGGCATTTAGCCACCCCACCCAAGAAGTAATCAGTGCTCACATGTACAGGGCTCACCCACCAGATTGGCAGGGCTTTTCATGAGTTATAAATTGGATGTTTTCAAGAACAGGCTGAACAACAGGTGTATATATACAAGGCTACATGGCAGACGGGCCCTCAGCTGTCACAGAGATCACATTACCTGCCGAGTGAACCCAACACTCCCCACTGATCCCAACTTCAAATTACTATCACATCTACTAATTATTATCACTATTATGGCTTGTTTTATTATAACAGCTTTATACTGCCATGACCCCACTGTTATACTACCAGCATTATTATTATTATTGTCACTTTACCACTTCAGCACCGGAAGTTTCACCCCCCTTCCTGACAGGGCCATTTTTTGCAAAACAGCACTTCATTGCCTTACCTGACAATTGCACGGGTGTGCGACGCTGTATCCAAATAGAATTGATATCTTTTTTTTTCCCCCCACAAACAGAGCTTTCTTTTGGTGGTATTTGATCACCTGTGCGATTTTTACTTTTTGCGCTATAAACAAAAAAAGACAGACAATGTAAAAAAAAAAAAAAAAATATATATATATATATATTTTTTTTTTCTTTTTTTACTTTCTGGAATAAAACATAACCAATAAAAAAATTAAAAAAATATATTTTCTTCATCAATTTAGGCCAATTTGTATTCTGCTACATGTTTTTGTTAAAAAAAAATCCCAATAAGCGTATATTGATTACAAATATATACTGTGTATGTCATTTCCAGTGTTCAAAGAATTTAACAACTTCAGCTTCGAGAGGTTCACCCCCCCCCCCCCTCCTGACCAGGCCATTTTTATGTGATACAGCACTGCATTGCTTTACCTGACAGTTGCGCGGTCGTGTGACACTGTACCCTTTCTTTTGGTGGTTATTGATCGCCTCTGTGATTTTTGTTTTTTGCCCTTTAAACAAAAAAAGACGGACAATTTAAAAAAATAAAATAAATATATATATATATATATATATGTATATATATATATATATATATATATATATATATATATATATATATATATATATATATATATATATATATATATATATATATGTGTATATATATATATATATATATATATATATATATTTTTTTTTTTTTTTTACTTTCTGAAATAAAACATAACCAATAAAAAAAATGTAAAAAATCAAATTTCTTCATCAGTTTAGGACACTATGTATTCTGCTACATGTTTTTGTTAAAAAAAATCCCAAGAAGCGTATATTGATTGGTTTGCACCAAAGATATAGCATATACAAACTATGGGATAGATTTATGGACTTTTTATTTCTTTTTACTAGTAATGGGGGAGAATAGCAATTTTTAGCAGGACTGTGACATTGCGGCTGACAAATCGGACACCTAACTGACACTCTTGGGGACCAATACAGTGATCAGTACTAACAAAAATGCACTGTCACTGTACTAATGACACTGACAGGGAAGGGGGTTAACCCAGGGGCGATCAAAGGGTTAAATGTGAGCCTAGGGGGTGCTTTCTAACTGTGTGGGGGGGATGGACTTATGGAATGAACACAGAGAACTGTGTTCCCAAATAGGAGGAACACAAGATTCCTGTGTTCATTGCTGACAGAACAGCGGTCTGCCGTGTTTACAACGGCACACCGCCATTCTGTCTACATGGGGAGCAATCGCAGGTGCCCGGTGGCAATTGCGGCCGCCAGATTCACAGATCAACTTACACCGTAGCTTTTTTTTTGGTATTTGATCACCTGTGCAATTTTTATTTTTTGCGCTATAAACAAAAAAAAGCTTCAATTCTGATAAAAAAAAAAACAATATTTTTCACATTTTGCTATATCACATTACCAATAAAAAAAATTTAAAAACCAAATTTTTTCATCATTTTAGGTCAATTTGTATTCTGCTACATATTTTTGGTAATAAAAATCCCAATAAGTGTATTTTGATTGGAAAAGTTATTCCTCTACAAGTAATGGCGGCGATCTGCGATTTTTTGTGGGACTGCGACATTGCGGCGGACAGATCGGACCCCCAACTTTTTTTTTTTACACTTTTGGGTGGATCAGTGACATTACTACAGTTATCAGTGCTAGGAATATGCACTGTTACTGTAATAATGACACTGGCAGGGAAGGGGTTAACTTAGGGCTGATCAAAGGGTTAAATGTGTCCCTAGTGGGTGCTTTTTAACTGTGAGGGAGATGTGCTTGTGGAATCCACACAGAGACCTGTGATCCTAAACAGCAGGATCACAGGCGCTCTGTGATCATTCCAGAGAGAACAGTCGGCTGTGTTTACAACATCCGACCGTCCTTCTCTCTCAGCGGGGAGCGATCGCGGGTGCCCGGCAGCAATTGCGGCTGCCGGCCCGCACACCGGCTTCCCCGCTGCGTAATAGGGGCGCGTGCCCCCAGCAGCGCTTCCGCGAACCGGTGTAACTATACGTTGGTTAGCGCAGCCGAGCCAGCCTGCTGCAGTATATCTGCGGCGGGTGGTTGGCAAGTGGTTAAAATTGAAAGTGGCAGAAAAAGAAGATGCAATAATATTAAATTCCGTGGCATCCCAGAAAGCATCAAAAATGCAGATATAAAACAATTTATACGCCAAATGATACTAAACCTATTACCTTCAACTTCAACCAACACCACAACAAGTATTAATAATAGACGGAGCGCACAGGCTGCCAAAGCCCTCACATATACCAGAGAAACTGCCATGTGACGGGATTGTAAAAAATTCACTTCTACCACGTTAACCACTTTAGAGACCGCAAGGATTTGCCCCCTTAATGACCAGGCCCTGTTTTGCGATTCGGCACTGCGTTATTCTAACGGAAAATTGCGCGGTCGTGCAACGCTGTACCCAAACTAAATTGATTTCCTTTTTTTTCCCCACAAACAGAGCTTTTTTTTTTGTTGGTATTTGATCACCTGTGCGATTTTTATTTTTTGCACTATAAACAAAAAAAGAGCGACAATTTTATAAAAATAATATTTTTCACATTCTGCCATATAACATTCCCCAAAAAAAAAAAATTAAAAATTTAATTTTTTTAACATTTTAGGCCAATTTGTTTTCTGCTACATATTTTCAGTAAAAAAAAATTGCAATAAGCGTATTTTGATTGGTTTGTGCAAAAGTAATTGCATTTACTAACTAAAGGAAAGATTTATGTCATTTTTATTGTTTTTTTTTTTTTTTTTTTTACTAGTAATGGCGGCGATCTGCGATTTTTTTTGGGGGACTGCGACTGAAAAAAAAAAATCCCCAATATTTTTCACTTTCTGCTATATAACATTCCCAAAAAAAACAAAAAACAAATGTAAAAATCTAATTTTTTCATCCTTTAGAGTCCATTCGCACTAATACGACTTGTCAGGCGACTTATCAGCCTGACAAGTCGCGGTCCATTGTGTGGTACGGGAACGGTTCTAATAGGAGCGACACAAGTCGCTCCGACTTAGAAAAAGGTTCCTGTACTACTTCGGGGCGACCTGGAGCGACTTGCATAGACATTCATTCTGTGAAGTCCGTGCAAGTCGCGCTGCACGCGACTTCACGGGTCGCCCCCGAAGTCGTGCCGCTTCAGTGTGAACCGGCACTTTAGGCCAATTTGTATTCTGCTACATATTTTTGGTAAAAAAAAAAATGCAATAAGCGTGTTTGAATTGGTTTGCGTAAAATGTATCGTGTCTACAAACTACAGGAAAGATTTATGTCATTTTTATTGTTTTTTTACTAGTGATGGCGGCGATCTGCGATTTTTTGGAGGACTGCGACTGAAAAAAGAAAAAAACCCCAATATTTATCACATTCTGCTATATAACATTCCCAAACAAAAAAAAAAAATTTAAAAATCTAATTTTTTCATTCTTTAAGGCCAATTTGTATTCTGCTAAATATTTTTGGTAAAAAAAAAAAAAAATGCAATAAGCGTATTTTAATTGGTTTGCATAAAATGTATTGCGCCTACAAACTACGGGAAGGATTTATGTCATTTTTATTTATTTTTTTATTTTTTTATTTATAAAAATTCATACAAAAGGTATCCAAAAAGTATAACAATACCATTATTTATTTAAAATACATTAAAAAGGTTTCCAAAGGAAACCGAGATTCCAGTTACATAAAACGTTACAAAATAACTAAACATAATTCCCTTTAACCACTTCTGGACCGGAAGGATTTGCCCCCCTTAATGACCAGGCCATTTTTTGCAATTCGGCACTGCGTTACTTTAACGGACGCCGTACCCAAATAAAATTGACGTCCTTTTTTTTTTACCCACAAACAGAGCTTTCTTTTGGTGGTATTTGATCACCTGTGCGATTTTTTAAATTTTTTGCGCTATAAACAAAAAAAGAGCGACAATTTTGAAAAAATAACAATATTTTTTCGCATTCTGATATATAACATTCCCAAAAAAATAAAACATTTTTTTTTTTTTAACATTTTAGGCCAATTTGTTTTCTGCTACATATTTTTGGTAAAAAAAAAAAAAAAAAAATCGCAATAAGTGTATTTTGATTGGTTTGCGCAAAAGTTATTGCGTTTACTAACTACGGGAAAGATTTATGTCACGCTGTACCCAAATAAAATTGATGTCCTTTTATTTCCCCACAAATAGAGCTTTCTTTTGGTGGTATTTGATCACCTGTGCCATTTTTATTTTTTAATAAGGTAGGTCTACGTCGGTTTGCGCAGGAGAGCGGCACTCCCACAGTAAATAGGCGGCGGGCGGTCGGGAACCGGTTAACGGGAGCAGGTCAAACCATGATAACTAACATCTAGAAGTTTATGCAAGTGGCAATTCCAGCTGTATATGGATCTCTTGCATCATACTTGCACATCAGGTACAAAAGATGCTGCTCAACGCGTTTCGTAAATATTGGAAATGTATTCTTCATTAGGGTTTATTTACCACTCTCCAATAATAAATGACCATTATTCAGCTATAGTTCTTTAATGTGAATTAACACAAATGTTTACAGTCATATAATACTAAATAGTATACACTCATACTTACGTAGCAATCTATTGCAATGTTGACATATCAATGACCTTTAGGCCCCGTTCACATACAAGCGACGCTACTTCGCACCGCGACCTCTGAGGTCGCGGTGTGAGCAGCGCGCCGCGACCTTGGAGCGGCCGCCACGGACTTCATAACATTGAAGTCTATGGCGGTCGCCTCCTGGTCGCCCCAAAGAAGCTCCGGACCCTTTTTCTAAGTCGGAGCGACTTGTGTCGCTCCTATTAGAACGGGTCCGCAGCTTCCCTATGGGAGGCGACCTACGGCGACCTGTGAGGCGACCAGGTCACCTCACAGGTCGCCTTAGTGTGAACGGGGACTAAAACTAAGCATGTCTGTTCCCCCCCCCACACACACACACATAGACTTTGCACAAGAGCTTTATATGGTCCTTTTCACCCACAGATGATGATGGTCTCCACCATCCAGCAAATTATTTATATAGGAAAAATTAAAATTCTTCAAAGAGTGCCCAAACTAAAAAAACAAAAACAAAAAACATAAATGCATAATTGCATAGATGTTTAAAATAGCCACATGGAGGGTTTGCTAGAAAGAGGGGGGTCAGGGGAGGACTTGGCCAGGGGGCATGGGGGCAATTGCCCCCCCGGGCCGCTCTGATGCCCCATAAAAAGGCTGCATTGCTTCTGCCACAGACATGCCTAAAGGATTCCTGGGGAAGATAAGTAAAAGTCTCTGCCACTGACCTACTGGGTGCGGGTTAAAGACAAGGACAGAGCAAAAGGCCCCCCCAGCATAGATGGTGTAAACTGTGTCTGAGCAGAGGCCGGTTCCATGCCCCACTGGAGACTCTCCTTCCCCCGGCCAGCCACAACCAAGCTGTCCCAGCTCCCCCCAACCGCCCCCTGCTTGCCAGGTCAGGAACCCGGATTCGGCCGGTGAGTAGAGAGTACCTGGAACAGAGCTTCAACCTGGAATCGTGGTTGGAAGGAGGGAGAGTGGGAGGGGAGGGCCAAGTTGCTGCACCATGGGCCCCTGGTTTGTATTTGCCCCCCTGTGCCGAAAGTTGCCAGTCAGCCCCTGAGGGGGATATAGCCAATAACTCCCTTTAATCTCTTAGCTCATTATACTTACAGGCAGGGCCGCCATCAGGGGGGTACAGCCCATACACATGTAGGGGGCCCGGGCATCCTGAGGGGCCCCAAACAGGGAAGGGTTGCCATCTGTCCTCGCAATGCCATTCAATTGTATGCTCCGCCGTTCCCTTGCAGACTGGCACTATGTTGTGGGTCCTGTCCCTCACACACAGCTGTAGGCCCTGCCCTCCCCTGTTCTCCAGTTCACCCCTGGACAGGAGGGGCGGCATTTACTAGAACCATTCACCTTTATTTTCCTGTGATGGAGAAGATGGGACTGGAGGAGAAGGATATGGAATGCAGGAGGACATGGGATTGTAGGAGGACAACGACACAGTAGGTGGGCCCTGTGGAATGTTGGTGGTCAGGCCTGGGGGGGCCCAGGCCAAAAACTGTGTAAGGGGCCCCAAAATTTCTGATGGCTGCCCTGCTTACAGGGTAACTGTTAGTGATATGAATATATATGTGAGCGGTCCCAGACAAATTTGAGGAGTGTTTTCGAAAGCTCCCAGTAGATAAGCCTTTAAAAAGGAAAAAAAATATGTACATTATAATACCTCTTACACAAAATTCTCAATTGAAGACGGCCTAAAACTCAAGTTCTGGGGACTACTTCCAGAAGATAATTCCACCACCATTAACAAATTACCCCCAGGAAGAGCCCCCCCAGCAATCGCACAATAACCCTGACTGACCAACAGGGCCATCGAATGGGCAAGCCATGGGGGCCCCACCTGCCCAGTGACCCAGCCACAGCCAAGCATTAGTCCTGATTCCCGTGTGCATTCCGCCGCTGAACATAGCAGGTGGCAAGTGCCAGTCGGCCCTGTTCTGCTGTCAGGCCACTTGGGCCGTGGAGAGGGAGCCCACAATTGCAGGAATGTCTGTCCACCTCCACAGGAACAGGCGCACACAGAACAATCGAGTCTGACTCCCGTCCGTGTGTGTTCACCGGACCCAGCCACCCAACTTGGAAGCTGTCATTAGCCTGGCACTGCTGTACCAATAAATATCGCCTTATCCATAATTAGCATTTTTATTCTCATGATTGATTGTGTAGGCGGGGCCCAAGTGCACTGCATTGCCCGGGGGTCCTTTAATGCTCTTAAGATGGCACTGCTGACCAACAGTTACTTCTGCTTTCAGTTATTAACCACCATGTAATAATATTTTTTATTATTATTATTTATTTAAGATGCCTTCCTTTTGCTTTGAGAAAATTGAGAAAGTTCTTTCGGTTCCAACAACTCCCTCAGAAGGAGCCTCCGGGTTCGCCGGCTCATTACACAAACTTGTTACACAACTATTACAAGGTAATAGTGCATAATATTTTGCACCCAAGGGTTGTACCTCAACTCTCTAACTTTTACAAGTTACAGTTAATTAATCTTTAAGTTCAAAGTTCTCCCCCACCCGATCCCTTAAAGAAGCTGCAAAACACAACCCCCACCATAGCAGTGGAAAAGTGTCACCCAAAGTAAAAGATTTCTATGATCTATGATGAAACGCGTCGGGAAGGCGAGCTGAAGTCACCACAAGATGCCCGGAAGTCGGGCGGCCGTGTTCCTCGGATCCTGCCGATTACAAGCGCTGTTTGTTCTTTGTACATGTGAGTGTTTTACCTTTTACAATAAATGTCTACCTTTACATACTTCACCATGGCGGCTATTATTTTTTCATGATCATTGTCGGATTGTGGATTGCCTGGGGTTCTCTATGTTGCAGTGTCTACTATCTTGCTGGTCTGAAGTGGAGTTGCCAAGGGTCCTGGTTGAGCTGATTGGATATAGATCTCTCATGAGCCATATATGCTTGAATACAGCCTCTATTTGGTAAGCGCATTAGCGTGATTTTGCACCTCAACACGGTGGAAGGATTAATTACTTATTTAGCGGTCTCTGTGCACCGATATACACACCTTTGGACTTTTTATTTCTTTATGGACTCTGTGTTTAATTAAATTTCATTTATATTTTGGAGTCATTTATATTTGTTGATTACATGATTATTTGATTATGCATTAGCCTGATAGCTCATTTGCTATTTCTTTGGGGTATTTGTTTTATTACATGCATCATATAGCGCAGCTTTATCTCTACTAAAAGATTTCTGCGATTAAAAGTTTCTAAGGGCCTGGCACACCTCAAGATTCTTTCTCTCAATGTAAAAGGACTTAACAGCCCTTATAGAAGGAAAACTCTCTGGAATGATGCGTTAAAATTTAACAGATACATTGTATGCATTCAGGAATCCCACATCAATAGTGAAAATCCTCCTAAATTCTTCCATAAATTCCCACATTTGTTCTTCTCAGACTACTCAAAAAAAAAAAAGAGGAGTTATTACAATTATAAAGGACTCTGTCAACTTTCATCTTCTGGACTCCAAAACAGACCCCCCAAGGAAGATTCATAATATTAATCGCCAACATTGACAATACAACAATCTCCATTCCCAATCTTTCGGGCTCTTCCCATTCCAGTATCTTCAACTTTTTATAAACAGATAAATTCTAAATTAAATAACCTAATATGGCAGGGTAAAAAACAAAAAACAAAATCGCACTGGCAAACTACACTACGGTCACCCTGGCATGGCAGAGTCAGTTCACACTAAACTACACTACGGTCACCCTGACATGGCAGAGTCAGGTCACCTAAACTACACTACGGTCATCCTGACACCTTTAACTATCCCTACAAAAACTAGATTGTTGAATCTAACTATAGTGGTATATAGTACCCTAACTACACTGCATATCCCTTTCCTCACACTAAAAGCAGCAGGAGAAACACAAATGCTTCCACTCTCTTCCTCAGCCTCTGTATTACAGTGCTAGAGGTTTTGCGGGGCTATGTTATATACTGGGGGGCATATTCACTCATGATTGGCCTCTGGACCCCGTAGTCACTCCAATCACATTCCTAGCAGACTCCTGCCCCCTCAATTGGCTTTTACTGACGTTTCTGGGCCAATCATGGGCTTTTACCACAAAAAGTTCGGAATTCGGCCGAATATCGAACACCCAATGTTCGGGTCGAACCGATGGTCGACCCGAACCGTTCGATCATTCCTAATCTTAACTACATCAAAAAAGAAAGGTGGCATGAATATAGACAATATACACCAATATTATATATCCACACTGCTAGACCAGATGAAATATTGGTTTATCCCAAACCGACAAAATACGTTAAAAGCAATTACAAAAGGTTATTATTTATTTGCTTTATCAATTGCATATGTTGCAGAATTTCCAGGCATTGGGCATGAGGTGGGTCTGCCATGGTTACCGGTGACACTTCCAACACATTTAAGTTGAATACCCCAGTGTGAGATTGGAGACAATGACCATTCCGGCATCTTTGGTTTGTGAGGTTTATTTTATAATGGGGATGGGAGAAGGGAATGAGTGGGATACTCCTCTGGCTCAGCTAGGTTTAATTGGGCCACTTTGTAGGAATAATGCCTGTTAGCGCTGTCCTGACTCCAGCTCAATGCTGATCAACGGTTCCTGGCACTTGAAAATACTGTTTTGCTGAACTGTGCTGAAACTTCAACTTTAACTCCTTGGTTAACTCAGAAGATCCAGGACTTTAGTAACTCTTGACTCTTGGCACTCTGTCAAGCTCAAAAGTCCTGCGAATGGCTCCCTCCAGCCCTTCACTGACTGAGGTAGCTCCTTGTACCTGCTTGTGCTACTACAACAGTTAACACTGTACACTTGACTCTTCAGGGCCCAACCGCTGGCGCCCCCTCTACATTTCCAGGGTCCTCTCACTAGGCACCATCTCTGACACTTCAGGGTCCTCTCACTAGGCACTCCCTCTACACTTCAGGGTCCTCTCACAAGGCACTCCCTCTACACTTCAGGGTCCTCTCACTAGGCACCATCTCTGACACTTCGGGGTCCTCTAACAAGGCACCCCCTCTGACACTTCAGGGTCCTCTCACTAGGCACCCCCTTGACACTTCAGGGTCCTCTCGCTAGGCACCCCCTTGACACTTCAGGGTCCTCTCGCTAGGCACCCCCTTGACACTTCAGGGTCCTCTCACTAGGCACCCCCTTGACACTTCAGGGTCCTCTCACTAGGCACCCCCTCTACACTTCAGGGTGCTCTCACTAGGCACCCCCTCTGACACTTCAGGGTCCTCTCACTAGGTGCCCCCCTTGACACTTCAGGGTCCTCCTACTAGGCCCCCCGTCTTTACCGCTAGCTGGCTCCTGGATCCCTGGGAACTTCACCGGAGTGGATCCCTCCACACTAGGCAGACCCTCAGGGGCAATTCACAGTACTCACAAACTTGGAATGCTTTCCTGGAACTGAACCCCTCTGCTCTGCTGTTCCTCGGCACACCGGATCCTCTCTGCAGCTCAGCTCAGCTCTCTCTCTGGATTCTCAGGCAGCCACCCGAGACACCCGATCTTTCTGACAGGAGGAGAGACAGCCGTATCCTCCCTCCTGGGACTCTGCTTCCCCCCAAAGATGCTGCGTCATGCGTTCCCCTCAGACTTGTATCCACTCCTAGAATCCTGTGCGGCAGAGTCTGCCTTTCTGGGGTAGATACAAGCCTGAATGTGCCACTGATTGGGTTTTCTCCACTGCCCAATGAGAACCCTTCTCATGGAGTCAATGGGGAGACTCCCCAGCCTCAATAGCCACACCTGGGAGACATGACAGGCCAGCTGAAAATCATGGCCCTGCTGTTAGGCAGCCAAGGCCCACTATACTTTACCTAGCACCTACCTTGTAGGGTGCTACACATACAATCTACTTCCAGCAGACCGTTCTTCTCTCTGGAATGAACACGGAGCTCCGGTAATTCTCCTATATAGGATCACAGGTCTCTGTGTTCATTTCACAAGTCCCTCCCCCATACAGTTAGAAAACACTCCCCTAGGCTCACACTTAACCCTTTGATCACCCCTAGGTTAACCTCTTCCCTGCCAGTGTCATTATTACAGTAACGGTGCATATTTTTAGCACTGATTACTGTAGTAATGTCACCGGTCCCCCCAAAAGGGTCAAAAATGGTCCGATCTGTCCGCCGCAATGTCGCAGTCCCGCTAAAAATTGCAGATCCCCACCATTACTAGTAAAAAAAAAAACAATAAAAATGACATAAATCTTTCCCCTAGTTTGTAGATGCGATAACTTTTGCGCAAGCCAATCAAAATACGCTTATTTTTTTTTTACCAAAAATATGTAGCAAAAAACAAATTGGCCTAATATGTTAAAAAAAAATATTTTTATTTTTATTTTATTTTTGGGAATGTTATATAGCAGAAAAGGAAAAATATTGTTTTTTTTTTTCAGAATTGTCGCTCTTTTTTTGTTTATAGCGCAAAAAATAAAAATCGCAGGGGTGATCAAATACCACCAAAAGAAAGCTCTGTTTGTGGGAAAAAAGGACGTCAATTTTATTTGGGTACAGCGTCCCACGACCACGCAGTTGTCCGTGGCTTGTGAAATGATCATAACTGCGGCGGGCGGCCGGGAAGTGGTTAATTACTGTAAAGCTCGTATTTCTGTCAACCTTTTAGTGAACTAAGGTTTCAATTTATACTCTTCTTTACCTGATTTCCACAAAAAAGCTATAGAGGATAAAATTAAAAAGATTGGGCGACTTAACCACTTAAGCCCCGGAAGATTTTACCCCCTTCCTGACCAGGGCCTATTTTGTGATTCGGCACTGCGTGACTTTAACGGACAATTGCGCGGTCGTGCGACACTGTACCTAAACGAATTTGACGTCCTTTTTTTCCCACAAACAGAGCTTTCTTTTGGTGGTATTTGATCACCTGTATGATTTTTACTTTTTGACCTTAAAACAAAAAAAGAGCGTAAATTTTTAAAAAACAACAATATTTTTCAAATTTTTTTATATGAAATTCCCCCCCCCCCAAAAAAATGTAAAAATTAAAATTTTTTAACATTTTAGGCTAATTTGTTTTCTGCTACATATGTTTGGTAAAAAAAATCGCAATAAGCGTATTTTGATTAGTTTGCGCAAAAGTTATTGCGTTTACTAACAAAGGGAAAGATTTTTGTCATTTTTGGTGTTTTTTTTTTTTAACGAGTAATGGCGGTGATCTGCGTTTTTTTTTTTGCGGGACTGCAACATTGCGGCGGACAGATCGGACCCTTGACTGACATTTTTGACACTTTTGGGGGTACCAGTGACATTACTACAGTAATCAGTGCTATACATATGCACTGTTACTGTAAAAATGACACTGGCAGGGAAGGGGTTAACTTTATTGGAGATGCAGGGGTTAAGTGTGTCCCTAGGGCCGTGCTTCTAACTGTGGGGGGGCGTGGCTTTTCATGTAACCACAGAGATATACGATCCTGCATAGCAGGACCGTATGATCTCTGCAGTTACACAAGGGAGAATGACAGGCGGCTTTGTTTACATCAGCCGCCTGCCTTTCTCCCTCTGCAGCGGACGATCGCAGGTGGCCGGCGGATATCGGGTCCACCAGTCACACGCGCCGACATCTTAAGCCTCGTACACACGCAACGAATTTCCGCCGACCGGTCGTCCGTCTTTTGTCCAGAGTGGTGTCCGTTGGTTGGAATGTGCTCTAGACTGCACACGAATTTTCCCGCACAACAGAATTCTACTTCAGAAGTGATGTCATGTGTTGGATTGCTTTCTTTGTGTTCTTCCATCTCTGAGCATGCCTAGTCTTGCTCCTAAGATTTTTCCCCATCGAAATCTGTACTAATGAGACGAAAATTGGTCGTGTTTTGACGGTCGACAAAAATTATATAGCCTGCACACCACAATTTTTACGGCCGAAAAGTCGGAGTCGGTTGTCGTAAGCACCATACTAACAAGCCGAAAATCGGCAGATCGGTCGTCGGACAAAATTTCCCGGCCGAAATTCTACTCGTGTGTATGGGGCTTTAGGGAACGAGCGGGGGCGGGAGCGCTCGCCCCCTAGAGGCTCACAGGCTAGCAACGTAGTACTACGTCACTTTGCCTGTGAGGGGCTGACCGCCGCAGTAAATATACTGTGGGCGGTCGGCAAGTGGTTAAACATTTCAATCCGGAAAATAAAATGTTGGTCCCTGTAGATACATGGAGATTCCTTTTTTTTTTTTCTAGAAAAGAGAATAATAGGAAAGGTATATCATTCTTCTATAATTTTTTATCTTCTTTTCCCACTGGCGAGAAGAGAACTAAGATGCCCAAATGAGAAAAAGAACTTTCCCAAACCTACTCCTTAAAAAACCTGGCAATCAGCCATTCAAATAAATTATTCTGCTACATCTTTTTTTTTTTTTTCCATTAAAAGTTTATTAATTTAGTTAATATTACATGTATACCTGCTAGCCACCAACACATATATTCCTGAGTGTATGATGGCAACTTTACCTCAAACACATCTGGTTTCAAATGAAGCAAATTTACATACAACCCCGTTGACCTCCGACTAGGAACTGTATTCTATTCAGCGACTTACAGTCGCTTGAACTGAGGGTCGCATCACCTGAAGGATGCACGGTTACATGTATAATACATACCAATCCAAGATGTGGCAAATACATAGCCAGAGTCTAGGGCCTATACAGGGCCACACACATATATATATCCTAAACACACAAAAGTGCAAAAAGCACAATTGGATACACGGATTTACCGTCCATTTATATTATATTCTATACAATATACATCATACATATGCATTTGTACTACTAGATATAGATCGGAGCACATCACCCAACAGGCTCCAACCAGCATTGAATCAGATGCTCGACCTCAACGTAAGAAAGGAACCCACAAGGTACCAGCCTTTAAGGGCCATACATGTTGGTTGTACTCCATACACATTTCAAACTCACGCCAAATCTCTACACACCCAACCTAACAACCTCAATCATTTAATTCATACAGAGATCTTCTCTGACTGGATATATTACTCCAATCTGGAGCAGAACCCAGCAAGACACCCAAGCATCACCCGAATGGGACCCTTCTGTATGTTCCATTTGGCAATCTAGGGGCCCTAAAGACCTATAACACAGCCAGTAAGTTGTACACCCTTAATACACTCAGCACCTTTTGAGACAAATACGGTCCACCTAAACCCACTTAATACCTTGCAGGTTACAAGGCTCATGCTCTCGCTGTTTCTTGAGGGAACATAATCTCTACTTACGGCAAAACACATGTATGTACCAATATATTGTTTAGGAGATACCACTGTTTGACATACCAATCAATAGGTATCACCAATATGCAACTAAGATTATCTATATGATCATTTCAGGAATATAATGTGACCTATACCCTTGAAAAAGGCTCCAGGATTGAGCCGAAACGCGTTGGGACGCAAAAAGAGGAAAACTCTCTTAAACAAAATAGAGAAGCTTCCTATTTTTCCAAGTCACAATTTACACACTGTCACCATTTCATTATCTTTTTCACCCTCTTCACTCAGGGGCCTACAACCCCTCACCTTTACCATTGTATACTGTATATATAATGTTTTTCATACAGTAAACTAAAATTTATTTTACTACTATTGTATTCATCGTTACTCTTTACACCTTGCCCATAAAGTCCCCCCAACCCTTAGGCCGGAGGTACCTAACCCCAAAACTACATGGAGATTCCTTTTTTTTTTTTCTAGAAAAGAGAATAATAGGAAAGGTATATCATTCTTCTATAATTTTTTATCTTCTTTTCCCACTGGCGAGAAGAAAACTAAGATGCCCAAATGAGAAAAAGAACTTTCCCAAACCTACTCCTTAAAAAAACTGGCAATCAGCCATTCAAATAAATTATTCTGCTACATCTTTTTTTTTTTTTTCCATTAAAAGTTTATTAAGTCAAATGAAATGGTGACAGAGAGAAACAAAGAATCACTTAGAAATTACAGAGGTAGATTTCGCAATTGAGAACATAAACAGAATGTATCAACTTAGATGAAGATTAACCGAACAGACTTGTGACCCAAGTTGAGATACCATTAAACTAGTACAATATCTTAAACAGTCATTTAGCTCAATATAAACCAGCAGATAACTGGTGATTAGTGTTGCGGTTGTTATTCCTAACTAGCAGGGAAGAAGAAAGAAAGAAAGGCACTTCTGAGTGTAGCAGACAACACTTTAATACACAAAAGATAAGTAGATTTATGGCACTTTTCAACTGCAAGTACCGGCTTGGCTCTACTCGCCCCGGTTTGCTTTTCCACTGCTGGTACCGCATGGTACGGTGTTGGAACGGTTCGGTACGGTTTGGTAAGGTTTGCTTTTCCACTAAAGTAGTACTAAAGTTAAGTGGGTGGGATAACAACGATTCTCTGACCAATCAGTGGCTAGTAGTGACTGCATTCAAAGGATTGTGGGATATGGTACCGGTATGGTACCTCTTGGAACCACAATCGAGGTGGTACTGTTTGAGCCGTACCGTTCGGTTCCATGCAGTGGAAAAGCCCCGCCGTACCATACAGAACCGTTCCTGCATGCGGAACCAGCAGTGGAAAAGCACAAAAGCGAGCCGAACCGTTCGGTTCAATGCAGTGGAAAAGTATAGTTTACTGTTGAGATAACGTATGTCCTCACGGATTTGGGTCTCTTCCTGGTCCCGTGACTCGTCCCGTCCATCCATCTCCCTGTCTTTTCTCTTCCCACCAAGATTCCGTTGGAGGACTGGTTCTTCAGAGGAGGCGCCCAACAAACATTCTCCAAAATCTGTTATTATTACTAAGAAACCGTAAATCATATATTATATTACACAAAGGCGATACTCGGAGGCCAATAGAGAAAGGGAGAAAGGTAGGATCATGTAAGAACTGGAATGGAGAAGAGGTCAGAAAGTTTAAGTATCAAAAAGTACATCATTTTCAAGTTTAGGAACGCTTGAGAATGAGTAGTTTCATCAAATTCTTCATTATTTTCAAACTACTCATTCTGCACCAAAACAAAAAATAAATAAATTGGGAAGTATATCAAATGATTCTTCAGAATTTCCAACGGAGCGATGTGCCAGAAAGAGACATCAGAATCGTCGCTGTCCTCACTTTCCGTACCTGATGACCAATTTTCTCACGAATTGCTATCGCTCAGTTCTTCAATTAACTCTGTTTCGCTGTCGTTGCTGTTTTCCAGTTCGTCTAAAAGTGCTTTTACGCGAAAGGAACACTTTTTGGACGCCATGGTCTTTCTCTATTTTCCAGGCACAAAGAAGTGGAAAAGCACAGGCAGGGCACTGGAAAAGTCACCAGGTGAAATCCTGTGGTGAGATGGGATGATACAGTGTAATCCGTTAGGATCACAGCTTTCTATCATCTCATTTGGTGTATTTACAGTTTGGAAATTGTCGCCGGTTCCACCCCCGGCGTCGCAACGCTCGCAGGGAATGGAACCGGAAGACAGGTGCCGGCATCGGACTTCGCAAGCTGTTGTTGAACCCACCCTTTGAGCCATGTTGAAGCTGGTATAGCTGCAAAGGGTGGGCCAACTCAATACTGAACCCTACAGACTAAGACTGGGATGCCATTAAAGTTCATGTGCGCGTCCCAATACTTTTGGTAATATAGTGTACATTCATTGTGGATCATGTCATCCAGCAATCCACTTCAATCACAAAGTTGACCGGCCGAAAGAAAAAAAAGTCAAGGTCCGGTGGATAACAGCTGATTTAAACAAAGGGGCGGGGTCTCCTGGGTGACATCATTGATCATATATAGACATCATTACATACGGTCAATGATCTCACTGGGATCCCTAATGACAGGTTCCCTTTATTTGAGCTGTAGAAGGGTCTGTACTGAAGTGTAGGATTCTGAGATCTCCAGCTTCGGAAGCTTCACTGATCAGCATTGGTGATTCTGGGTGCGTCTTCTTTGCAGTCTGTGTGCTTTCAGAAATAAAGCAGCATTAGGAAGGTTTGAAGCACTGCTTTAGATGAATTGTTAGCTCTTCTGCCAAACACGCAATGCCGACACAGGCAAAATTCTTATTTTTTTTTGGCTGAACTTTGTCTTTGGGGGAATTCGAAGCGAGCCGCCCGAGGTGACGGGAACCAGAAGCCGCGTCCAACATTTTCCTCTGTTCTTTGTCTGGGATAATGTAAGAGGGTTCATTCTGCTGAATCAGAGCTAATCATAATGATGAGATAAGTGCAATATCTGAGCCCTTAAAACTGCAGACAGATCACAAAATGTATCATAAATATGCACCTGCACCTCATTTGATTAAAAAGCTGCAGCACCGGCGCCTGATGAAAGTTTTCCCCAGACTGGCTTGATACGTGTCTATAGGGGTGGATGAATCCCACCAATCAGAGCTTACACTGATAAAGATGTTATAAGACACAGGGCATCCTTCACAATTAACCCCCCCCCCCCCCCCATATTACACAAGGATTATTCTAGATCTCATACATTTCCCCAGCTAGGGGTGGGCCAGTATTCCTGGTGGAGTCCCAGAACTATGACCTACCCTAACCTGGGGACCTAAAGACTTAGATAGTGGTGCACCAAAACCAAAAATTTAGGATGCGCTTGGCCAAAACCAAAATTGACGGTTTTTGAAAAATATATACAGTGCATCCGGAAAGCATTCACAGAACTTCACTTTTTTCCACATTTTGTTATGTTACAGCCTGATTCCAAAATGGAATAATTTCATTATTTTCCTCAAAATTCTAAACGCGTCAGACCATCTCTGTTGTGACTACTATTAGAGTCGGTTCACACTATGGCGACACGACTTCGGGGCAACTTAATGAAGTCGCCGTGCACCGCGACTTCGGCGTGACTTGCATGGACTTCACATAATGGAAGTCAATGCAAGTCGCTCCGACTTCGGCCGAAAGTAGTGCAGGAACCTTTTTCTAAGTCGAAGCAACTTAAGTCGCTCCTATTAGAACGGTTCCATTGCACAGAATGGAGCACAACTTGTCAGGTGACCAAGTCGCCTGACAAGTCGGAGTAGTGTGAACCGGCACTTAGGCCTTTTGTATGTATTGGCCGATTAACTTTTCTTCTGGCAGATATGTAATAATAATAATAATATACGTCTTATAGCTGTGAATTAATGCTCACATTGCACAACCCGCACCCTTCGAAGTCCCTTCTTTTATTAGATATGGTTGGCTCCTGTCTGGCTTGGGGCCAATCCCTACTTATGAATCCTCCCCACTGTGTTATTGTATTCTGACAGTGGGGACTCCTGTGACTCCACTGATTGAACAAAGATTTTCCAACAAGCTGCTTCGTGAGAAGTCAATCCTTAGATCGACTTCTTAAAAACAGGAACGGCCATGGGTGGATTGAACCAGCCAAATTTCGACTAATCTGTGACCAGCTTAAAGCGGAGTTGCGGCCACGAAAATGTTTTTTCAATAAAAGTCAGGGCTATTAAATTTCACAATGGATAGCCTCTGAACTGTCCCGGGTCACACTTACCTTTTATAAGAAATACTTACCTTAAAAATTTCTTCTCCAGCGCTGCCATCTCGGATGTGGGCAGCTGAAGCCAGCGCGTCCTCTTCTGCGTCCTCTTCTCCCAGAATGCACCTGCATCGGCCCCACTCGTCACTTCCGGTGCGGGCGCGTCATTCCTCCACAGCTTCTGGGCATGCCCAGAAGCTGTTTAGCAGGGAATGAGGCGCCTGCATCGGAAGTGACGAGTGGGGCCGGTGCAGGCGCATTGATTCCTGGGAGCGATGACGTTCAGCTTCCAGGAATCAGTGCAAAGAGGAAGTGACGACGCGGGCCGCGGCCGCAGGGGGAGGAAGTGGAAGAAAGGTGAGTATATTTTTCTTCAATAACAAGGTAAGTAAACAAAAAAAAAACGTAACTATCCATTTCTTTTTCAGGTGACCAAAAGCAAGCGGATGGCCACAAAATCGATTATGTCGATTTTGTGGCCGGAACTCCGCTTTAAGGTTCAGGAGCGCAGCATTTTCAATGTTAAGCTATGAATTAATGCTCACATTGCACAACCCACACCCTTCAAAGTCCCTTCTGACAGTGGGGACTCCTGTGACTCCACTGATTGAACAAAAATTTTCCAACAAGCTGCTTCGTGAGAAGTCAATCCTTAGATCGACTTCTTAAAAACAGGAACGGCCATGGGTGGATTGAAACAGCCAAATATCGACTAATCTGTGACCAGCTTAAGGTTCAGGAGCGCAGTATTTTCAATGTTAAGCTATGAATTAATTCTCACATTGCACAACCCACACCCTTCAAAATCCCTTCTTTTATTAGGTAGGGTTTGCTTCTGGCTGGCTTGGGGCCAACCCCTACTTATGAATCCTCCCCACTGTGTTATGGCGCTTTTCCACTGCATGGAACCGAACGGTTCGGCTCGCTTTTGCGCTTTTCCACTGCATGGTACGGTGTTGGAACGGTTCGGTACGGTACGGCGGCACTTTTCCACTACATGGAACCGAACGGTACGGCTTGCTTAAACAGTACCACCTCGGTTGTGGTTCCAAGAGGGCCGTACCGATATCATATCCCACAATCCTTTGCATGCAGCCTTGACTGTGTGTCACTACTAGTCACTGATTGGTCAGAGAATCGTTGTTATCCCACCCACTTTACTTTAGTGGAAAACCAAACCGTACCATGCGGTACCATGCAGTGGAAAACCAAACCAAGCCAAGCAGGGCCGAGTGGAGCCGAGCCGGTACTTGCAGTGGAAAAGTGCCATTAATGTATTCTGACAGTGGGGACTCCTGTGACTCCACTGATTGAACAAAAATTTTCCAACAAGCTGCTTCGTGAGAAGTCAATGCTTAGATCAACTTCTTAAAAACAGGAACGGCCATAGGTGGATTGAACCAGCCAAATTTCGATTAATCTGTGACCAGCTTAAGGTTCAGGAGCGCAGTATTTTCAGTGTTAAGCTAAGATGAAGAACACAAGTACTGTACATGACCTCAAACTAGCAGGAGGAAAGTTCGAAAGAAACATTAGAAAGTATTATTTTATTAAAATAGTAGTTGATGCTTAGAACAGAATTCCAGCATGGATAAGCCATAGAAGACTATAGTGAGTCAAAAAGGTTAAATAAAAGAATGTAACAAAAAAATGAAAAGGAAGCCGACTCGGTGGTCTCTGTGGTCTTTTTCTGCTGTCACTTTTCAGCCATTATAGATTGGCCCATCTAGAAGCTCGGAGGATATTTGGACAATTTACAAACAATCCTCATGAAGAAGCAGCTCTGATCAGTGATGGTTTATGCTGCTCTTCTCCAGTGGAAATTCCTCCAGTGACACTGCAGAGCCTCATCATTCATGTATGAGCTCATTAACATTCTGGACACGGCCCAGCATGCAGAGGATTATAAATGGTTGCAGTCACACACAACATACGTACATGTAAACAGCCGCTGTCTGCACACTGCTATCGCTCGGTGTCATCTGCATTGTACAGAATTATCTTCCATTATCCGTGTGTGCAGGTTAAAGTCTGCTCAGCACTTCACCTATCCCCTGAGGGCAACGGACCCATGAAAGATGATTTCTGGTGTATATCATAGATAATCACTTCAAGTCGCTTTCAATGGGTTGTTACCTTAGTGCCAAAACATCAAAAGCGAATCCAGCCCTGTATCTCAGAAGCCCAATTTCCATTACACGTGAATTGTTGTTTAGTACAAATTTGTAGAAAATGTTTCAATATATCTTTCATACACTCAAGAAAAATTACACAATTTCTTCATCCTGAACCGTGAGCAACCCAACCTTTTCCAACACTAACCAGAACCCTATCCCAGGCCAACCCTACCCTTGATGCTGATCATGGTCTTAAACCTAACTCTAACCTTTAACCAATATATATATACAGTCAGGTCCATAAATATTGGGACATCAACACAATTCTAATCTTTTTGGCTCTATACACCACCACAATGGATTTGCAATGAAACAAACAATATGTGCTTTAACTGCAGACTTTCAGCTTTAATGTGAGGGTATTTACATCCCAATCAGGTGAATGGTGTAGGAAATACAACAGTTTGTATATGTGCCTCCCACTTTTTAAGGGACCAAAAGTAATGGGACAGATTAACAATCAAAAATCAAATTTTCACTTTTTAATACTTGGTTGCAAATCCTTTGCAGTCAATTACAGCCTGAAGTCTGGAACGCATAGACATCACCAGACGCTGGGTTTCATCCCTGGTGATGCTCTGCCAGGCCTCTACTGCAACTGTCTTCAGTTCCTGCTTGTTCTTGGGGCATTTTCCCTTCAGTTTTGTGTTCAGCAAGTGAAATGCATGCTCAATCAGATTCAGGTCAGGTGATTGACTTGGCCATTGCATAAAATTCCTCTTCTTTCCCTTAAAAAACTCTTTGGTTGCTTTCGCAGTATGCTTCGGGTCATTGTCCATCTGCACTGTGAAGCGCCGTCCAATGAGTTCTGAAGCATTTGGCTGAATATGAGCAGATATTATTGCCCGAAACACTTCAGAATTCCTCCTGCTGCTTTGGCAGCAGTCACATCATCAATAAATACAAGAGAACCAGTTCCATTGGCAGCCATACATGCCCACGCCATGACACTACCACCACCATGCTTCACTGATGAGGTGGTATGCTTTGGATCATGAGCAGTTCCTTTCCTTCTCCATACTCTTCTCTTCCCATCACTCTGGTACAAGTTAATCTTGGTCTCCTCTGTCCATAGGATGTTGTTCCAGAACTGTGAAGGCTTTTTTAGATGTTGTTTGGCAAACTCTAATCTGACCTTCCTGTTTTTGAGGCTCACCAATGGTTTACATCTTGTGGTGAACCCTCTGCATTCACTCTGGTGAAATCTTCTCTTGATTGTTGACTTTGACACACATACACCTACCTCAGGGAGAGTGTTCTTGATCTGGCCAACTGTTGTGAAGGGTGTTTTCTTCACCAGGGAAAGAATTCTTCGGTCATCCACCACAGTTGTTTTCCGTGGTCTTTTGGGTCTTTTGGTGTTGCTGAGCTCACCGGTGCGTTCTTTCTTTTTAAGGATGTTCCAAACAGTTGATTTGGCCACACCTAATGTTTTTGCTATCTCTCTGATGGGTTTGTTTTATTTTTTCAGTCTAATGATGGCTTGCTTCACTGATAGTGACAGCTCTTTGGATCTCATATTGAGAGTTGACAGCAACAGATTGCAAATGCAAATAGCACACTTGAAATTAACTCTGGACCTTTTATCTGCTCCTTGTAAATGGGATAATGAGGGGATAACACACACCTGGCAATGGAGCAGCTGAGCAGACAATTGTCCCATTACTTTTGGTCCCTTAAAAAGTGGGAGGCACATATACAAACTGTTGTAATTCCTACACCTTTCACCTGATTTGGATGTAAATACCTTCAAATTAAAGCTGAAAGTCTGCAGTTAAAGCACAACTTGTTTGTTTCATTTCAAATCCATTGTGGTGGTGTACAGCGCCAAAAAGGTTAGAATTGTGTCGATGTCCCAATATTTATGGACTTGACTGTATATATATATATATATGTTTTTTTTTTTTTTTTTTAATGGTGTTTTTTTGTTCATAACACAAAAAATAAAAATCGCACAGGTGATCAAATACCACCAAAAGAAAGCTCTATTTGTGGGGAAAAATAGGATGTAAATTTAGTTTGGGTGCAGCGTTGCACGACCGCGCAATTGTCTGTTAAAATTCGCAAAAAAAGGCCTGGTCAGAAAGGGGGCAAATCCTTCCGGTCCTAAAGTAGTTAAAGTCCATGTGTGTGTAAAGGCAGGTGTCCCAATACTTTTGGTACTATACTGTACTAGCAATTTAGATGGCACACCTGTAACACTCTGTATAAAACAATACATCCTGCAATTTGTATGGCACACCTGTAACACTCTGTATAAAACACTATATACTGGCAATTTGTATGGCACATCTGTAACACTCTGTAAGATATATACAAAAAAACAGTAACACTGTATATAACGCTTTACACAGGAGATGTATACAGCACAGCTGTAACACTCTGTATATAAGTCCGGCGCTCCTCCTCTGCTATCTTGCAGCCGCCTCTGCTGTGTCTTGTTCAGCAAGTTCTAAAAAGGAATTATTTATGTTGTCTGCATATTTCGGGTCCCGACTGCCAAACATGGCCAGTCACACAGGAGCACAGCCAGAGCACGGATGGGGATGACGCCCCCCTGTGATGTGCAAACATGGGAGGGGGAGTGTGGACTGTGTGTGAGTATAGCTGCCAACATCTCCATCTCCCGGGACGCTGCATGATACAAGAAAGCACCAAGCACAGAAATTCTCTCTCTAAATCAGTCTTAAAACTCAGCAAGTGTTTATCAGAGGAGTGGACTGTATACAGTAATATATATATATATACACACACACACTATATTGTCAAAAGTATTGGGACACCTGCCTTTACACGCACATGAACTTTAGCATCCCAGTCTTAGCCCATAGGGTTCAATATTGAGTTGGCCCACCCTTTGCAGCTATAACAGCTTCAACTCTTCTGGGAAGGCCGTCCACAAGGTTTAGGAGTGTCTATGGGAATGTTTGACCATTCTTCCAGAAGTGCATTTGTGAGGTCAGGCACCAACGTTGAAGAAGAAGGCCTGGCTCGCAGTCTTTGCTCTAATTCATCCCAAAGGTGTTCTATCGGGTTGAGGTCAGGACTCTGTGCAGACCAGTCAAGTTCCTCCACCCCAAACTCGCTCATCCATGTCTTTATGGACCTTGCTTTGTGCACTGGTGTGCAGTCATGTTGGAACAGGAAGGGGCCGTCCCCAAACTGTTCCCACAAAGTTGGGAGCATGAAATTGTCCAAATTGTTTTGGTATGCTGACGCCTTAAGAGTTTCCTTCACTGGAACTAAGGGGCCAAACCCCTGAAAAACAACCCAAACCATAATCCCCCTTCCACCAGAGGATTTGGACCAGTGCACAAAGCAAGGTCCATAAAGACACAGATGAGTGAGTTTGGGGTGGAGGAACTTGAGTGGTCTGCACAGAATCCTGACCTCAAGTCCTGACCCGATAGAATACCTTTGGGATGAAATAAAGCGCAGACTGAGAGCCAAGCCTTCTCATCCAGTTTGGGGATGGCCCCTTCCTGTTCAAACATGACTGCATACCAGTGCACAAAGCAAAGTCCATAAAGACATGGATGACTGAGTTTGGGGTGGAGGAACTTGACTGGCCTGCACAGAGTCCTGACCTCAACCCAATAGAACACCTTTGGGAGGAATTAGAGCTGAGACTGCAAGCTTGGCCTTCTCCTTCAGCATCAGTGCCTGACCTCACAAATGCGCTTCTGGAAGAATAGTCAAACATTCCCATAGACACACTACTGTTTCAATAGTTTAGAAAACAAATATAAATATAAAATGATTTTAGTTAAAAAAGAGAGGGAGACATTTGGTAGAGCAGCGAACAATCCTCGGGTACTCTGAGCATGAACCATAAAAAGAATTCAAACAAACACACATATGTGGGATTCAAGAGAGATTGTTGAAGACCATAACATGCAGGTTGGGTCTACTATGAGGATCTTGACACACTAAACCTGGCATAAAAGTTAGGACAGTATCTGAATATGAACTACTGATAGAACATTAGAATTTTCAGGTTAGTGCAAGATCAACATCCGGCTAACCACCAACTACAATGTATGTATGCTAAGCATTACAACTTTACCAGAATATATCCCAATAGGTTGACCTATGAGGCAATGGAGCCTCCATCCCACGTTATGTATTAAAGGAGCTTTGTCATCAGACATGCTTTACATCATTCCCTTGTAGGGGAGCTTGCATCCAACCCATAGACACATTCCTAAACCTTGTGGCAGGGGCGTAACTACAGGGGTTGCAGGGGTTGCAATTGCAACCGGGCTCCATGCTCCAGGGGGCCTGTGTGGCTCCCCTGTACACCTGGATAGGAGGGGCGGCGGGGGGGGGGGGGGGGGCAGCATGTAGAGAAATCACTCTCCTCCTTTTTCATCCTGTAGCTGCAGGAGGAAAATGGAGGAGATTGGTTCCTCTGTATGCTGCCCCCACCACTCCTCCTATCCAGTTCACTTGCGTTCTGCTGTCTCTGGGCCCCTGTGTGCTTCCCTGGCCCCCCCCCCACCCCCGCTGTGCTTCCCCCTTCTCCTCTCCTGCCGGATGCTGCAGGGGATGTGTCACAATAGAGAACCAGGAAGGGGTCGGTAAATATGTAATTTACCAGCTCCTTCCTTTTCTGAATGGACAGAGTCATAGTCAGTGGCATTGTAAAAAAATAAAAAAAAAATAAAAATGGTAAAAAATAATACAATTAAAATACCAAAAAATAAAAACTACTGACACCAGTGGGTGAACTTCCAGGAGCGCAAAGGTCACAAGACCAAGATGGCAGGAAGGGGGCCCACTGCAGAACTTGTGAAAGGGTCCTGCTGCAGGACCGTAATAAAGGGCCCAGCAATGAGAGTAAACGGCCCCAGGATCAGTGGGAAGAGCCCCAGGCTTGAAGGGAAGGGCCCAGGCCAGGGGTCCGGGGGGGCCCTTCATGGTTTCTTGCAGCCGGGCCCTGAAGGTTCCAGTTACACCTCTGCCTTGTGGACAGACTTCCCAAATGAGTTGAAGCTGTTATAGCTGTAAAGGGTGGGCCAACTCAATATTGAACCCTATGGACTAAGACTGGGATGCCAATAACTCATGTGTGTAAAGGCAGGAGCCCCAATACTTCTGGTAATATAGTGTATATATATATATATATATATATATGTATATTGTGAAGCACTGGGTGGCAGGATTGTGGATGTGTCACCTAGGCCTCTCACATACACACGGTGAGGGGCTTCGGCATTAAAGGCAATTATATCAAAAACAAACTTTGTTGTTTTCTCAGAATCCAGTTGTCACGCGCTTGTCAAAATCACTGCCGCTGTCACTACTCCTGATACTACCACAGCCTTATAACAGAAGGAAGGCGCCCCCATCCCTACTTTAAACCATTGGGTCCAGGGCTGCTGGTGCACTTTTTTCCCACAACAGAACTTCGTAACCGGGGTTCGCCTGGAGTTCTGCCTTAGTTGCCCAACAGATGCAACAGAGGACTAAAGCCCACCAGGCAGTAGGCAGTAATGTATAAGGGACCACTGTTAACCACCCCCAACTTCAGTCAAGAATTTCTTGTACAAACAGATGCCTCTGATGTTGGCCTGGAAGCAGTCTTGTCCAAGGAAATTAATGGGGTGGAACATCCAGTAGCATACCTCAGTCAGAAAATATGACCGCTGCAGAATTATTTAGTAGTGGAAAGGGGGTGTCTGGTCATGAAGTAGGCAATAGAGTCTTTGATGTATTACCATTTGGGCAGACAGTTCCTATTTATTACAGACCGCTCTCCTCGACAGTGAATGGTTTGGAGCAAGAAAGCAATGCAAGGGTCACGATGGTTTCTGGATTTGAATTTTATGTAGGACACAGGCCATGGTGCCAGCAAGGGAATTCTGATGGACAGTCTTGCATCCACTGTATGTTTGCAAAATGTGCTCCTTCCCACGGGTCTAAGCAGAATTTGTTTTCTCATATCATAATAAGTTTTGGTCTGGGTCCTAGAGCCTGGAGGCTTTATAGAGCACAGGCATTCATACATGTGAGCTAACTGATGCTCTGTGCTCTTTCTCTCTGTTTGGTTTGAGAGAAAACTGGATCCTGGAACCCATAGGCTTTGAAGAGCCGGGCCCCCTTAACTGACTGATACCCAGAACACTCTCTGCTGTGATAGCTTCTGAGTCCTGGAGCATGGAGACTTTGTAGAGCCAGACCATAGGCCTTCATACAGTATATGTGAGCTGACTGATTCTCAGGGCTCTCTCTCTCTCTGCTGTAGGAGCCTGCTGCTGGGTGAAAGGGCTGCCTTCTGACAGAAGACTAAAAAGTCACACGTGTTGCCTGTTTTTATTGGTTAACCCAGCTTTTCTCAACCTTTGGAACCCTTGAAATAACTTTCCTGTCTCAGGGAACCCCCGCTAAAAATTACTATGTCTACAGCTCATGATACATTAGAGTGATGGCCAATGGGAAGAATGCTTCTTACACTTGTGGTCATTAGAAAGAATTACCCCCTTACAAAAAAGATAAATGGTGTCAGTGGGAACTTATCTGAGAGGCAGAAATTGTTCATTGCTCAAGGAATCCCTAGTGACTTATGGAGGAACCCTAGGGTTCCACAGAACCCTGGTTGAGAAACCCTGGGTTAACCCATTATGGGGTACTATGTTAGCCTGCAATTGACCTGTGTTTCTGGCGCTTTTCCACTGCATGGAACGAACGGTTCGGCTCGCTTTTGTGCTTTTCCACTGCTGGTACCGCATGGTATGATGTAGGAACGGTACGGTACGGCGGCGCTTTTCCACTGCATGGAACCGAACGGTACGGCTCTCAAAAACAGTACCTACTCGATTGTGGTTCCAAGAGGTACCATACCCGGTACCATATCCCACAATCCTTTGCATGCAGTCACTACTAGCCACTGATTGGTCAGAGAATCCCACCCACCCCGTTGTTATCCCACCCACTTAACTTTAGTACTACTTTAGTGGAAAAGCAAACCATACCGTACCGTACCGAACTGTTCCAACACCGTACCATGCGGTACCAGCAGTGGAAAAGCAAACCAGGCCAGGCAGGGCCGAGTAGAGCCAAGCCGGTACTTGCAGTTGAAAAGTGCCAAAAAAAAACAAGTAGAGGTTTATTTGTGTAACGTTATGGACTTGCGGTACAAGGCCCTCCTACATTTAGGCCCGGTTCCCACTGGTGCCACATACTCTGACTTTGGGAGCACATGTTGAATGACGTGAATAAATCAATGGTTTCCCGACCCGAGACAGCGGCTGGAGCTGCTGGGCTCGTGCTTGTTGCTGGAACGTTCGGGTTCAGGTAAGAATAACGGGGGTCTGGGGGGGCAGCTGCAACCAAGAAGGTTTATCACCTTTCACCTGGAATGATGGGTTTATTTTACCAGTGAGAAACAGAACAACAACAGAAAAACCCAGAAAAATGCATTTCAAAAAAGTTATAAATTGATTTGCATTGATTTGCATTTTAATGAGTGAAATAAGTATTTGACCCCTTTGCAAAACAGGACTTAGTACTTGGTGCAAAACCCTTGTTGGCAATCACAGAGGTCAGACATTACTTGTAGTTGGCCACCAGGTTTGCACACATCTCAGGAGGGATTTTGTCCCACTCCTCTTTGCAGATCCTCTCTAAGTCATTAAGGTTTCAAAGCTGACATTTGCTAACTCGAACCTTCAGGTCTCTCCACATATTTTCTATGGGATTAAGGTCTGGAGACTGGCTAGGTCACTCCAGGACCTTAATGTGCTTCTCCTTGAACCACTCCTTTGTTGCTCTGGCTGTGTGTTTTTGGTCATTGTCATGCTGGAATACCCATCCACTACTCATTTTTAATGCCATGGCTGTGGGAAGAAGGTTCTTACCCAGGATTTGATGGTACATGGCCCCGTCCATCCTCTCTTTGATGCAGTGAAGTTGTCCTGTCCCCTTAGCAGAAAAATACCCCCAAAGCATAATGTTTCCACCTCCATGTTTGATGGTTGGGAAGGTGTTCTTGGGGTCATAGGCAGCATTCCTCCTCCTACTAACACGGGGAGTTGAATTGATGCCAAAGAGCTCGATTTTGGTCTCATCTGACCACAACACTTTCACCCATTTCTCCTCTGAATCATTCAGATGTTCATTAGGAAACTTCAGACGGGCTGTACATGTGCTTTCTTGAGCAGGGGTACCCCGCGGGTGTTGCAGGATTTCAGTCCTTCACGGCGTAGTGTGTCACTAGTTGTTTTCTTGGTGACTATGAACCCAGCTGCATTGAGATCATTGACAAGATTCTCCCGTGCAGTCCTGGGCTGATTCCTCACCGTTCTCATGATCATTGAAACTCCACAAGGTGAGATCTTGCATGAAGCCCCAGACAGAGGGAGATTGACAGTTATTTTGTGTTTCTTCCATTTGCGAAAAATCGCACCAACTGTTGTCACCCTCTCACCAAGTTGCTTGACCATGGTCTTGTAGCCTATTCCAGCCTTGTGTAGGTCCACAATCTTGTCCCTGACATCCTTGGACAGCTCTTTGGTCTTGGCCATAGTGGTGAGATTGGAACATTAAGTTCCTGTAGCGGACCTGGAGCCAGTCTCAAGACCTTAATCCCATAGAAAATATGTGGAGAGACCTGAAGGTTCGAGTTAACAAACAGCTGGGAAAAATCGCACCAACTGTTGTCACCCTCTCACCAAGTTGCTTGACCATGGTCTTGAAGCCTATTCCAGCCTCGTGTAGGTCCACAATCTTGTCCCTGACATCTTTGGACAGCTCTTGGCCATGGTGGTGAGATTGGAATCTGATTGATTGATTGCTTCTGTGATCAGGTGCTTTTTTATACAGGTGACAAACTGAGATTTGGAGCACTCCCTTTAAAGCGGTTGTTAATCCGAAAATGAAAAAAAAAAAAAAAAAAAAACCTGCAAGACAAAGCCATAATGAGCTAGTATGCATCGCATACTAGCTCATTATGCATTACTTACCTTAGAACGAAGCCCCGACGCGGACCCCCGGACATCGCTGCGGGCGCCGCCATGATCCGGAAGCGTCTCTTCCGGGTTCGGCGGCTCCGGCTCTGTGATTGGCCAGAGCCGCGATGACGTCACTCCCGCGCATGCGCGCGGCAGTGATTTTCCGGCAAGCTGCCGGCTAGGAAAACTGAAGGTCCCCCCGGACCTTCAGAGCGCATACGCCGCTCGCGTGAGCGGCTGCATGCACTGCAAATATCTCCTAAACCGTGCCGGTTTAGGAGATATTAATTATACCTACAGGTAAGCCTTATTATAGGCTTACCTGTAGGTAAAAGTGTCAAAAAGCGGGATACTACCGCTTTAAGAGAGAAGACACCTGGGAGCCAGAAATCTTGCTGATAGAGTGGCAGAAGGAGAAGCATATTAAGGTCCTGGAGGTCTCCAAACCTTAATCCCATAGAAAATATGTGGAGAGACATTAAGGTTCGAGTTACCAAACATCAGCTTGGAAACCTTAATGACTTGGAGAAGATCTGACAAGAGGAGTGGGACAAAATCCCTCCTGAGATGTGTGCAAACCTGGTGGCCAACTACAAGAAACGTCTGACCTTTGTGATTAGAAAGGGGTGGGGGATACTGCGCTTCTGGGAAGTGGTGTGATTAGTCTTTGAATAAATATTAAAGTGCACCTTATATGTGAATCAGTGAATATAAATATAATAAAAATAGTTATCTAAGAATAAAATGATGTATATTTGTATAAAAATGTATCAAATGTAAAGTGCTCTAGTGTAATCAATAATTTAAATGAATTATACAATAAAAATTCTCATTCCAATAAACTTATACAAAAAACATATAATCAATAAAGTGACAAGAAAAGTGCTTGGTGCATTATACAAAAAATTTGCATAAAGTCACACAGTCCTTTATACAATGCCGCAGGTGACCAGAAAAAATCCAAAGGTGGCAAACAAATGTTCCAAAACTGTGATCGGGTGACAGGAATTTCCTCAAGGTATAAACCCTCCACCTAGCACCCTGTTAAATAAGTGGGGTGCTTCTTCTCACTCGTGTACCCCTAAGGGTGTGCTAATCGCTCACCTCCATATAATAGATCATGTGCCTTATGTACAATACTCAGAGATCCTCGCCTCTCCTTCCTATTATTTCAGTCAGTGGTGGTATTCAATCTCCCTTAGATGGATTGGGCTTCTATAGTCTCCAAGTGGCCAGCAGATCTCAAAAATGAAAGGCTCACAATAGTGCAATATTGCCGTATACTATCAACTTTATTGCCATAGATTAAAAAAAACTTACATAAATCGTTCAAAACAAGCGCCTTTGGTTTGCAGACAGGGAAGATCACGGTCCTCACTTCCGCGTACATACGTCACTTCCGGGTTAGTGTTGTCACACTGCATCTCCGATCTCGGTAAAGAGCCTACTGGCATAGGCTCTTTACCATGTGACCAATCACGGCTGGTCACATAGTACAAAGGAAGAGCCGTTGATCGTCTTTCCTCAGTACGTACCTGACAGGCACGAGTAAAGGAGAGCCGATCTGCGGCTCTCCTGACAGAGGGGGGTCGGCACTGGTAATCAGATCATTGATTACCAGTGCAGACCCTCGGGGGGGGTGCCACTAGAACCACTGGGGATGCCCACCCATGACCCCAGGGATGCCCACTATGGCCACCAGGGATGGCAATCTGGGCTCAGGGAGCCCACCAGTGCCCTCCCCATCAGTGCTGTCCGCCAGTGCCCTCCCCATCAGTGCTGCCCACCAGTGCCCATCATTGCCATCTATCAGTGCTGCCCACCAGTGCCCATTATTTCCCACCAGTGCCGCCTATCAATGCCGCCCGTCAGTGCCAATCAGTGCCCACCAGTGCCGCCTATCAGTACCCACAAGTGCCGCCTATCAGTGCCCATCAGTGCCACCTATCAGTGCCCATCAATGCCGCCTATCAGTGCCCAGCAGTGGCACCTATCAGTGCCCACCAATGCTGCATATCAGTGCTACCTATCAGTGCCACATATCAGTGCCCATCAGTGCCACCTATCAGTGCCGCATATCAGTGCCACCCCATCAGTGCCTGTCAGTGCAGCTTCATCAGTGCAGGAAAAAACGTATTTATTTACAAAATTATATAGCATAAACAAAAAAACTTTTTTTTTTTTCAAACTTTTCGGTCTTTTTTTTATTTGTTTAGCAAAAAAGAAAAAACCTTGCAGTGATCAAATACCACCAAAAGAAATCTCTATTTGTGGGGGGAAAATGACATACATTTGGTTTACAGTAGGTACAGTGTTGCATGACCGCGCAATTGTCATTCAAAATGCAACAGCGCTAAAAGCTGAAAATTGGCCTTGGCAGGAAGGGGGTGAAAGTGCCCGGTATTGAAGTGGTTTTAAAATGCAAATCAATTTATAATTTTTTTTGAAATGCGTTTTTCTAGAGTTTTTTGTTGTTATTCTGTCTCTCACTGGTAAAATAAACCGACCATTAAAATTATAGACTGATCATTTCTTTGTCAGTGGGCAAATGTACAAAATTAGCAGGGCATCAAATACTTTTTTCCCTCACCGTAACGCTACTGGAGTTTTTATAACGTCCCAGTGTGCATGAGGCCTTATTAGAATTATTAAAAGTTTCTTTCTTTACCATTTTATTTCAAAGAAGGCAAGACAAACCGGGAAAAAAGAACCAGTATGTTTAGAACCACAAAAGCTTAATATCCGCAGGTGAAATTCGAGGGCGGTAATCTGGGTTTACTAGCTTGCTTCGATGGTGCAGTAAATTTGGAGATGATTGGATAATTCTCAGAAAGAATGATATACCAATTTCTTTTTTAATACAAGCAAAAAAAAAATTGTATGAGAGAAATCTGATACAAAAAGGAAATACATTTAGATTTAATACCTCGTACTAGATTAGACCCATTAACCCCCACCCATTGCACTCAGCTCCAGTTCTTTGGATAACCACTCTCTGTTAATTTCCTTTTCATTTCCCCAAACCACTCCTCCTGTTTTTTCTCATCACTTACAATCATAGAGACTCTTTCAAACTGCGCTCAGGGAATAGATTATGAGACATTTGGTGGATGGAAACTAGAAAAATGCAATAAGTTATTACGATCCTTGGGTTTTACATACAAATCACTCACAAGCCAGTTGCACGGTACAGAGATGTGTGTCTAGAAAAACGTACTTCCTCGTTACTAAAAGAAATGTAAAATCGTGAATCTTTTACCATTGAATTTAATGCTTAATAAAACGGGTATATTGATGACACTTTGCCTTCCCAGTTAGCAAATACACTATATTACCAAAAGTATTGGGACGCCTGCCTTTACATACACTTTAAGTTTAATGGCATCCCAGTCTTAGTCCGTAGGGTTCAATATTGAGTTGGCCCACCCTTTGCAGCTATAACAGCTTCAACTCTTCTGGGAAGGCTGTCCACAAGGTTTAGGAATGTTTGACCATTCTTCCAGAAGCGCATTTGTGAGGTCAGGCACTGATGTTGAACAAGAAGGCCTGGCTCACAGTCTCCTCTCTAATTCATCCCAAAGGTGTTCTATCGGGTTGAGGTCAGGACACTGTGCAGGCCAGTCAAGTTCCTCCACTCCAAACTCGCTCATCCATAGAAGACTGTTCTGTTAACCACGTGTTACATAGTTACATAGTAGGTGAGGTTGAATAAAGACAATAGTCCATCCAGTTCAACCTGTGTAGGTGTGTGTGGACGTATTCGTTTCTCATACCCCTGAATTAGAGCTGCACGATTCTGGCCAAAATGAGAATCACGATTTTTTTGCTTGGAATAAAGATCACGATTCTCTGTGTAACCTCTTTTACATTATAAAAAAAATTGGGATAACTTTACGGTTTTGTTTTATTTTTTTTATTTCTTTATTCATTAAAGTGTATTAATTGCGTTTGAAAGACTGCTGCACACATACAGTGTGACATAAAAATTTACAACAATCACCATTTTATTCTGCAGGGTCTCTGCTAAAAAAAAAATATATAAATGTTTGGGGGTTCTGACTACTTTTCTAGGAAAAATGAACTGATTTAACTTGCAAGCAACAAGTGTAGGAAAAAGGTTTAGTCTTTAAGAGGTTAAACTTCCTTCCTCCGGCAGAGGGAAAGAAAAGATACAATGTAATCATTTGTGTTTACAGTTCAGTGGGAGACTAATGCTGATAGGCTTTTCCAGGAGGCTCTTTTTTTTTTGACAGCTGCTCCCTCAGAGCAATGTAAAGAATCGAGCAAGTGTCATGTTAAGATCGTCAGGGGGAGTGAATCGCGATCTCGATTCTGTTACGATTAATCGTGCAGCTCTACCCTGAATGTTTCTATCCTTGAGATGTACATCCAAGAGTCTTTTAAAAATAACCATACTCCCCGCAGTTACTACCGTTTGTGGCAAGGAATTCCACAGTCTAGTAGCCCTTACAGTAAAGAACCCCCTGCGTAGCCTGTGGTTAAATCTCTTCTCCTCTAAACGCATTGTATGATCTCGTGTCCTCATGCATTCCTTGCCACTGAATATTTTTTTTTCTATGCTCTGATCACCGTTGAGGTATTTGTAAATAGCTATCATGTCCCCTCTCACGCGTCTCTTCTCCAGGGAGAATAAATCTAGTGCTTCTAAACGCTCTTTTTAATTATTGTCCTTCGGAAGATTTACCCCCTTCATGACCAGGCCAATTTTTGCAATACGGCTAAATGACAAAGTAAAATCTCTTCTGTAGACTTTATCTTTCATCCACAAGGTTTCAGCTGATAACTTTCTTCACCCCAAACTGGAGCTGGAGAAGAGGCATCTGCTGTTTTTGTCTACTCCTAGTCTTAGTCCGCAGGGTTCAGTATCAAGTTGGCCCACCCTTTTCAGCTAAAACAGCTTTGTCCACAAGGTTTAGGAGTGTGTCCATGGGAATGTTTGACCATTCTTCTAGAAGCCCATTTGTGATTTGTGAGGTCAGGCACTGATGTTGAATGAGAAGGTCAGGCTTGCAGTCCCTTCTCTAATTCCTCCCAAAGGTGTTCTATCGGGTTGAGGTCAGGACTCTGTGCAGGCCAGTCAAGTTCCTCCACCCCAAACTCACTCATCCATGTCTTTATGGACCTTGCTTTTTGCACTGGTGTGCAGTCATGTTGAAACAGGAAGGGGCCATCCCCAAACTGTTCCCACAATGTTGGGAGCATGAAATTGTCCAAAATGTCTTGGTCTGCTGATACCTTAAGAGTTCTCTTCACTGGAACTAAGGGGCCAAGTCCAACCCCTTAAAAACAACTCCAAGCCATAATCCCCCCCTCCACCAAATGATTTGTACCAGTGCACAGCAAAGTCCATAAAGACATGGATGATTGAGTTTGGGGTGGAGGAACTTGACTGCACAGTGCCTGAATTCACAAATGCACTTCTGGCAGTATGGTCAAACATTCCCAAAGACACACTCCTAAACCTTGTGGACAGCCTTCCCAGAAGAGTTGAAGCTGTTATAACTGCAAAGTGTGGGCCAACCTAATATTAAACCCTATGGACTAAGACTGAGATGCCATTAAAGTTAATGTGCATGTAAAGGCAGGTGTCCCAATACTTTTGGTAACATAATGTACATCGTCTACGTATCTAAACCAAATATGGATTATGTAAATTCATTGTCAATCATGTCACCCAGAGATGTAAATTCATGAACAGTAACAGCGTCCTTTGATGTTAATCCATTATCAGTCACAACGACCTCCCAGCTGATGATGTTTCTCCACCCACCACCACAACCGACCCACCATGATGACCCACTCTATCCACTAAATGACAGATTCCTGGCATTGCAGTAATGTACAAAAACAGCTGGGGATCCTAAGAGTTGTCACTGACCAAATGGGGTCTATGGCATCACCTGGGTTCCCCAGCGATGTGTACATTACCGCAGCACCAGGGATCTGTCATTTAGCAGCAGCAATGCAGTGGCATTCTTGTCGTGCCGAGAAAACATCACCAGGAGGCAGGTCATCATGGCTGATGATGGGCCCATAATGTCTTTAGATGTAAATACATCATCCTCCATGTTGTCCATCATCAGTCACAGCATCCAGCGATGTAAATTTAATGTCAGTAATGAAGATTCAACACCCAACGTCATTTCCCCGCACTCCCGCCAGTAAATTACAGATTCCCGGTCCTCTGGTATTTTAAACATACGGCCAGGGATCCTGGGTGACATTAATGACCAAATATGGTCATGACGATATTTAGTCAAAGATGTCGCCCAGGATCCCCAACTCTTTGTTTACATTACAGCAGCTCCAGGGGTTCAGGCAGGCAAAAGGGTGGCAAAGGAACACGGCAGTTGGACGGGTACACAGATGGGCTGGCCTGCACCCAAATCCCATCCCAAATGAAGTTGAGTTATGATTGGTTGCTGTGGGTTACAGCACTCTCAGCCTTTGAATATTACTGAGCCCAGAGCACATGAGCCAGTCAGAATCCAGCTTTTCCCTGCTGGCACAGAGCTGCTCAAAGCTGGCTTCTTATTGGCTATTTGCCGGAGATCTGCAGACTGTTCACACCTGGTAATGTCACTGAAGGAGAACCAACATCGATGGCTATGCACAACCCGAAATTTGTGTCATGCAACCAAACATTCTGCTAGTTACCATGGAAACTGAGAGTGGACGGAGGCGCAGTGCGGGGCTCCGATTGTCTGACACGCCCCCCTCCCTTCACCGTGACCAGACCCTGAACTCCCCATCTCTGTCTGCTCTCTTCACACAGAAACCAGGACAGGATGATGGGAGCAGCCATTGCTCCAGGCTTGTCATCCCTCCTGCATTGCTTACTGACCTCAAACAAGCATGCAGCCAGTGAAGACAACCAATATAAAGAAATAGGGAGACAGGAGGGAATTGGTAAGGCAGGGGGGGCCATGCTGGGATTTGTAGTTTTAAAAAAATGGATGAGAAAGGAGGGGGCCATAATCCTACAGAAAGGAGAGAGACAGGTGGGGGACAGTCATGCTAGTACTTGTAGTTCTTTAAAAATGAGTGGGGGGGATGCTGGGACTTGTTGTTCTATATAAATAGGTGAGACAGGAGGGGGCATGCTGGGACTTGTAGTTCTAAAAAATTAGGTGACATGGGAGTGGGCAATGGTGAGACTTGTAATTGTGTAGAAACGAGGAACACAGAAGGGGAGCATGCTGGGACTTGTATTCTAAAGAAACAGGTGAGACAGGAGAAGGAAATGCTGGGACTTGTAGTTCTATAGAAAAGAGTGAAACAGGAAAGGGACATCCTGGGACTTGTAGGTCTATAGAAATGGGTGAGATAGCATGGGGACATGATTGGACTTGTAGTTCTAAAAAAAAATGGGTGAGGCAGCATTGGGTCCTTATTGGACTTGTGTAGTTCAGTAGAAATGGGTGAAACAGAATGGGGACGTGATGGGACTTGTAGTTCTATAGAAAAGGGTGGGAAAGAATAGAGACATTATGGGACTTGTAGTTCTATAGAAAAGGGTGGGAGAGTATAGAGACATAATGAGACTTGTAGTTCTATAGAAGAGGGTGGGAGAGAATGAGGACATTATGGGATTTATAGTTCTATACAAAAGGGTGGGAGATATTGGGGACATGCTGGGACTTGTAGTTCTATAGAAAAGGGTGGGAGAGAATGGGGACGTGATGGGACTTGTAGTTCTATAGAAAAGGGTGGGAGAGAATGGGGACATGATGGGACTTGTAGTTTTATAGAAAAGGGTGGGAGAGAATAGAGACATTATGGGACTTGTAGTTCTGTAGAAGAGGGTGGGAGAGAATGAGGACATGATGGGATTTGTAGTTCTATAGAAAAGGGTGGGAGATATTGGGGACATGCTGGGACTTGTAGTTCTGTAGAAAAGGGTGGGAGAGAATGGGGACATGATGGGACTTGTAGTTCTATAGAAAAGGTTGGGAGAGAATGGGGACATGCCAGGACTTGTAGTTCTGTAGAAAAGGGTGAGAAAGAATGGGGACATGATGGGACTTGTAGTTCTATATAAAAAGGGTAAGGAAGAATGGGGATATGTTGGGATCTACAGTTATATGGAAATGGGTGTAAGATAATGGAGACATGCTGGGACTTGTAGTTCCATAGAAATGGGTGACATAGTAGAGGGCTTGCTAAAACTTATAGGACTACTAATATTGGACATGCTGGGCCTTATTCTGAATTTCTCATTAGGCTCAGTGTAAGGTGCCTACGGTGTCAGTTGATTCCAGCAGTACACAGGTAAATGAGGAAGGAAAGATAACGGCAAACCACCCCAATGTCATTGAAAATTTACCTGCCAATCAATTTATTTTAATAATTGACCAATGTGGAGTTACCAATAACAACCAACTTTTTCCAATTTCATCACTCAGAATATAGGAAAGTGAATCTGCTATGAGCTATGGTGTGTTATTACCTCTATATACACCATCATATACAGGGCCGTCTTTAATATTGATTGGACCCTGGGCAAATATATTCTTGGGCCCTCCACAATTCACTTATTACCTATTTGCAGGCAGTGCGGGCTCAAGGGGCAGCTGCTTTGGGGCCCCACAACAATGACTGGGCCCAGGGCAGCTGCCCCTTTTGCTCTGTGTTAAAGACAGCCCTGATCATATATCACAGACTGCCACAAACCGAGGCATTCGATCCTTGGCCACAGAGTTTAGAATCTAATATATCACATTGCATATAATGTATTCCCCTTGCCGTCTGTTTTTACACACCCCAATGCAGCCTTTTGTAACCAGGGTGCCCAGGCACCCTGGGGTGCCTTGAGGTTTCTTCAGGGGTGCCTAAACATTGCCCCGAAATGGTATACAAGTCAGCAAGTGGATGAAGGCTGCCTTTTAGTTACACAAAGCCACATGTTTTTATTGTGCACCATTACGACCTTCTAGCCACCGGCGTCCTAACAACCAATGATGTCATCAGTTGATAAGGAGGACGTTGGTCGTCTGCATAGCATCCTTGTTTGACCCCCCCCCCCCTGCCCTTCTCTGTCAGCGCTGGGGTCACATTAGCTGAGTGATGGAGAAAAAACCGAGGGAGAAGAGAAACACTGGAATACTAGTCAGCACCAGTGTGCAAAAGTGTATTGGATTTGGAAGAATAAATAACATCTAACGTTGGGTGTCCTACGTGTGTTGATGCATTATGCAAAACTATTAGAATAGTTTTTTAAATTTTAGAATTGGGTGCCTCGAGACTGTCCATAATTTTTTAGGGTGCCTTGACTGAAAAAAAGGTTGCCCCACTGTTTTCTCCCATGAATGACAAATGCTGACAGATACACTAAAGATAATGCATAGAAGAAGTCACACCTGATTATAAAACATTCTTAACCACTTCCATACCGGGTGATTTCTGGCACTCCCCACATCATTTTTTTTGCTAGAAAATTACTCGGAAACACCAAACATTATATATTGTTTCTTAGCAGAGACCCTAGGGAATAAAATGGCGATCGTTGCAACTTTTTATGTCACGTTATGTTATTTGTGCAGATATTTTTTTAAACGTGTTTGATGTAAAAAACATCCCTTGTAATAGGATCAGTGAATGACAGGTCCTCTTTATGGGTAGATCTGGGGTCAATAAGACTTCAGATCTCTCTTACAGGCTAGAAAGCCTGAAATAAAAACAAAAAAAAAAAAAACGATCTCAGCTTAATGCCGAGATCAGTGCAGTATTGAAACTGCTAGGCTGGGCGTGACGTCATCACGTCGCGCCCGGGCCTCCAAGAGTCATAGAGACTGCTGGGGACCATCTGGTCCTCCCAGTCTCTATGGTACACTTCCGCCGGTGGCCAATTCCTTCTCTGGCTCGCTGATCGCACGGGCGAGCCGGTAGAAGCACCAGAGGGCAGCGGGAGGGGCCGCCTGTAAGAACGATCAAGCGGCTGTTCAGCCGTTACGATTGTTCTTATGGTGAAGGGAATCGCCAGGGGAAAAAAATGATATCTGAATGATGCCCACTTAAAGCCCGGGACGTCATATGACATCCATCTAAGGGGAGGTGGTTAATAGGGCCAAAATCCAGCGTATTCGGGGCAGATCATTTAACTGAACCATAAAGACCTTGTAGATTAGAGGATGGTCGATTGGTTTGGGCACAGGAATTCCACAGAGATGGTGCAGCATGACAGAGACCCTGGAGGGAGGGAGCCATAAAGAGGGGGGGGGTCATCATACTATGTAGGGGCTCCAGAGGTGCAGGAGGTAGAAGGAAGAGATTTCGATCTTACTAATGATCTAATGGAGGGTGCAGAGCGTAATGTTACAATTCTTTTTCTTGTATGGCACAAAATTATGTAGAATAAATCTCAGCAGGCGTTATGGACTGCTGAATGTCAAATTAAATTTAATGCTAAAGAAAAGACGGTGGTGATTACCATCTGTATATTACATTGGATGAGGTTGGGTAAACAGAACTGGAAAGCAGCTGGGGAGCAAACATGATCTTGGGATGTGGACATGAACTTGGGGTACATGTATAGCATTGCCCCTACATAAGTCACCTGTACAGCCACTCTACAATATAGGGGACAATATGGGGCACCGTAACATGATGTTAGGATTGATTAATTAGGATGGGGCACAAAGGATGACAGCTAAATAAAAATCTGCTAGTTGGAGGGTTGGTGTGGAAAGGTAAGTGGGAGGGTTGGTAGGACAATTAGTGAGAATGTTGGTGGGAGAGATGATGGGATGGAGGTTAGTGAATAGTTGGTTGAAGGGTTGATAGGAGGGTTAGTTGGAAGGCTGGTAGGAGGGTTGGTGGAAGGGTCAATGGGAGGGTTGATGAAGGGGTTAATGGATAAATGATATTAAAGGTCAGTGGAAGGATGAGGGGGGAAGGTTAGTGGCATGGCTGGTGGAGGGGTTAATAGATAAATTGTGATGAAGGTCACTGGAAGGGTTGGTGAAAAGGTTAGTAGGAGGGTTAGTGGGTGAATTTTGGGAGATTTAGTAGGAAGATCAGTGGAAGGGTTATTAGAAGTGTAAGTGGTAGGGTCGGTAAGAGTATTAGTGGAGGTTGGTGGAAGGGTTAGTGGGAGGGTAGGTGGAGGGGTTCATGGATAAGTTGCTGTGAAGGTCAGTGGAAGGGTTGATGGGAAGGTTAGTGACAGGGTTGGTAGAAGGGGTTAGGCTGGCCATACACTATACAATTTTCTTGTTCAACTTTACTTTAGATTTACCAAAACTATATAATATAAGGTCAAGGAGGAGGGGTTCATGAATAAGTTGCTGTGACGGTCAATGGAAGGGTTGATGGGAAGGTTAGGGGCAGGGTTGGTAGGAGTGTTAGTGGGTGAGTTGGTGGGAGATTTAGTAGGAAGATCAGTGGAAGGGTTAGTAGAAATGTAAGTGGGAGGGTCGGTAAGAGTATTAGTGGAGGTTGGTGGAGGGGTTCATGGATAAGTTGCTGTGGAAGGGTTGATGGGAAGGTTAGTGGCAGGGTTGGTAGGAGGGTTAGTGGGTGAATTGGTGGGAGATTTAGTAGGAAGATTAGGGAAAGGGTTAGTAGAAGTGTAAGTGGGAGGGTCGGTAAGAGTATTAGTGGAGGTTGGTGGAAGGGTTAGTGGGAGGGTAGGTGGAGGGGTTCATGGATAAGTTGCTGTGAAGGGCAGTGGAAGGGTTTATGGGAAGGTTAGTGGCAGGGTTGGTAGGAGGGTTAGTGGATGAGTTGGTGGGAGATTTAGTAGGAAGATTAGGGAAAGGGTTAGTAAAAGGGTTTGTGAGAGGGTCGGTAAGAGGATTAGTGGAGGTTGGTGGAAGGGTAAGCGGGAGGGTCGGTAAGAGGATTAGTGGGAGGGTTGCTGTAGGGTTAGTCGAAAAATTAGGAAGGCTTGGTAGGAGAGTTATCAAAATTGGGAGGGGGGTTCTGGAAGCTTTACTGGAAGGGTTAGGGTGAAAGGTTAATGCAAGGGCTAGTGAAATGGTTGGTTGGAGGGTTTACTGGGAAGGTTAGGGGAGAGGTTAGTAGGAGGGTTAATACATGGGTTAGTGGAAAGGTAAGTAGGGGGGTTGGCAGAAATGTTAAAAAGGAATGTCTACAAGACGGTTAGTGGGAATTTCCCCATTCCTCCTTGTCTTGTATCGCTCCTGAGAGATGCCTATACCATATCAAGTGTTCCCACAATGTGGTGGCCCTGCGGTCTCATATTTCCCAGGGTGCACATTGCTGCTTACAGGGCATTTCATTTACTTTAATGGGCAGGAAGCTCTTTCCCACATGTGGAGCTAAATTTAGATCGATAGGCCGTGGCTGCCTGCGGCTTCCGCCGTGATCTCTATCTGACTTGAAATAGAATGTCGTTGAGGACGCAGCGTTTCCTCAATGTCATGGAAACTGATTCTTATTTTACATCTCCAGAGAAGAGGGAAGAGCGCCAACACGCAGCCAATCCGAAAAATGGAAAAGTATTGCAGAGTGACAGAGATAAATAATATTAAAACAAATAATTGTAGAAGTATTTGCACGCTGTTAATGTTTATATTGATGGAGGACGTCTGTGTGTATTCTGCCAGTGCTCATTGCTGGGGTTTGTTTTTCGCATCCAGCTATAGCCATGTATCAGACTGAAAATCACACAGTTCAGTGATCCGGCATTCTTGGAACATCCACTTCTGAGCCAAGCGAATAAACACCTTCAAACTTTAGCCCTTGAGGGACTTGGACATGAAGATGACGAGGCTACACAGCAATGACTGTTGGCCCTGGCATTAGGAGGCACCCCGCTCTCACTGGGAAGAATTAATGTCTCAGCATTGGTGGGAGGTAAGGGCAATAACCCTCAGACAGCTTGATCTGTTGGCACCTATTAACTTCTAGAGGGAACAGCATTTTTTTCTATGGTAGATAGCTTGACACCGTAGCACCCATCCACATCTATAGCAAATAGTTTGAACCAACAGCACCCATTCACTTTTGTAGTAAAATGTTTGGCAAGGCCAGCGTCCATTCACTTCAATGGTTAACAGCTTGGCCCAGCAGCATACAATATTAGGACCAGTTCACACCATAGAAACGCAGTCCGGATGCGTTCCAGATGCTTTTCTGAATGCGTGTTTTTGAGGCATTCCAGTGCATTTTTCCCCCCCTCATTTTTCTTAACCTTTAGTGCCGGTTCACACTTATGCGCTTGCGCTTGCAATGCGAATTTGCAGTGCGAGTTTCCCTTGTGTTTTTCAATAGTACCAGCGCGATTGTAATGAAAATTTTATTGCGTTGATTATGTTAATTAAGCTCAGGAGGGGTGGAGCTGAGGGGAAAATCAAACAAAAAATAAAAATTCGCACATAAGAATTCGCACATATCTGAACTGATAATGCGAGTCCAGACCGATTTACATTGATGTCTATGGAGACTAAATTCGCAACGCAACTCTGTAAACTCGCACAAGACCCTTTTTATCATCGCATCACATTCGCATCTGGATCGCAACGCATAGATGTGAACGAGTGTCACGAATTCAATGAATTTTGTAAATGCATGCGATTGGAGACTATTTAGAACGCATAGCATTCGCAGTACAAGCGCATAAGTGTGAACCGGCACTAAATAAGGACATGTGTGTTCTAGTAGTTTTTGATGTGTTTTACAGCGTTCCAGTACAGTCCAGTGCAGGAAAATTGCAGCATGTTCTACTATTAGCGCTTTTCCACTGCATGGAACCGAGTGGTTCGGCTCGGTTTTGCGCTTTTCCACTGCATAGTACGGTGTTGGAACGGTTCAGTACAGTACAGTACGGCAGCGCTTTTCCACTACATGGAACCGAACGGTACGGCTCTCTTAAACAGTACCACCTCGATTGTGGTTCCAAGAGGGCCGTACCGGTACCATATCCCACAATCCTTTGCATGCAGTCTTGACTGTTTGTCACTACTAGCCACTGATTGGTCAGAGAATCATTGTTATCCCACCCACTTACTATTAGTGGAAAAGCAAACCGTACCGAACCGTTCCAACACCGTACCATGTGGTACCATGCAGTGGAAAACCAAACCGAGCCAAGCAGGGCCGAATGGAGCCGAGCCGGTACTTGCAGTGGAAAAGTGTCATAATTTTTCTGAAACTGGAACGCACTGGAACTGCAAGCACTAGTGTGTGAACTGGCCCTCTAGAGCAGTGGTTCTCAATTCCGGTCCTCGGGACCCACTAACAGGCCAGATTTTAAGTATTACCTTGGGGGATGCAGACTAGAATACTGCAATCACTGAGCAGCAAATGAGATCACCTGTGATGTAATTTAGTTATCTTGCAAACCTGGCCTGTTGGTGGGTCCTGAGGACCGGAGTTGAGAACCACTGCTCTAGAGAATAGCTTTGCCCTGTATCCCCCCTGTTCACTTGTATGAAGCTCAGCTTGGCCTAGCACCCACCTATTCACTTCTGTGGTAAACAGCTTAACCCAGCAGCACCCATTTACTTCTAAGGCAAATAGTTTGGCCAGGCAGGTGCGGATTCATGTTTATGGTGGTCATAGGGTTGCCACCTCATCCCTTTACACCAGGACACACAATAATTACACAGGTTCTCTGGCTGATTAAGGTGGTAATTAAACTCACTTAGTGCCTTATGTGCATTATATCATCCTCAGAACCGGTGTAATTCATATTTGTCCTGGATTAAAGGGATGAGGTGCCAACCCTAGGTGGTCACCTTGACCTGCAGCACTTGTTCACATCTTTGGCAGGACATGTTCTGGACTTGCAGGACTGCAGGTTTTCATTCAGATATCGGTACAGTTTTATGGGATCCAGAACAGTTGGGGGGCATGACAAAATGCTGGTGAAGTATTTCTGACACCACCCTCTGTAGGCCAAGCCATGGCATAGAGGTTACCAGCATGTGACCAGAGACTACACTACCATCCAGAAGCCCTATAAAAAGCTTGCTGAGCCTATCAGGCTAAGATTTTAGTGCAGGTGAGAGAATTAGCAAATCTGTGGTTGCTCTTCACAGTGGAATAATGGCTGGCTAAAGGCCCGTACACACGTGCAGATTGTCGGCCGAAAATGTTCGGCCGCCGAACGATCGGCCGATTTTCGGCTTGTTAGTATGATGCTTCCGACAGCCGACAGCGCACTTTCGGCCGAAAAGAATCTGTCGTGCAAGCATTAAAATTTTTGTATGCCGACACCAGAACGGCCGATTGTTCGCCAGTCAATACAGAATTCGGCCGACAGACAGCAGATTTGCAAGACTGGGCATGCTCAGAAAAGAAAAAACACAGGGAAAGTTAACCATCACATGAAATCACTTCTGCAGTCGGCTGTAGTCGGCGGACAAAATTCTTGTGCAGTCTTTTCCACTTTTCAACAGACACGACAGCCCAGGGGACAAAAGACGGCCGATCGTTCGGCCGACGATCGGTACGTGTGTACGGGGCTTAAGTTAGTGCATATGTGACTCCAACATTGATGTACATGCGGGATGGGCCTCATGTACACTGCTGCTGGTAAATGGACATTTAGGACCTGTTCACACCTGAGCGTTTTTCAGCTCGTCAAACGCTCATCTCTGAAGTCTTAAAACGCTCAACAAACAAACTCCCATTCATATTAATGGCCCCTGTTCACATCTGAGCCTTTTGTTGCCAGAAGCTCAAAATAGTACATGAGCTTCTTTTTTGGCAGATTACAGGCGTTTTTGTTAGATGTCAATGCCTGCATCCAAACACCTGCAAAAAACGCCTGAAAAGGATACGATCAGGTGTGAATGGAGCCTGAAGCTCAATAAAGTACTTTTGGCAGATTACAAGTGTCTTTGTTAAGGCCCGTACACACGTGCAGATTGTCGGCCGAAAAGCTTCGGCCGACGAACGATCGGACGATTTTCGGCTTGTTAGTATGATGCTTCCGACAGCCGACAGCGCACTTTTGGCCGAAAAGAATCTGTTGTGCAAGCATTAAAATTTTTGATTGCACAAGTCAATGTTCGCAAGTCAATACAGAATTCGGCCGACAGACAGCAGATTTGCAAGACTGGGCATGCTCAGAAAAGAAAAAAGACAAGGAAAGTTAACCATCACATGACATCACTTCTGCAGTCGGCTGTAGTCGGCGGACAAAATTCTTGTGCAGTCTTTTGCACTTTTCAACAGACACGACAGCCCGGGGACAAAAGACGTCCGATCGTTCGGCCGACGATCGGTACGTGTGTACGGGGCTTTAGACTCAATCCCGGTTCATATATGTGTGATGTCAGCCATCGCATGTGATTCGGAGCACACTGCTTTGGTAATCACATGCGATGTCTGTGCGATGCAAATTCAGCCATACAGATTGTATGGCTGAATTCACATTGCATTCGAACACAATACGCACAGGACCCTTTTTTTGGGTCCGCACCAGAATCAGATCGCATGGGTGTTCACACCTATGCAATCCGATTAATTTCCGAACTGACAAATTGCACTGCGATATGTGAACTGATCTGGGGTGTCGTTAACTTTGTATTGACACCCCCAGCAATTCACATATGGCAGTGTGAACTGCCTGCGATTTGAATGCAATGCGGGAACCCGCAGTGGATTCGCAGGGTTCCCGCATCACATACAGTATGTGTGAACCGGCACTGAGCCTTAGGTGCAGTTGGGCATTTTTTTCAGCAGCCCCTGAACTCTCCTCTATGTTATTTTTACATGTACACTGAGTATTTTATAGTTGTTTAACCACTTGCCGACCGCCTCATGACTATTTCATGCCGCAGTCAGGCAAAGCGACGTAGACCTACAGTGTGTCACTCGCCCACGAGTCTGTAGGGGGCGAGCGTGCGCCGCCGGCGGCGCGCTCCCGCCCCCGTTCGTTCCCTGGGGAGCCAGCGCGTGTGACCGGCAGCTCCGATGTCCTCCGGCCACTTACGATCTCCCGCAGGAGAGGGAGAATGATGTAATCACAGAGACTATGCGATCCTGCTATATAGGATCGCATGTCTCTGTGGTTACTTCACTAGCCACGCCCCCTAACAGTTAGGATCACAACCCTAGGGACACACTTAACCCCTTGATCACCAATAAAGTTAACCCCTTCCCTGCCAGTGTCATTTTTACAGTAACAGTGCATATGTATAGCACTGATTACTGCAGTAATGTCACTGGTACCCCCAAAAATGTCAGTCAGGGGTCCGATCTGTCCGCCGCAATGTCGCAGTCCCGCAAAAAAATCGCAGATCGCCGCCATTAATAGTTAAAAAAAAAACAATAAAAATGACAAATCTTTCCCGTAGTTAGTAATAACTTTTACGCAAACCAATCAAAATACGCTTATTGCAATTTTTTTTTACCAAAAATATGTAGCAGAAAACAAATTGGCCTAAATGTTAAAAAATTTAGATTTTTAAATTTTTTTGAGAATTTCATTTAAAAAAATGTGAAAAAATATTGTTATTTTTTCAAAATTGTCGCTCTTTTTTGTTTATAGCGCAAAAAATAAAAAATCGCACAGGTGATCAAATATCACCAAAAGAAAGCTCTGTTTGTGGGGAAAAAAAGGACGTCAATTTCATTTGGGTACAGCGTCGCACGACCGCGCAATTGTCCGTTAAAGTCACGCAGTGCCGAATCGCAAAATAGGGCCTGGTCTTTGAGCAGCCAAATCCTCCGGGGCTTAAGGTCCGGTTCACATATATGCGATGCGGGAAGGCTGCGAATCCGCAGCCTGTTCCCGCATCGCACACGCACCCCCGGCAGTTCACACTGCCATATGCGATACGCTGGGGGTGTCAATGTAATCTTAACGACACCCCCAGTTTGATCGCATATCGCAGTGCGATCGTGCAGTTTGCACAGGATCGGATCGCACAAGTGTGAACCGCTGTGCGATCCGATCCTGATGCGGCTGCAAAAATGCCTCCGACATTACAGTGCGCTCCGACATTACATGCGAACCCCGCACACGCACAAGTGTGAACCGGGGCTAAAGGCAGTTGAGTTTAGTGGTATTTTTTTGTAAAGCATAAAATTGCGTTCAGCACAGAAGTTTATTGCCATTTGAAACGCCAAATGCTTGTAACAGCGTGCAAACGCATCTAAATTCGGTAAATTGCATATATATGCGCTTTCAAGATAGAGAGATTTTTCCTGTATTGTAGGCATTTGGGAGGGTATACTGATCAGTACAATCTGTTATCTGGAAAAAGAAAAAGCATCCAAACGGAAACGCTCATGAACGCTGCTAAACGCGGCATGTAAAAGTGGCAAAACGTCCTGTGTACATGAGGCCAAAATCTGCACTGCTCTGTATATCTGGCCATGTACAGCTGTGATAATTGTTAGTTACTGTTAGCAAGTAAAATGGGAACATATCTTTCCCAATGGGACTAAAATGCCCATTCAGATGGTAATTCCGACTGCACCTCACCCCCACCCTGCGCTCGCTTATCTATGCCAAGTCCTATCAGGAAATATATGAGAATTATTGGACATGGCTGGAATCCAAACTAGGATTATAACTGATCGATTCTTCCCCATTACACATATGGAGCGGGCAGAGCATGAAAAATCTATGAAGCCCTGGAGGGGCCTCAGGTGCTGATGTCACGCCGCCGTTTCCGCAAGCCATCAGAGTGAGTCCGGACCAGTTGTTTTACTACATGCCACGTGGTTTTATATGTATTGGCCATTTAATTATGATAAATTACAGCGCTATGTACTCCATTTCTGGGCTCCATGGCGTGAGCTTTTTTTGCTTAGGAGATCGGTGTAGTTGCCCAAGGATTGGAGAGCTGAGGGGTTGCCTGGTGAGACGGGAATGCCTACTATACATGCCCTTGTGTTTTCCATGCACCTCTTTAAATCCTTTTAACTATCAGTTTTTCTGATGCCAGGATGGAGATGCTGGGCATTACCTGCTGGTGTCTCGCTTAAAGTCCCACATAGCCTATATTTTACATGCCCTCCTGTTTTAGCCATCTGGTGAATGCATAAAAGAGGTGGAGGTTGACACATTACTGGTGACAGAGTGGAGTGCTTTCTACACTTTGGGGACCTTTTATGCACAAAAAGTTGCAGAAGAGGTGACTGTCAAGCTGGGAATTTATTTTTTGCACAATTGCCCTCTATGAGAGACTGTTTTGTGAATTGTGGTGAAGGTCAGCGGAAGGGTTGGTGGTAGGAAGGTTAGAGGCATGGTTGGTAGGAGGGTTAGTGGTTGAGTTGCTGGGAGATTTAGTAGGAAGATTAGTGGAATTAGTGGAGACTGTTTTGTGAATTGTGGTGAAGGTCAGCGGAAGGGTTGGTAGGAAGGTTAGAGGCATTGTTTGTTGGAGGGTTAGTGGTTGAGTTGCTGGGTGATTTAGTAGGAAGATTAGTGGAATGGTTAGTATAAGTGTTAGTTGGGGGGTCTGTAAGAGGATTAGTGGAGATTGGTGGAAGGGTTGGTGGTGGGGGGGGGGGGGGGGGGGTTGGGGTTAATGGTTTGGTGGGAGTAACACTGAAGTACTCTACAGTATTTTCCTGCACAACAGCACTTAATAGGAGACTGTTCTGTTAACCACTTGTCCTTCAGAAGATTTACTACCTTCATGACCAGGCCAATTTTTGGGATACGGCTAATTGACAAAGTAAAATCTCCTCTGTAGACTTTATGTTTCATCCACAAGGCTTCTACTGATAACTTTCTTCACCCCAAACTGGAACTGGAGAAGAGGCATCTTCTGTTTTCATCTACTTCTAGTCTTAAAGCGGAGTTCCGGCCTCAAAATCGAAAAAAAAAAACGATTTTGGGCCATCCGCTTGCTGAGGAAATGGATGCTCCCGATTTTTTTTTTGTTCACTTACCTTGTTTTAGAAGAAAATATACTCACCTTCCTTCCACTTCCTCCCTCTGCGTCCGCGGCCCACACCGCCACTTCCGACTTGCGATGACTCCTGGGAGCTGAACGTCATCGCTCCCAGGAGTCAATGCGCCTCCACCTGCCCCGCCCGTCACTTCCGGCACAGGTGCGGCCTTCCCTGCTAAACAGCTTCTGGGCATGCCCAGAAGGGATGGAGGGATGCCGCGCCTGCACCGGAAGTGACGAGCGGGGCCGGCGCAGGGCATTCTGGGACTCCGACGTCACCGAAGAGGAGGCAGAAGAGAACGTGCTGGCTTCAGCTTCCCACACCTGAGATGGCGAAGAAAATTTCAAGGTAAGTATTTCTTCTAAAAGGTAAGTGCGACCTGGGACAGTTCAAAGGCTATCCATTGTGGAATTTACTAGCCCTGACTGTCCCGGGGGTATTTTTATCTAAAATTCACCCCCGAGGCCTGAACTCCGCTTTAAGCTGGATACACACTATACAACTTTTGTTGGTAGATTTCATTTAGATTTACCTTCAACTATGTAGTGCAAGGGCCTGCCTGATTACATACAAATTGAAAGTTAGGCCCGGAGTAAAAAGAGAAGCCTAGACGCAGGGCCGGCATGACTGGGTAGAAAGGGGTTTGGACATAGGAGGAGTTGGGGGAAGGATAGATAATTAAAGGGGACACTTACCGGATTGGTGGAAAGTGAGGAGCAGGAGGGGCTTCAGGATTTGGGAGCGTAGGAAGTAGTTGGGAGGCGTTAGTCGGGAGAGAGCCTGGAGGGGAAAACTTCCTACCCTCCCTCCCTTGGATTAAACAGTTTAATGACAATTTGGTCTTTGCTAGTTATCAGTTCTTCATTTGGCGATTTGTCATAGCAGCTGGCGGGGCACGAGGTCCTTGGATGTGTCATGATTAGGTGCAAAAAGGTACGTTTTGTAGGGACACTTCTTGGGTGCGGCTCCCATTATTATGGATGGTGGTACCTGTCATACTGGTTTGTCTCAGAGCCGGTGTTTCTGCAGCTGGAGGCCTATAATGATGTTCAACGGGTACTTGAAGTGTATGCACATGAGGACCTTGGGGCCCCTGGAAATACTATCTGCGTGTTAACATTAAAACATATTAACATTTTAACATATTATATATATCTGGTTAATAAAAGGCTGCTAGGGCCAATAAACTCCAGTTGGTGTCGCGTCTGGTTAATTTAGGAGAGAAGTTAGTTGAGTGGTGGTCATGCAGTTTGGGGAAAAGCATCTTTGGTACCTAGTCAAGTGTTTAGGTCTGACCTTATATTACAGGCGGTCCCCGGGTTACAAACATCTGAGTTACAAACGACTCCTACTTACAAATGGAGGGAGACAACAGGAAGTGAGGAAAAATCTCCCCCTAGGAAGGGAAATTCACTCCTGTAAGAGTTATCTCCACTGAAGCTTTATCTCTAATCCTTGTTTCCACAACAACCAACATTTCTCAAAATCCAGCTGTCCCAGGGACAGAAAGTGGGAAGACATCTTCTGAACAGGGGCACAGACAGCAAAACAAATGTTACAGGGGTGTTAATCCTTCCCTATGCTATACAACAAAACAAATTCAGCTTAAAAACAAACCTACAGACTATCTTGTTTGTAACCCGGGGACAGCCTGTATATGGTTTTAGTAAGTCTAAAGGAAAAAATCTAAAGAAAATTGTATAGTGTGTATCCAGCTTAGTCCGTAGGGTTCAATACTGAGTTGGTCCACCCTTTGCAGCTTAAAAAGCTTCAACTCTTCTGGGAAGGCCGTCCACAAGGTTTAGGAGTGTGTCTATGGGAACGTTTGACCATTCTTCCAGAAGCGCAGTTGTGAGGTCAGGCATTGTTGTTGAACGAGAAGGAAGAATTCATCCATTTTATTGGGTTGAGTTTAGGACTCTGTGCAGACCAGTCAAGTTCTTCTACCCCCAAACTCATTCAATTATGTCTTTATGGACCTTGCTTTGTGCACTGGTCCAAATCATTTGGTGGCGGGGGGGGATTATGATAGGGGGTTGTTTTTTAGGGGTTGGGCTTGGCCCCTTAGTTCCAGTGAAGGGAACTCTTAAGGCGTCAGCATACCAAGACATTTTGGACAATTTCATGCTCCCAACTTTGTGGGAAGAGTTTGGGAATGGCCCCTTCCTGTTCCAATATGACTGCGCACCAGTTCACAAAGCAAGGTCCATAAAGACATGAATAAGCAAGGAGTTTGGGGTGGAGGAACTTGACTGGCCTGCACAGAATCCTGAGCTCAACCTGATAGAACACATTTAGGATGAATTAGAGCGGAGACTGCGAGCCGCCTTCTCGTCCAACGTCAGTGCCTGACCTCACAAATGCACTTCTGGAAGAATGGTCAGACATTCCCATAGACACACTCCTAAACCTTGTGGACGGCCTTCCCAGAAGAGTTGAAGCTGTTATAGCTGCAAAGGGTGGACCAACGCAATATTGAACCCTACGCACTAAGACTGGGAGGCCATTAAAGTTCATGTGTGTGTAGCGGTGAAATCAAATCCACCAGAGTAGAGCACATTTTTTTTCTGGGACATGGCGTTTATTGACCCCCCCAGGGTACTTTATCTGGGTGCTGCTCTGCCATCCATAGTGGGTGTCACAAGTACCAGAAAGCATTAGAAGGTTGGATGGTGCTACTTGATAATTAATAAGACTGATATGGCACAGACACTCCGCTCATTAACTAAAAATCTCCTCTCAGTGTGACATCTGTCTGCGTCCGTCATTCAATAGGCCCGTTGTTACATCAGGCTGCTGAAATATTAAAAGGTGACACCGAGCGCCCACCAGCTGTCATTGGAACCAATATATTGATATCAGAACTGGATTCTGTGAGCATGGAGTTATCTCCATCTACTCCAGGGTTGTCTGTCTCAAGGATATGACCAGTGACTTTGTCCAGGTGGTAATGTAGAAACTCCGCTCTGTCCATTATTGCATAACCTGTGTCCTCTCATGTACTGAAAACATCCATGATCAGAGACACCTTCACTTGACTATGGTATTAAATATGGTTCTGCTCAGACCATCACCCCATCATATTTTTTACTTATGTTAATAATAATAATTACACCACCACAAGTTGGAGTTAAATTGCCGTAGCAGCCTTTTATTAACCAAAATATAAATTAGCCTCACGAGAAAGGAAAGTAGCTGCGTATCACTTAATCAGGCCTCCAGCCGCAAGACCACCGACTCGGAGACAAACACGCAGATACACATCCCAACAACAGGTAGCCGTACCTCGGACGGGTCCCTACAACGTACCTTTTTACCCACCATAACCTAAAAGGACCTTGTACCCCGCCACACTTAACACACAATGTAACAATAACATATAACCTCAAGTTTCTGTTAGTCATCACGAGAAAGAAATAACTGCGTATCACTTGATCAGGCCTCCAGCCGCAAGACCATCGACTCAGAGACGACACGCAGAGACACATCCCATTAACAGGGAGCCGTACCTCGGACGAGTCCCTACAATGTACCTTTTCACCCACCATAACCTAAAAGGACCTTGTACCCCGCCACATGCAACACCACAGTGAAGCAAGAACATGGAGCCCCAAGGTCCAGGTAGGCATCACGAGAAAGAAAAGTAGCTGCTTCTCACTTAAACAAGGCCTCCAGCCGCAAGACCACCGGCTTGGAGACAACACGCAGATACACTTCCCACACAACAGGGAGCCGTACCTTGGACGGGTCCCGATAACAGACTTTTTTTTTTTTTTGTTCATCCACCCTAACTTAAAAAAGGACCTTGTACCCTGCCCGCTGCAGGACAGAGAAAACACAAAACCAAGATTGCCCAAGCCAAAAAAAAAAAAAAACACAATTACAGGGCGGGAGGGAGGTAAGATTTCCCCAGCTCTTCAGACCTCTGACTGGCGACCTTCCCAGACAAACTATCAGATGACCCCCTGCAACTCCACCCGACCCTGACCTTGACCCAATCAGCTAAGTTCTGCTGCTTATTCTTTCAGCCAGCAGCTGAAAACCCCCACCTAGACTGACGCCTCTTTAGCCCCTGTCATGCCGGCCCTCCGTCCATTTCTTTGTGCATTTTACTCCGGACCTCCCTTTCTATGGTACGTAACAATATGGAGGTAGCATAATCTTAGGGCATAGCCTGATAGAGGGCAGTTCTCTTAAATGTTTAGGGGGTCCCACCAATAGGATACAAGTATCTGGACCCTTGAGACTGAGAAAGAGCTCCAAGGTGAGCTGAATTGGGTCCAAGGAATTTAAGACAATCTGGGATATTAAGAATGGTGTAAGCTGTGCCCCGCTGTCCTTAGACACAAGTGGTGTGGTGTTTCTTCCTTACTCCACTAAACATGGGGTTATATCTGTGTCTGCAATCGTTCCTGTCCAGAAAGAAGAAAAAAAACTCTAACAGGGATACAGATGACCATAAAAAGCCCCTGCAGAGGCTCTCACCCTTCTCTGGTCTGTGTAGAAACAGCCGTTTTTAACCAGGGTGGTTTAAAGTTTCTTCAGGGGTGCCTTGGCAAAAAGCCTAAATAATTATCAAAAATTGTATACAAGCCAGCAGGTGGATCAAGCCTGCCTTGCACAAAGCCATGGTTTTTCATTATTCATCATTACGACCTTCTAGACACTGGCATCCTAACAACCAATGATGTTATTAGTTGATAAGGAGGATGTCTGTTGCCTCCACAGCATCCTGGTTAGTCCCTTCTCTGCCCCTCTCCCTCAGCACTGGGGTACATTAGCTGGCCGATGGAGAAAAATTGAAGGATAAGAGAAACATTGGAATACTAGTCAGTGCCTGTATTTGCTTTGGAAGAATAAATCACCTCTAACGTTGGGTGTCCTACGTGTGGATTTTGCTGCATTATATAAAGCTATTAGAATAGTTTTTTTATATTTTAGAATGGGGTTTCTTGAGACTGTCCATAATTATAAATGGTACCTTGAGATTGTCTATAATGTTAAAGGGCGCCTTGACTGAAAAAAGGTAGAGAAACACTGGTGTAGAAGAATACAAAATGTTTTAATGGAAATTGGCCTTTAAAAGATTTAGTGTAATACAATTTCAAAGTTATCTAATCACTTTTTATCAAAATTTTCTCCAAAGGAGGTGGACAGTAAGGAGGTATTGGGGAGATGAGGTGAACCAAGAGAGGTAGCTGGGAGGGGAGTCAAAGGAGGTGGGTGGGAGGATGGTAACAGGAAAGGAAGATGGTTCGGAGGGAGGTATCAAGAAAGGAAGACGAAGGGCAGGAAGATGGCAGGAAAGAGAGAGAGACGGGAGGGAGGTGGCAGGGATGGGAGGTGGATAGGATTTGGGTGTCAGGAAGGGGAGATGGAGGGCAGGGAGGGTAGGAGGGCAGATGGGAGAAATGTGGCAGAGAAGAGAAAGAAAGATGGTAATAAGGAGGTAGGGAAGGGAAATGGAGGGCAGGGTGGTGGATGGGATGTGTCAGAGAAGGGAGGTGGGGGGGGGGGGGATTTGGGAGGGAGGTGGCAAGGAATGGAGATGGTGAGTAGGGAGGTGGATAGGATTTTGGTGTCAGAAAAGGCAGATTGAGGGGAGTGAGCCAGATGGGAGGGCAGGGAGCCGAATCGGAGGAAGATGGCGAGATGGAAAGAAAGATAGAGGGCAGGGTGGTAGATGGGAGGTGGCAGAGAAGGGAAACTGGGGATAGGGAGTCGGATGGCAGGGAGGGGTCAGGAATAGGGGACGGAGGACAGGGAGGTATCAGAGAAGGGAGATAGGATGGGAGGGAGGTGGTAGAAAAGGAAGGGAGACAAGAGAAAGGTGGATGGAAGGGAGGTGGCAGGGAAGGGAGACTAAGAGCAGAGAGGCAGATGGGGGGGGGGGGGGTAGGTAAGAAAAATGGAGGGCAGTGAGCTGAATGAGAGGAAAGCGGCAGGGCAGTAAGACAGAGGGCAGGATAGTGGGTGGGAGGGAGATGGCAGGAAGCAGGGAAAAGAGTGGGTGGGCAGAGAGATGGATAGGAGGAAGTGGTGGGAAAGGAGAGTAGGGATGTGATCAATAGGTGGCAGGGAACAAAGATGAAGTGAGATGGTGGGGAAGGGAGGTGGGAGGCAGACAGGAGGGGGTAGGAGGTGGCAGGGAAAGAAATATGAAGGGCAGGAAGGTGCCGGGGAAGGGAGGTGGAGAGAAGAGAGGTGATGGGCTAGATAGTCAGAAGGTGGTGAGGAAGGAAGGCAGATGGGAGGAGAGGGTGAGGAACAGAGGCAGAGGGCAAGGAGATGATGATGGATGTAAAGTCATCAAGTCTGTCCTTCCCCAGAGGAAGATGCACAGGAGGAGACAGATGGGTGGAAGGTGGCTGGAAAAAAAGAGGAGCATGGAAGTGAGGAGGGACTGAGAAAAGCAGTGAGGAAGGAAGGCAGCGGGCAAACAGAAAAAAGGTGGCAGGAAAGAAGGGGGATAAGAGACAACGTGGATGCAGGGGGCAAACAGGATGAAAGGAAAAGGAGAATACAGCATTTCCTGTGAGAGAATTCCCGGAAGGATGGAACATTCTGTGTAATGAGGACACGTAATTCTGAGTGATGAGATCCCAGAGGAAGGCTCCCTTTTACACCGTGTTCACTAATTACCTATCACACACTGCGCCAAGTCCTAATAAACATGAACTTCACGCCTGCACCAAATCCTCTGTGTAGTGTGTATGGGGGTTTCCTCTGTGTAGTGTATATGGGGGTTTCCTCTGTGTAGTGTATATGGGGTGTCCTTCCTCTGTGTAGTGTGCATGGGATGTCCTTACTCTGTAGTGTGTATGGGGGTTTCCTCTGTGCAGTGTATACGGGGTGTCCTTCCTCTGTGTAGTGTGTACAGGGTGTCCTTACTCTGTAGTGTGTATGGGGGTTTCCTCTGTGTAGTGTTTGCACGGGATGTCCTTATTCTGTAGTGTGTACAGACTTGTATAAAGTATTCAAAATTTCTACTTGAGTAAAAGTACAAGTGCTCGATCAAAAAGTGACTTGAGTAGAAGTGGAAGTGCTCGCAGAAAAAGTTACTTAAGTAGAAGTACTAAAGTATTCAACATTTTTTTTACTTAAGTATTGCAAGTAGTTTTTTCAAAAAATTTGCTACTTAAGTACTAAAAGTAAAAAGTACCAGTAGTTTTTTCAAAAAATTTCTACTCAAGTACTGAAAGTAGAAGTAGAAGTAGAAGTACTGTGTTATGTAGTTATTAAAGAAAGAAGTCAAAAGTTTGAACATCATATTGTTTTTTATTATTTCAAATGATTTATTCAAATGATTAACCTAATGGACAATCACAATTCCTTAGGCTGTAACTTTTTGTAAACAAAAAACAGATAAAGTATGTCCCTCCCTTCCCCTTTTAAAACATTCACCTTTTAAAGCCAGGGGTGGTCTCCTTCCTGAGCTTCGTCACTCTCACAGCCAGGCAGATCACTTGAAGTTGAAGGGCCAGGGGTGGAAGGTGGTGTTTTTGGTTCGTCCATCTTTTCAGCTGATCAAAAGGCAGAACAGGAGCATGCGCAGTCTTCTTAATCGCGGTTTGATTTGATTTGCTCAATTGATGATGATGTGCCAGGCCAGCTTCATCAAACCTACAACGCTTAAAGTGAAAAATGCATCAAAAACTACTAACAAAGTGGCTGTGCTAAAAATGCTAATAAAGCGCCTGCAATTATATATATATATATTCTTCTTGTATTCAAAATCATCGCCCACAGTATCAAAAATAAAGTGACATGTCTGTGCTAAATGCAGTGCAAATTATTCCCACAATGTAAATGTAATTCATATAAAATATATATGACAATACCACAATAAAATAAGTTGTAATTGTGAATAAGTTAGGTGCAAGTTTAAGTGTGTAAACTAAACTTTATAACGAAATGTCCATAACTGAATTCCAGTGTGCAATCTAAGAAGTGTTGTCACTTGCTGTCAGATGCTTCCACCTTTCTTCTGTGATCTGCTCAGTAAAGTGGTGGACTGGATAGCCTCTCTCTCTGCCTCTCACCTTAGTAGCACTGGCACTGCACTGGTTCAAAAAGCTGTCTATATTATTTTCATTATAAGAACTTGTCAGAACATGCTTCCACCACCTGTCCTTCACACTAGTAGTGCTCATTTGCTTTGCTCAAGTCAAGTGCCACTGCCAGTGGCCACTGCAGTGCAGGCACAGCCGCACAGGCAGAGGCAGGCCGCAGGAAGCACAGGCACCACCACAACACAACACTTATGGTCCATGGACCATGGATGGTCGGATAATCATCATAGCCGTCAGTCTCACTCTTCTTGGTTCAAAAAAGCCACCCATGACCCGTGTATATATAATATATTAATATTTTATATTGATTATTTGATTCTCAAATGGCACATTTGCCATGGCAAGGATTAGGCCCTCTCTACGGTCCACCTCACTCACCTCATAGAGAAGAAGATGAGATAACGAAGAAAATGCTCAGAGTCCCGCCGCCCGTGTCACAACTCCTCTCAGTAAGGGCCCTAAGGGGTGGAGTCTGAGTGACACACAACACGTTTAGAGGCGGAGACCTCGAGCGGGAAGACGGCAGCATGGCTCCTCCAGTGCGGTCTTAACTTGATGATCATGACAGTGATTCCGCGGGCCGCGGCGCGAGCGAGGCTGTGGGATTGATTGAATTGAGTTGTGCTGCCTACTGCTACACGCTACCTACTACTAAATTGTGAGTCAGTATATTTTATTTCATTTTTATATATAAAAGCGGTATTGTTGAGCACTACTAGCCACTAGATCTCCTGGCTGTCACTTTGTCACATGTTGGGGAATCACAGCGGCTCGGCTCCAGAAGTGGCGAGTGTCCCCGTCATCCTGCCAGGGCCGCCAAGAAGTTCATCACCTAATCTTAAGTTATTAATATCTTATGAGGAGAGGACCTATGAGATTGAGAATTGAAATAATTAAATATATATGGCTTTTTGAACCAGGGCAGTCAGTGCCACAGTGCCACCCAGACGCTATCCACCAGTGCCACCACCATTAAGTGTGTTGGTCGGTCACTCGAGCACTGAAGGAGGTGGAAGCATCTGACAAGTGAAGTCACACTTTAGATTTGCACACTGGAATTCATTTATGGACTTTTCGTTATAGATAGTTTTACACACTTCAACTTGTTGCACGCACCTGACCTAACTTATTTCATAACTTATTTTATTGTGATTTATTGTCATATTTTATATGAATTGAATTTACTGTTACATTGTGGGAATAATTATTTTCACTGCATTTAGGCTTTAGCACATTCATGTCACTTTATTTTTGATACTGTGTGGAGTGTGGGCAGGGCACTGGGGGCAACAATGATATTATATCGATTGCACGGGCACTTTATTCGCACAGCCAAGTTGTGTTTGTTAGTAGTTTCTTGATGCACTTTAAGCGCTGTAGCACAATTTATTTGTTTGTTTCATATTTTCTTTATATTGGAAAGATTTGGTATAGCAGCTTTTATTATACACAGCCTTTATTTTCGTATGCGCTGATTTACAAATGACATTATACACATTTTTTTGAGCTTTATGTAACCTGCCATCTACTGTTCTGGCAGTGGTAATTTTTTTAAAAGTAACGAGTAACTATGCAGCACAAAAAAAAAATACTTGAGTAGAAGTATCGAAATCATCGACAAAATGTAGTGAAGTAAAAGTAGAAGTAGGAGAAAAAAATTCTACTCTAGGAAAGTACAGATACCGCATTTCGGTACTTAAGTACAGTACTTAAGTAGTTCTACTTCGTTACTATACATCTCTGAGTGTGTACGGGGTGTCCTTCCTCTGTGTAGTGTGCACGGGATGTCCTTACTCTGTAGTGTGTACGGGGTGCTCTTCCTCTGTGTAGTGTGTACGGGGTGTCCTGTGTGTAGTGTGTATGGGGGTTTCCTCTGTGTAGTGTGTACAGGGTGTCCTTCCTCTGTGTAGTGTGTACGGGGTGCTCTTCCTCTGTGTAGTGTGTACGGGATGTCCTCTGTGTAGTGTGTACAGGGTGTCCTTCCTCTGTGTAGTGTGTACGGGGTGTCCTGTGTGTAGTGTGTATGGGGGTTTCCTCTGTGTAGTGTGTATGGGGTGTCCTTCCTCTGTGTAGTGTGTACGGGGGTCCTTCCTCTGTGTAGTGTGTACGGGGTGTCCTTCCTCTGTGTAGTGTGTATGGGATGTCCTTCCTCTGTGTAGTGTGTACGGGGTGTCCTTCCTCTGTGTAGTGTGTATGGGATGTCCTTCCTCTGTGTAGTGTGTACGGGATGTCCTTCCTCTGTGTAGTGTGTACGGGATGTCCTTCCTCTGTGTAGTGTGTACGGGATGTCCTTCCTCTGTGTAGTGTGTACGGGGTGTCCTTCCTCTGTGTAGTGTGTACGGGGTGTCCTTCCTCTGTGTAGTGTGTACGGGGTGTCCTTCCTCTGTGTAGTGTGTACGGGGTGTCCTTCCTCTGTGTAGTGTGTACGGGGTGTCCTTCCTCTGTGTAGTGTGTACGGGGTGTCCTTCCTCTGTGTAGTGTGTACGGGGTGTCCTTCCTCTGTGTAGTGTGTACAGGGGTCCTTCCTCTGTGTAGTGTGTACAGGGGTCCTTCCTCTGTGTAGTGTGTACGGGGTGTCCTTCCTCTGTGTAGTGTGTACAGGGGTCCTTCCTCTGTGTAGTGTGTACGGGGTGTCCTTCCTCTGTGTAGTGTGTACGGGGGTCCTTCCTCTGTGTAGTGTGTACGGGGGTCCTTCCTCTGTAGTGTGTACAGGGTTTCCTTCCTCTGTGTAGTGTGTACGGGGTGTCCTGTGTGTAGTATGTACGGGATGTCCTTCCTCTGTGTAGTGTGTATGGAATGTCCTTCCTCTGTGTTTTGTGTACGGGGTGTCCTTCCTCTGTGTAGTGTGTATGGGGTGTCCTTCCCTTGTGTAGTGTGTACAGGGTGTCCTGTGTGTAGTACCGTATGCACGGGATGGCCTTCCTCTGTGTTCTGTGTACGGTGTGTTCTTCCTCTGTGTAGTGTGTACGGTGTGTTCTTCCTCTGTGTAGTGTGTATGGAATGTCCTTCCTCTGTGTAGTGTGTACGGTGTGTTCTTCCTCTGTGTAGTGTGTACGGGGTGGTCTTCCTCTGTGTAGTGTGTACGGGGGTCCCACCTCTGTGTAGCGTGTACCGGGTTCCCATCTCTCTGTAGTGTGTATGGGATGTCCTTCCTGTGTGTAGTGTGTACAGGATGGTAGATGGGAGAAAGGCAGACAGTTGGGAGGTGGAGCAGAGGGTGGTAGATGGAAAGAAGGCAGACAGTTGGGAGGTGGAGCAGAGGGTGGTAGATGGAAAGAAGGCAGATGGTTGGGAGGTGGAGCAGAGGGTGGTAGATGGAAGGCAGGCAGACGGTTGGGAGGTGGAGCAGAGGGTGGTAGATGGAAGGCAGGCAGATGGTTGGGAGGTGGAGCAGAGGGTGGTAGATGGAAGGCAGGCAGACGGTTGGGAGGTGGAGCAGAGGGTGGTAGATGGAAGGCAGGCAGACGGTTGGGAGGTGGAGCAGAGGGTGGTAGATGGAAGGCAGGCAGACGGTTGGGAGGTGGAGCAGAGGGTGGTAGATGGAAAGAGGGCAGACGGTTGGGAGGTGGAGCAGAGAGTGGTAGATGGAAGGAAGGCAGACGGTTGGGAGGTGGAGCAGAGGGTGGTAGATGGAAGGCAGGCAGACGGTTGGGAGGTGGAGCAGAGGGTGGTAGATGGAAGGCAGGCAGACGGTTGGGAGGTGGAGCAGAGGGTGGTAGATGGAAAGAGGGCAGACGGTTGGGAGGTGGAGCAGAGAGTGGTAGATGGAAGGAAGGCAGACGGTTGGGAGGTGGAGCAGAGGGTGGTAGATGGAAGGCAGGCAGACGGTTGGGAGGTGGAGCAGAGGGTGGTAGATGGAAGGAAGGCAGATGGTTTGGAGTTTGAGCAGAGGGTGGTAGATTGGAGAAAGGCAGACGGTTTGAAGTGGAGCAGAGGGTGGTAGATGGGAGGAAGGCAGACGGTTGGGAACCCCCGTACACACTACACACAGGAAGGGCCCCCATACACACTGGAAGGACAGCCTGTACACACTACACAGTGGATGGACCCCCATACACACTACACAGAGGAAGGACACCCCATACACACTACACACAGGAAGGACACCCCGTACACACTACACAGAGGAAGGACCCCCGTACACACTACACAGAGGAAGGACACCCTATACACACTACACAGAGGAAGGACACCCCGTACACACTACACAGAGGAAGGACACCCCGTACACACTACACAGAGGAAGGACACCCTATACACACTACACACAGGAAGGACACCCCGTACACACTACACAGAGGAAGGACACCCCGTACACACTACACAGAGGAAGGACCCCCGTACACACTACACACAGGAAGAACACCCCGTACACACTACACAGAGGAAGGACCCCCGTACACACTACACAGAGGAAGGACACCCCGTATACATTACACAGAGGAAGGACCCCCGTACACACTACACAGAGGAAGGACACCCCGTACACACTACACAGAGGAAGGACCCCGTACACACTACACAGAGGAAGGACACCCGTACACACTACACAGAGGAAGGACATCCCATACACACTACACAGAGGAAGGACCCCCATACACACTACACAGAGGAAGGACCCCCGTACACACTACACAGAGGAAGGACCCCGTACACACTACACAGAGGATTTGGTACAGGGGTGAAGTTCATGTTTATTCGGACTAGGCGCAGTGCCTGATAGGTAATTAGTGAACACAGTGTAAAAGGCGGCCGTCCCCTGGGATCTCATCACTCAGCTGAATTATGTGTCCTCATTATACAGAATGTTCTATCCTTCCGGGACTTCTCTCATAGGAAATGCTGTATTCTCCGAGAGTCACAGGGATGACAGAAGCAGGTCTGTGCTGTGGATCTCCCCTGGCTCCCCTCTTCTGCCAGCAAACACTGGGCCACAGATCATTTCTTCCCTATAATACCGCTTGCCTGGCTGTCATACTGGTCCTCTGCACTACAATCCCTGACCAGCTACTGAAGTCACAGCTCCTGACATTACATACTTATTCTGTGTCAACAATGGCTTTAGAAGCAACTGAAGCCAAAGGATCGCCATTGAAGCCAGGAAACAAGCATTTTTCTTCAGGAGATCAGCAATGAAAGCCTCCATATTTGTCCACTAAAAATGTCCCTTTAAGTAAAGAACCAAGTATAGTAACCCTAACGCAGAGCTGTTGCTGTCCTCTGTGCACCATTATAGGCGGAGAACCGCCATAAGTCATGATAAATAGAGACACCCCAGGCTTCCTCCACATCCCGCTGTACAATAAAAGTGAGTGCCGCTTTCCCGCAGCGTGTGCAGGTACCGTGCTGTGCCTACTCTGTCATTGTCATCGTGTCCTGTACCAGCGGCAGGTCCAGGATGTTGCCATGGTAACCATACAACGCACGGCTGCACTATCACGTCGATGGTGGAATCCTCTTACAAGAAATGTGAATGGCAGAATCTTTATCGCAGCACCCTATTTATTACCATGTGCAGCCTGGACCTGGGACCCAAGGGGCTCTACAGGGGATGGGGTGGTCCATGTGAGAAGGACTGCCAGGACAGGCCTGATTATAAATCTTGGCAATCTAACCGGTGTGGACGTTTTTGGTACAGGTCATTTAACCTTTATTGGACCTTCAGTTGACCTGCTTCAGGCAAGTTTAGCATTCCCATAGGGTTGCATATCCTAGCCATGTGGGTGGTGATGGACTGAGCTAGTGGTGGTGGCAGAATCCAGCAATCTATGTGGCGGCCTGTGGCTCAGTAAAGATTGCCTGCATGCTGGAAAAGATGCAACAAGTATAAGTTCTATGGATTTCCAGCATGCTGGATGTGACTTTAGCTATGATTGATCCGCCGTTCCTTTATAAATTATACAGTAAGGCTGCTGGAAGCATGCAGCTCATAGATTCTGCTTGTCTGCGTGAATTTTAGCACAGACAACTCATTGCTAATCTAGATACACAGAAAGTAGTAGGAGCAACACATCGAAAGCAACGTGCTTCAGTGCTTGCACGCTCCCCCCTTCCTTACGACTTCTAAAGGAGGAGGGAGGTTTGGAACTTTAAATGAAGCACACGGCTAAAAGGTGATGAAAATCTGAGTTGAGAAAGTCACGTGATCTGTGACGCAACGCGTTGGGAGGCATCGGGTGATGTCGACTTCCGGTCTACGGCCGTAGCCGGAAGTATCCAGAGGATTCATGCCGCAATAGTGCGGCTGCCTGTAACATTGATTTTAAATGTGAGTGTTTCCCTGCTTTTCTTATAAATAAAGTGAGTTTAAACATACTTCACTATTGGCATCAATATATCTTTTTGAGTGTACTGGGAACGTTGGAGCCTTTCTGGGAACGGTAGATATGGAGCAAGTAGTGGATGTCAGAGTATCCTAATTGGAGTACAAGCCCAAAAGCCACCGGAGAAATCCAGCATCCCAATCCCAGGGTCGGATATCAGCTAAAGCGCCTTTAATGGTGCAGTGAGGTGAGCGGCCACTGCACTTATATTGTTTCCTGCTCACTTCGGATCACATCACTGGATATTCACAGTTGTTTTCAAGGATCACCAATTGTCACTTGATTATATGTGCACATATGAACTTCACCTGATCACTAATAGATTTTATTTATTGCACATGGACTATTATTAATTGCATAAGGAGTATATATTTATGTATTCATTTATTCACCTATAGAATTGTCTACCTATTTATTTAGAGTTACATCGATTTATATCGTTATCACGGATTTTGACATTTATTTGCACTTTATATATGGATTAATAGTTCATTCTTAATTATTGTTCGTCACATCAGTCATTATTGATTTATATTTATTTGAGATGTCTATGAGAATTAGATAATTGGATTAGTATTTATAGAAATCATTTGATCCTGAGATTCGAATCGCATGATGCGATTACCCGGCAGTTTTTTTAAGATTTTTTGCTTTTAACCTTTCGATTGAAGACAGACACATATTGGGTTTTATTATTCAGATCCGGCTGTTCTTTTAGATTGTCTGGTTTTTTAACCCTTTTGATCCAAGACAGACACATATTTGGTTTTAGGATTCGGATTGCTTGATACAACAGTTTTATATATTCTACTTGTATTTATTTGGGGAATCTTTGGATGTACTAGCCCCAGATCTACTATGGATATTTTATTGTGACTGCTTTTATCCCTTATTTTAGATGTTTTACTGAGGTTTATGATATATGGTCAGCTCATTTAGAGCTCTTTGAGATTTTTTCCACTAGCGCCGACTCATCTTTTATGTTATCTCTTCATTGGTATTTGGTGAAAATACTAGAGTTGGCTGTTGGTGGTGTAGGATTGTCTCCTAATCTCATAGTTATATAAGGATTTTACTATCTACAATACACCATAGGAATTCCTTTCATTTGGATACTCAAGTGACAGCGCACATATCACCCTTGTTTTTTCTGCATATTGACTTAAAATCCGAGTTGGACTTACCGGTAACTCCTTTTCTGAGAGTCTTCCAGGACAGCCCATGAGACCTAGGGCTCCCCGTACCAGGCCAGGAAACACGAATAACCCCACCAGATAAAAGTCGGTCCTCTAGGCCTCCCTCTTCAGTATTTCTCGAAAACCGTAGGAAGTCCCTGCAAAACATATGCATAATACAAGACATCACCGGGTGGGAATCCGGCTGTCCTGGAAGACTCTCAGAAAAGGAGTTACCGTTAAGTCTAACTCAGCTTTTCTCAAGTCCTCTTCCAGGACAGCCCATGAGACAATGAGCCAGAACTTACCAGTCTAGGGAGGGACCACTGCCTGGAGGACCTTTCGATCAAACGCCTGATCCTGGGAAGAGAGGAGATCCAGGCGATAATGTTTAACCACTTAAGCCCCAGAAGATTTTACCCCCTTCCTGACCAGGGCCACCCAGTTCTCCAAACACACCCCAGTGCAGGAGAAAGGCTTACCTGAGAGGTGCTGGTGCCAGAGCCTGCTTCTGCTGCCTGGACAGTAGCTGCAGCTTAGGTCTACAGACAATTTCTTGGACTTCATGGCTTGGTTTGTGCTCTGACATGCACAGGTGACCTGGTCATTAACCACTTGCCGACTGCCTAACGCCGATCTACGTCGGCAGTCAGCCCCTCACAGGCAAAGTGACGTAGGGCTACGTCACTAGCTTGTGAGGGTCTAGGGAGCGAGCGCGCGCCCCCGGAGGCGCGCTCCCGCGTGGTCACGGACCCCCCCGCGCGTGTGACCGACGGACCCAATGTCCGCCGGTCACTCGGCGATCGGCGGGGGAGAGGGAGAAAGGCAGGCAGCTTGTGTAAACAAGCCACCTGTCATTCTCCTCGGTGTAAAGACACTGATCACACGGATCTACTATGTAGATCCGTTGATCAGTGTCCTTACAGCTCAAGCCACAGCCAATCACAGTAGAAAGCACGCCCCTAGGGACACACACAGCCCCTCCCTCCCAAATAAAGTTAACCCCTTCACTACCAGTGTATTTTTACAGTAACAGTGCATATGTATAGCACTGATTACTGTAGAAATGTCACTGGTAACCCCAAAAGTGTCAAAAATGTCAGTCAAGGGTCCGATCTGTCCGCCCCAATGTCGCAGTACAGCAAAAAAAATCGCAGATCGCCGCCATTACGCGTTAAAAAAAAAACAACAAAAATGACAAAAATCTTTCCCTTTGTTAGTAAACGCGATAACTTTTGCGCAAACCAATCAAAATACGCTTTTTGGGATTTTTTTTACCAAACATATGTAGCATAAAACAAATTGGCCGAAAATGTTAAAAAATTTTGATTTTTACATTTTTTTTGGGGGGAATTTCATATAAAAAAATGTGAAAAATATTGTTATTTTTGCAAAATTGACGCTCTTTTTTTGTTTATAGCGCGTGATCAAAAAATCGCACAGGTGATCAAATACCACCAAAAGAAAGCTCTGTTTGTGGGAAAAAAAGGACGCCAAATTTGTTTAGGTACAGCGTCGCACGACCGCGCAATTGTCCGTTAAAGTCACGCAGTGCCGAATCGCAAAATACCCCCTGGTCGGAATGGGGGTAAAATCTTCCGGGGCTTAAGTGGTTAAGGGGGGAAATATCTACCAGTCCAGAAGTGGTTAAAAAATTAGTGTCAACATATTGGGTGAAAGGAATCATATTGTCCCAAGCCCTGAGAAAGGACGGTGCCCGAATCCTGAAACGTGTTTTTTTTTTTTTTTTTTTACACTGCTAATCATCCAATAAATTATCTTTCTAGGCTTTATTACCACTGGTGTGGCACCTTTACTGCATTCTGTATATCTGGATCCTCCTAAAGGCCCCCTCCAGGAGCCTTCTGTCCCGTGGGGGAACCCTTTGCAAAGAAATCCAGCTTAGTAATAAAAAAGATGTCAGCTCCCAGCTTTGAACATTGGTGATGGGAGATCTAGCGCCTCCTATTAATGTATTAATTTCTCATTGCTGACACAAACGGGGGGGGGGGGGAGTTATCAAAAGATTAGCATAGCAAAGTAAATGTTCATTCGTTTGTGTGAATACGGCAAAAAACAAATGTTATTAGGCTATACTGTATATTGAAAATACTGCATTTGGCCACTAGATAGTACTAAGCATCATAGCAATTGTCGATGATACTTGGTACCATCTAGTGGCCAAATGTGGTATTTACCATTTTAAATCAATGAAAAACACTTGACCAGCACAGGAAATCGCCGAATAATATTCACCTTTTTTTTTTTGTTATTGATCCATTCACACAGAACAAATGTAAATGCGCTTTCAGTGGGTGAATTGCTATGTAAATATTGTCCACCGTGACCGCATGATTTGACCGAATATGTATGGAGAGGTGGCACGCGATAATCTGCAGCCGATTAGTGGCGGCTGCTGAGAGTTTCTAGCAGAGATTAATGACTTTGGTCAAATTCTAATTTATAGACAAAGTTCTGGCCACACAGCAAAGTTTCCCGACTCCGCGCCTCTCACAGAGATAAATGAGCAGAATTAATTAAACTGAAAGAAAGCGCTCACACCACCGGTGAGACAGACGGCAGAAATACGGCCTGCGTGGCTTTATACAGGAAGACTCCATAGCCGCAATGCTTTCACCAGTAATTCCTCTTCTAGGGAATGCACCAACCTCAGAGGACCTGAACCTGCCGGGCCGGATGAGAAGCCACAAACTAATATCAATGTAATATCAGCTTCATCCCTTTATAAAACTGTTCTGCTTAATTACTCTGCCAGTGCTTGCTGTATTTATTTAAAACAGGGAAACTGGGAGGAGTGCAGTATAGGGGTGACAGGATGGGGGTGTAGAGTGCAGCATAAGGGTGATAGGATGAGTGTGTAGAGTGCAGTATAGGGGTAAAAGGATGGGGGTGTACAGTGCAGTATAAGGGTGACAGGAGGGGGTGTAGGATGCAGTATAGGGGTGACAGGATGGGGGTTTAGAGTGCAGTATAGGGGTGACAGGTAGGGGAGTAGGGTGCAGTATAGGGGTGACAGGATGGGGATGTAGGGTGCAGTATAGCAATGAAAGGATAAGAAGGGGGGAAGGATGCAGTATAGGGGTGAAAGGATGTCGAAGTACGGTGCAATATAGGGGTGACAGGATGGGGGGAGTAGAGTGCAGTATAGGGGTGACAGGTAGGGGATGTAGGGTGCAGTATAGCAGTTAAAGGATAAGAAGGGGGGAAGGATGCAGTATAGGGGTGAAAGGATGTCGAAGTAGGGTGCAATATAGGGGTGACAGGATGGGGGGAGTAGGGTGCAGTATAGGGGTGACAGGATGAGGGAGTAGGGTGCAGTATAGGGGTGACAGGATAAGGGGGAGTAGGGTGCAGTATAGAGGTGACAGGATAAGGGGGAGTAGGGTGCAGTATAGGGTTGACAGGATGGGGGAGTAGGATGCAGTATAGGGGTGAAAGGATGGGGGTGTAGGGTGCAGTATATGGATGACAGGATAAGGGGGAATAGGGTGCAGTATAGGGGTGACAGGATGAGGGGAGTAGGGTGCAGTATAGGGGTGACATGACGGGGGGAGTAGGGTGCAGTATAGAGGTGAAAGGATGGGGGGAGTAGGGTGCAGTATAGGGGTGACAGGATAAGGGGGAGTAGGGTGCAGTATAGGGGTGACAGGATGAGTGGAGTAGGGTGCAGTATAGGGGTGACAGGATGGGGGAAGTAGGGTGCAGTATAGGGGTGACAGGATAAGGGGGAGTAGGGTGCAGTATAGGGGTGACAGGATAAGGGGGAGTAGGGTGCAGTATAGGGATGACAGGATAAGGGGGAGTAGGGTGCAGTATAGGGGTGACAGAATAAGGGGGAGTAGGGATAACAGGGTTTGGGGACTTGTGAGATACCAGGACTGTATATGAAGGGAATATGGAGCAGGGGGTCCCCGGATTCCAATAAAAAGTCCTGTGGGAGGTCCTGAGATTAGACATAGAGTTGAGGAGAGAGAGATTGATTTATAGAACATTAAACTGTCAAAATATATTACAGCCAGAGCTGACTCCGCTCCTAACTGAAGCTGTGTGTTTAATCAATATCATCCTCCAGTGAGGAGCCACCAGTGCCAGGTGCTCAATCCGATAACTGCAGAGTGACAGCACTAATATTTCCCAGTATTCTTTTATATCCTCCAAACCTGACATCATATTGCAGGATTATTCTCCATCCTGCCGCTCTCCATCACCAGCACACAATGCCTGTTCATACGGAGAGATGGATGGACACAGGAGAGAGGGATGGACAAAGGAGAGGGGGATAGACACAGGAGAGAGGGATGGACACAGGAGAGAAGGATGGACACAGGAGAGAGGGATGGACAAAGGAGAGAAGGATGGACACAGGAGAGAGGGATGGACAAAGGAGAGAAGGATAGACACAGGAGAGAAGGATAGACACAGGAGAGAGGGATGGACACAGGAGAGAGGGATAGACACAGGAGAGAGGGATGGACACAGGAGAGAGGGATGGACACAGGAGAGAGGGATGGACACAGGAGAGAGGGATGGACACAGGAGAGATGGATGGACACAGGAGAGAGGGATGGACACGGGAGAGAGGGATGGACACGGGAGAGAGGGATAGACACAGGAGAGAGGGATAGACACAGGAGAGAGGGATGGACACAGGAGAGGGGGATAGACACAGGAGAGGGGGATAGACACAGGAGAGGGGGATAGACACGGGAGAGAAGGATAGACACAGGAGAGAGGGATAGACACAGGAGAGAAGGATGGACACAGGAGAGGGGGATAGACACAGGAGAGAAGGATGGACAAAGGAGAGAAGGATGGACACAGGAGAGAAGGATAGACACAGGAGAGGGGGATAGACACAGGAGAGAAGGATGGACACAGGAGAGAGGGATGGACACAGGAGAGATGGATGGACACAGGAGAGAGGGATGGACACAGGAGAGAGGGATGGACACAGGAGAGAGGGATAGACACAGGAGAGAGGGATGGACACAGGAGAGGGGGATAGACACAGGAGAGAAGGATGGACACAGGAGAGAGGGATGGACACAGGAGAGGGGGATAGACACAGGAGAGAAGGATGGACACAGGAGAGAAGGCTAGACACAGGAGAGGGGGATAGACACAGGAGAGAAGGATGGACACAGGAGAGAGGGATGGACACAGGAGAGATGGATGGACACAGGAGAGAGGGATGGACACAGGAGAGAGGGATGGACACAGGAGAGAGGGATAGACACAGGAGAGAGGGATAGACACAGGAGAGAGGGATGGACACAGGAGAGGGGGATAGACACAGGAGAGAAGGATGCACACAGGAGAGAAAGATGGACACAGGAGAGAAGGATAGACACAGGAGAGAGGGATAGACACAGGAGAGAAGGATGGACACAGGAGAGGGGGATAGACACAGGAGAGAAGGATGGACAAAGGAGAGAAGGATAGACACAGGAGAGGGGGATAGACACAGGAGAGAAGGATGGACACAGGAGAGAGGGATGGACACAGGAGAGATGGATGGACACAGGAGAGAGGGATAGACACAGGAGAGAAGGATGGACACAGGAGAGAAGGATGGACACAGGAGAGAGGGATGGACACAGGAGAGGGGGATAGACACAGGAGAGAGGGATGGACACAGGAGAGGGGGATAGACACAGGAGAGAAGGATGGACACAGGAGAGAAGGATAGACTCAGGAGAGGGGGATAGACACAGGAGAGAAGGATGGACACAGGAGAGAGGGATGGACACAGGAGAGATGGATGGACACAGGAGAGAGGGATGGACACAGGAGAGAGGGATGGACACAGGAGAGAGGGATAGACACAGGAGAGGGGGATAGACACAGGAGAGAAGGATGCACACAGGAGAGAAAGATGGACACATGTGAGACTCACAGACACAGGAGAGATGGGTGGACACAGGAGAGAAGGATGGACACAGGAGAGAAGGATGGACACAGGAGAGGGGGATAGACACAGGAGAGAAGGATGGACACAGGAGAGAGGGATGGACACAGGAGAGAGGGATAGACACAGGAGAGAGGGATGGACACAGGAGAGAGGGATGGACACAGGAGAGAGGGATAGACACAGGAGAGAGGGATGGACACAGGAGAGAGGGATAGACACAGGAGAGAGGGATGGACACAGGAGAGGGGGATAGACACAGGAGAGAAGGATGCACACAGGAGAGAAAGATGGACACATGTGAGACTCACAGACACAGGAGAGATGGGTGGACACAGGAGAGAAAAATAGACACAGGAGAGATGAGACAGGAGAGACGGGCGGGCACAGGGAGCTGATCACCAGGAAAGATATAGGTGGACATGGCAGAGATGGACGGACACAGGAGAGGCGGGTTGACACAGGAGGGATGGGCAGACGTAGATGAGATGAGCGGGTGCAGGTGAGATGGGCGGGCACAGGTGAGATGGGCGGGTGCAGGTGAGATGGGCGGGCACAGGAGAGCTGATGAGACCCAGGAAAGACATGTGGACATGGCAGAGATAGAAAATGGACACAGGGGAGACACATTGATACAGGAGAGATGAATGGGCAGAGAGGAGACAGACTGGCACAGGAGAGGCAGACATGGGTGAGACAGACGGATAGAGAGGTACAGGGTAGGTGTGCAGTGATGCAGAGTTCTCGGCCTCGGTGACCTCTGGGAAAGCCTCATAAGCTTCTTATTCCAATAAAAATACAAATGGTTGAATTAATCTTCTTAGAGATTCTGAGATGGAAGGAGTGCGGAGCTGACTTCTTCTGCACAGTGCTGAGATTGTACGCCGACATCCGATCTATAACTGCCCAGTGCCCACCATACACACCCCTATACTGACAGATTCACATGGATGAGGCGGCTACTGTAGGGCACTTCTTTTCCTGCAGGGTAAAGGGTAGGCAGTCAGTATGTATGGTAGGGTGGGCAGTCAATATGTATGGTAGGGTGGGCAGTCAGTATGTATGGTAGGGTGGGCAGTCAGTATGTATGGTGGGGTAGGCAGTCAGTATGTATGGTAGGATGGGCAGTCAGTATGTATGGTAGGGTAGGCAGTCATTATATATGGTAGGGTAGGCAGTCAGTATGTATGGTGGGGTAGGCAGTCAGTATGTATGGTAGGGTGGGCAGTCAGTATGTATGGTGGGGTAGGCATTCAGTATGTATGTAGAGTAGACAGTCAGTATGTATGGTAGGGTGGGCAGTCAGTATGTATGGTAGGGTGGGCAGTCAGTATGTATGTAGGGTAAGCAGTCAGTATGTATGGTAGGGTGGGCAGTCAGTATGTATGGTAGGGTAGGCAGTCAGTATGTATGGTAGGGTAGGCAGTCAGTATGTATGGTAGGGTGGGCAGTCAGTATGTATGTAGGGTAAGCAGTCAGTATGTATGGTAGGGTGGGCAGTCAGTATGTATGGTAGGGTAGGCAGTCAGTATGTATGGTAGGGTAGGCAGTCAGTATGTATGGTAGGGTAGGCAGTCAGTATGTATGGTAGGGTGGGCAGTCAGTATGTATGATAGGGTAGGCAGTCAGTATGTATGGTAGGGTGGGCAGTCAGTATGTATGGTAGGGTAGGCAGTCAGAATGTATGGTGGGGTGGGCAGTCAGTATGAATGTTAGGGTAGGCAGTCAGTATGTATGGTGGGGTGGGCAGTCAGTATGTATGGTAGGGTAGGCAGTCAGTATGTATGGTAGGGTAGGTAGTCAGTATGTATGGTAGGGTAGGCAGGCAGTATGTATGGTAGGGTAGGCAGTCAGTATGTATGGTAGGGTAGGCAGTCAGTATGTATGATAGGGTAGGCAGTCAGTATGTATGGTAGGGTAGGCAGTCAGTATGTATGGTAGGGTGGGCAGTCAGTATGTATGGTAGGGTGGGCAGTCAGTATGTATGGTGGGGTAGGCAGTCAGTATGTATGGTAGGGTAGGCAGTCAGTATGTATGGTAGGGTAGGCAGTCAGTATGTATGGTAGGGTAGGCAGTCAGAATGTATGGTGGGGTGGGCAGTCAGTATGTATGATAGGGTAGGCAGTCAGTATGTATGGTAGGGTAGGCAGTCAGTATGTATGGTAGGGTGGGCAGTCAGTATGTATGGTAGGGTGGGCAGTCAGTATGTATGGTGGGGTAGGCAGTCAGTATGTATGGTAGGGTAGGCAGTCAGTATGTATGGTAGGGTAGGCAGTCAGTATGTATGGTAGGGTAGGCAGTCAGAATGTATGGTGGGGTGGGCAGTCAGTATGAATGTTAGGGTAGGCAGTCAGTATGTATGGTGGGGTGGGCAGTCAGTATGTATGGTAGGGTAGGCAGTCAGTATGTATGGTAGGGTAGGTAGTCAGTATGTATGGTAGGGTAGGCAGTCAGTATGTATGGTAGGGTAGGCAGTCAGTATGTATGGTAGGGTGGGCAGTCAGTATGTATGGTGGGGTAGGCAGTCAGTATGTATGGTAGGGTAGGTAGTCAGTATGTATGGTAGGGTGGGCAGTCAGTATGTATGGTGGGGTAGGCAGTCAGTATGTATGGTAGGGTAGGTAGTCAGTATGTATGGTAGGGTGGGCAGTCAGTATGTATGGTAGGGTGGGCAGTCAGTATGTATGGTAGGGTAGGCAGTCAGTATGTATGGTAGGGTGGGCAGTCAGTATGTATGGTGGGGTGGGCAGTCAGTATGTATGGTAGGGTAGGCAGTCAGTATGTATGGTAGGGTAGGTAGTCAGTATGTATGGTAGGGTGGGCAGTCAGTATGTATGGTAGGGTGGGCAGTCAGTATGTATGGTAGGGTAGGCAGTCAGTATGTATGGTAGGGTAGGTAGTCAGTATGTATGGTAGGGTGGGCAGTCAGTATGTATGGTAGGGTAGGTAGTCAGGTTGCATATGAGGTTTGTGGATGTCGATATCGGACAGTGAAGTATGCCTGGCTCCTTATTCTTCATAGCAATCTGTGGAGGAGGGGAGAGTCCAGTCTGACCAGCGCTGTCCATTCTATAGTTTACAATATCTTCATATTGATAAGAAGCACAGTAAGTGACAATCCATTCAGCCCGGGGTACCAGACAGAACCGATCGATGTCCATAGACTACACAGCACTCCTATCAGACGATCAATCTTCAAGCTTCTTTCAGCTATACCCTCCCTTGAGCATAATTCCTTTCTAAAGCATAATCAATAATTAAAGTAGATCTGTCATTGCATATATATGCACATGATAAATGCAGCGTAATATATAACACTTCCAGGTATTTATTACCTCTTCACAGAGCTCACAGGACTCCCACTGACAATGCCATCATCTGCTTTTTCTCTCCAGAAGGACGGTGCCATCTTTGTTCAGGCATCATGCAGGGTCAACGCCTACTTCCTCTCACCCTAGGAAAAGTTATTTCCCTGCCCCTCCTGCACAGGTTCTTCGGTAGGTCATGTAAGCCCAAACTAGAGTTGGGTGAACAGTTTGAGCCGAATATCGCCTGCCCGTTCGGCGAACACTCGGATTTGTGGGGCACTTGGCGTGATGTTCGCCTGCGGAGCTCCCCACAATGCACTGCACTGTGCATTCTAAGCCCTGGTTGGGCAATGCTTTGCCCAATCAGGGCACAGTGAATAGCTGGTTGTTAAGCTGTGGGCCGGGAAGCCGGCCGCTGCGTCCTAAACAACAGATGAGTTATCAGCTGTCAACGGGCTTCCCCGCTGACAGCTGAATGAAAAAAAAAAACATTGCCGGCAAAAGAAAAGAGTAAAAAAAAAAAAAAATGGCGCGGGGTCCCCTTTCGGGGTCTGGTATGGATTTTAAGGGGAACCCCATGCCATAATTGAAAAAAAAAACGCCGTGGGGTCCCCCCTCGAAATCCATACCAGACCTTTATCCAAGCATGCAGCCTGGGAGGACAGGAAAGAGGGAGGGGGAAGAGTGAGCTCCCCCCTTCCTGAACCCAGAGATGTATAGTAACGAAGTAGAACTACTTAAGTACTGTACTTAAGTACCGAAATGCGGTATCTGTACTTTCCTATAGTAGAATTTTTTTCTCCTACTTCTACTTTTACTTCACTACATTTTTTCGATGATTTCGATACTTCTACTCCGATATTTTTTTTTTGTGCTGCATCGTTACTCGTTACTTTTCTCTGCCTTTCCCTTGTTCTTTTTTGTTTGGTTTCCCTCCTTACTGCTCTCTCCTACTCTTTCAATTATCCTCCCTATTCTGCCTTCCCCTCTCCCCTCCCCTTTTCTATAGGAAGGCAAAGGTAAAGATACCCCCCTTTTTCATGGGTACCTGGTCTCTGGCCATTTGGGTAGCGTTGTTCCGCTCCAGGCTTCCGCTGGGCCGGCGTGGAGTGCTCCCACATGCGCCTCTCTGCGCTCTGACATGTGTGGCGGCCTTCGGCCACTCCGCTCCTCCCCTCCTTGTCTCCATTTGCTGACGTCTCAGCGCTGGGAGGCGGGGATTCCGGCGGCCGTGCAGTAGAGGCACGTGCGCATGCACAGTGTGATCGAGGCACTGGCGGCCATCTTGGTTAAGGGAAACATGGGGGGGTCTCTGATGTAAGGGGGTGCTTTGTGTGGGCGGTCTCTGATGTAAGGGGGCTCTGTGTGGGGGGTCTCTGATGTAAGGGGGGCTCTGTGTGGGGGGCTCTGATGTAAGGGGAGCTCTGTGTGGAGGGGCTCTGATGTAGGGGGAGCTCTGTGGGGGGGGCTCTGTGGGGATGGTCTCTGATGTAAGGGGGCTCTGTGTTGGGGTCTCTGGATGTAAGGGGGGCTTTGTGTGAGGGGTCTCTAAAGTAAGGGGGCTTTGTGTGAGGGGTCTCTGATGTAAGGGGGGCTCTGTGTGGGGGGTCTCTGATGTAAAGGGGGCTTTGTGTGGGGGTCTTTGATGTAAGGGGGCTCTGTGTGGGGGGTCTCTGATGTAGGGGGCGCTGTGTGGGGGGTCTTTGATGTAAGGGGGCTCGGTGTGGGGGGTCTCTGGTGTAAGGGGGCTCTGTGTGGGGGGTCTCTGATGTAAGGGGGCTCTGTGTGGGGGTCTCTGATGTAAGAGGTCTCTGTGTGGGGGGTCTCTGATGTGTGGGGGTCTCTGATGTAAGGGGGCTCTGTCTGGGGGGGTCTCTGATGTAAGGGGGACTCTGTGTGGGGGTCTCTGGATGTAAGGGGGGCTTTGTGTGAGGGGTCTCTAAAGTAAGGGGGCTTTGTGTGAGGGGGTCTCTGATGTAAGGGGGGCTCTGTGTGGGGGGTCTCTGATGTAAAGGGGGCTTTGTGTGGGGGTCTTTGATGTAAGGGGGCTCTGTGTGGGGGGTCTCTGATGTAAGGGGGCGCTGTGTGGGGGGTCTTTGATGTAAGGGGGCTCGGTGTGGGGGGTCTCTGGTGTAAGGGGGCTCTGTGTGGGGGGTCTCTGATGTAAGGGGGCTCTGTGTGGGGGTCTCTGATGTAAGAGGTCTCTGTGTGGGGGGTCTCTGATGTGTGGGGGTCTCTGATGTAAGGGGGCTCTGTCTGGGGGGGTCTCTGATGTAAGGGGGACTCTGTGTGGGAGGGCTCTGATGTGGGAGGCTCTGATGTAAGGGGAGCTCTGTGTGGAGGGGCTCTGATGTAAGGGGAGCTCTGTGGGGGGCTCTGTGGGGATGGTCTCTGATGTAAGGGGGCTCTGTGTTGGGGTCTCTGATGTAAGGGGGGCTTTGTGTGAGGGGTCTCTAAAGTAAGGGGGCTTTGTGTGGGGATGGTCTCTGATGTAAGGGGGCTCTGTGTTGGGGTCTCTGATGTAAGGGGGGCTTTGTGTGGGGGGCTCTGATGTAAGGGGGCTCTGTGGGGGGGTCTCTGATGTAAGGGGAGCTCTGTGTGTGGGGGGGGGGGTCTCTGATGTAAAGGGGGCTCTGTATGGGGGTCTCTGATGTAAGGGGGCTCTGTGTGGGGGGTCTTTTATGTAAGGGGGGCTCTGTGTGGGGGGTCTCCGATGTAAAGGGGGCTCTTTGTGGGGGCTGGGGGGTCTCTGCTGTAAGGGTGCTCTGTGTGGGGGGTCTCTGATGTAAGTGGGGCCTCTGTGGGGGGTTTCTGTTGTAAGGGGGCTCCGTTGGGGGGTTTCTGTTGTAAGGGGGGCTCCATTGGGGGGTCTCTGATGTAAGGGGGGTCTCTAATGTAAGGGGGGCTAAGTTTGTAGTGATCATAAAAAAGAAAAGTCAAATGATGAGCAAAAAAAGTGCAAGAAAAAATGTGCAGGGCGCTGGTGGGGGCGCCACAGGATCAGCTCGCACAGGGCGCTTGAACACCTAAGGCCGGCCCTGGTTGGGAGGTTCTTTCCCATTAACAGCAGATATGAAATTATATTCATCTTGTTTTGTCACATATATATATTTGAAGATTCACAATATTTTGAACTTTTTATTGACTTAGATTTCATACACTCTTCCTTTATTTCATTATTGGAATATATTGTTGTATATCACATTGGTTTATATATGATTTTGCGCACCAATAAGCCGTGGAGAAAAAAAAACATGCAGGGAAGAGAAGGAGGGGGAAGGGAGGGACATACTTTATCTGTTTTTTGTTTACAAAAAGTTACAGCCTAAGGAATTGTGATTGTCCTTTAGGTTAATCATTTGAATAAATCATTTGAAATAAATTCAAATAATAAAAAACAATATGATGTTCAAACTTTTGACTTCTTTCTTTAATAACTACATAACACAGTACTTCTACTTCTACTTTCAGTACTTGAGTAGATTTTTTTTTTCAAAACTACTGGTACTTTTTACTTTTAGTACTTAAGTAGCAATTTTTTTGAAAAAAATACTTGCAATACTTAAGTAAAAAAAATGTTGAATACTTTAGTACTTCCACTTAAGTAACTTTTTCTGCGAGCACTTCCACTTCTACTCAAGTCACTTTTTGATCGAGTACTTGTACTTTTAATCAAGTAGAAATTTTGAGTACTTTATACAAGTCTGCCTGAACCATACTAGGCCACATGCTTTGGGGCATGGGGACTCTGGGGACAAGGGCCTCTTCCCAGCAACAATGGGTCAGTGGTTGTGGGGGGTCTGCAGGCAGGGGGCTTATCAGAATCTGGAACCCCAGATCCCAGCCCCCCTATGTGAATGAGTATGTGGGTACATTGTAGCCCTAAAAAGATGGTAAAAAACAAATAAAGACAGGAGGCAGTTTTTGACAATTGCTTTATTAAACAAATAAAACCCCCCCCCCCCCGAAGAATAATAATAAATAAAAATGACATAAATCTTTCCCGTAGTTTGTAGACGCGATAACTTTTGCGCAAACCAAACAAAATACACTTATTGCGATTTTTCAAAAAACATGTAGCAGATTACAAATTGGCCTAAAAAGATGAAAAATTTTGATTTTTTTTTTTTCATATTGGGAATGTTATATAGCAGAAAGTAAAAAAATATTGTGTTTTCTTTTCCAAAATTGTTGCTCTTTTTTTGTTTAAAAAATAAAAATCGCAGAGGTGATCAAATACCCCCAAAAGAAAGCTCTGTTTGTGTGGAAAAAAGGACATCAATTTTATTTGGTTACAGCGTCGCACGACCGCGCAATTGTCAGTTAACCACTTGCCGCAAACCCACGTAGCCCTACGTCATCCCAGAGAAGTGGTTGTAGCGGGATGATCTGCAGCTAGAGGCATCGTCCCGGTACCATTTTTTAGAGCCGGCGGTTGGCTCTTAGGTGGTATCCCAGCGAGCGGGAGGGAACAACCCCCCCCCCCTCCCACCGCCGCCTTCCGCAGCTCTGCCCGGGTCTCCTGTCCCACCGGGAGACCCAAGCAACCAGCCGACATGTCTGCCGGCTGATTGGATTCCCGAACAAAGCTGGATTTGGCTTTGATCTGGTCTCCGATGATGTAACCCAGAAGCGGCGGCATGACGTCACGTCCGGGTTACTCGGCGGCTAAAAGCGCCAAATTTAAAAAAGTGACTGTATTCAGAAATGCCGTTTTCGATGTTTTGAATACATTGAAGTGCAGTGGAGGGGTTTGGAGTCTTTTACACCCCCGATTCCTCCATAAAGAATACCTGTCACTGCATATTACTGTCACAAGGGATGTTTACATTATTGATCGACCGATATCGGTTTTTCGTTGCCGATACCGATATTTTTGCCAATGCATATCGGTATCGGCCGATATGCACAGATATTTTCGTACATTTAAAAAAAAAAATTTTCTTGACATGTACTCTTGTGGAAGGATCTGGGGTTCTAAAAGACCCCCAAACCCCTCTTCTGCGCTTAAAAGCATTCAAAACGCCAAGTTTGGCTGTTTTGAATGCTCGCATTTTTTAAAATTTGGCGCCGAGTACATCACTTCCGGGTTTTTGCATGGAGACCCAATCAGAGCTAAATACGGCTTTGATTGGGTCTTCGGCGGCCGTGCAGGCTGGTTGCCCGGGTCTCCCAGTCGGACGGAAGACCAAGGCGAGCCGTGGAAGGTGGCGGGGGGGACGTCCCCTCCCACTCCTTGTAATGACAGCCGGGCGGCTTCTTAGCCACATCAGTTGTCATTACAAGACAGCTGATCATCGGCTATGGACGCCGGTACCGGGGTGATGCCTCTAGCTGCAGGGATCACTCCGGTACAGCACTTTCCCCAAATATCGGTAACCTCCGGGGCGGATTCCGATATATCGGGGAAAGTGCAGATCGATTTTCCGATAATCGGTCTATCCCTAGTTTTTATTGCTTGTGACAGCAATAAAAGTGATCAGATTTTTTTTTTTTTAAACCTGTGCTAAAATTAAATAAAATAAATAGGAAAAAAAAAAGAAAAAAAATTTAAAGCGCCCCCGTCGCCGTGAGCTCGCGCACGAAAAAAAAAAACGTATATGGAAGTCCCGCCTGCAAATTAAAGCGGTGTTCAAACCACACAAGTGAGGTATCGCCGCGATCGCCAGAGCGAGAGCAATAATTCTAGAAATTGCTTTATTAAACAAAATAAACAAGGACCCCCCCCCCCATGTTAATCCATCGTCAATTGCGACGTCCGACGCCACTACCAGACCCGAAAAAAGAAGAGAAAAAAAAACGCTCTGCCCACGACAAAGGCTAACCACCGAATGCCTGCTCCGCTGTTTGACAGTTCTTAAATAGGTAGAAAAATCATGAATTTAATCCATTTTGGAATAAGGCTGTAACATAACAAAATGTGGGAAAGTGAAGCGCTGTGAATACTTTCTGCATGCATTGTACCTGTAATAAATATTGTTTTTTAGGATGGCACATGGTCTCTATTATCCAGCATGCTGGTGATTCTCTGCGGATGTGCCTGTGTGTTGTGTTGGGATTATACAGGCACACCCCATTTTACGTACACTCGCTTCACGTACACTCGCGAGTACAGACACAGCCCGGTCAGCTTGGCATTGCACTACTCCCGATTTTTAACATTGGTGTCTATGGGAAATCTTGGTCAGCTTGACATGACACTACTCCCAAACCATAACTGACAGGGATACCAAACTTAGGGAGCATCGAGAGGGGACCCAGGACTACAACATATCCTACTTTGTGGTCGGCCAGCTTGCCTAGGTAATCTAAATAACGTCACATTTGACGAAACGTACGTCGGTCGCGGCGTGCTGACCTCACCTGAGCGGGACGAAGGGCGGGGCCAAGAGCCGACCGGCCGGCGGCTTTTGTGCACATATATGCTCATACCTACCCTGCATTTTGTAAGTGCATTACTCTATTTTATTTACAATAAACGTTATGGTTTTACGCTATGGATTTCCATACATTATTTTTACATGGTAATATGGTCTGATGGTGGATGTCCCTGTCCATACTGCCTTATAACCTGGATGAACAGTGGAGAGCTGCCCCTGAATATCTTTATTGGTCTATGATAAGACATCTTTTGGCTTATAATTTACCTAGATCTGGTAAGCAGTATATACTACTGGTGGAGGTCACTGCACATATTGGTGGATACTGTCATCTTAACATAATTTTCATTCACGGTTCTTGGGAATTTTCCGGATCACTGAGAGACTCAATATTATATGATTTATTGGACATTTGATTCACACATTTTGTTTACAGTTATTTTGGACACTTGGATTTATGTATATATTTTCAATATCTGAGTGATATAAGTTTGTCACTTTCCTTTATTTAGCGCAGCTTTTCTTATTTTATTTAGTTTTGGGTGTAGTCACACTTGAAGCTGCAGCTTTTTTGCACTTTGCGTGGTTATAATTTATATATATATTGCCTAGATAATCTACCATGTCATAGTCCTGGTTCACCTTAACATGCTCCCCAAGCTTGGTGTCCTTGTCACTTATGGTTTGGGAGCAGTGCCATGTCAAGCTGACCAAGATTTCCTATAGAGTTAGTGTATTTATATGCATTTAGAAGTGAGAAAAGGTATTGCTTCACTTTAACAGCTTGCCGACCGCCGCACGACTATTTACTGCGGCGGTCAGCCCCTCACAGGCAGAGCGACGTAGTACTACGTCGCTAGCCTGTGAGGGTCTAGGGAGCGAGCGCGCGCCCCCCGGAGGCGCGCTCCCGCGCGGTCACGGACCCCCCCGCGCGTGTGACCGGCGGACCCAATGTCCGCCGGTCACTCGGCAATCGTCGGTGCAGAGGGAGAAAGGCAGGCGGCTGATGTAAACAAGCCGCCTGTCATTATTCCCTGTGTAGAAACAGTGATCATACGGTTCTACTATGTAGGACCGTTGATCACTGTTCCTACACCTCAAGCCACAGCCAATCACAGTTAGAATCCCGCCCCTAGGGACACACATAACCCCTCCCTCTCAAAAAAAGTTAACCCCTTCACTGTCAGTGTAATTTTACAGTAACAGTGCATATGTATAGCACTGATTACTGTAGAAATGTCACTGGTACCCCCAAAAGTGTCAAAAATGTCAGTCAAGGGTCCGATCTGTCTGCCGCAATGTCGCAGTCCTGCAAAAGAAAATCGCAGATCGCCGCCATTACGCGTTAAAAAAAAACAACAAAAATCTTTCCCTTTGTTAGTAAATGCGATAACTTTTGCGCAAACCAATCAAAATATGCGATTTTTTTTTACCAAACATATGTAGAAGAAAACAAATTGGCCAAAAATGTTAAAAAATTTTGATTTTTACATTTTTTTTTGGGGAATTTCATATAAAAAAATTTGAAAAATATTGTTATTTTTGCAAAATTGTCGCTCTTTTTTTGTTTATAGTGCAAAAAAGTAAAAATCGCACAGGTGATCAAATACCACCAAAAGAAAGCTCTGTTTGTGGGAAAAAAAAGGGCGTCAAATTCGTTTAGGTACATCATCGCACGACCGCGCAATTGTCCGTTAAAGTCACGCAGTGCCGAATCGCAAAAAAACCCCTGGTCGGAATGGGGGGGTAAAATCTTCCGGGGCTTAAGTCGTTAAGTACATTTTCGTTTTACATACATGCTCTGGTCCCATTGTGTACTTAAAAGTGGGATATGCCTGTATTGAAGGTTTTATCTTTGGTTCTCCTCCGGAGAAGACAGACAGGAAGATATTCCCAGATAATGGGATTGGACGCGTCCTCCCAGGCACACGCTCTCAGCGCATCCCGCGTACGGAGTGGTGTTTTAATTACACCGCTGCCGAGCGTCTTGTAAAACTAAACAATATAAATTACTGATAGGTGCTGATCAATTATTTACCGCATCTGTAAAGACCTGACCGGAATCCACCTTCATCCATATTGTAAAACCACTTCACACAAGTCACCCTTCAGAGCCCCCTGTGGAGGACATGCATTAGCCGGAAACATTTCCGTGTCATTGGCGGACATCGGGGGGGGGGGGGGGGCAATAAGAGACAATGACCCCCCATGTTAGGCTATGTGCCCCCCTCCTTTACCCTCATAGTGCATACATCATTTGAAATTCCTATTGAATTTAGCGCCATCTAGTGGCCAAGTGCAGTGATTTCTATTTTAAACTAAAGCGGTATTAACTACTTCAGCCCCGGAAGGTTTTACCCCCTTAATGACCAGGCCATTTTTTGCGACTCGGCACTGCGTTACTTTAACTGACAATTCCGCGGACGTGTGACGCTGTACCCAAATAAAATTGATGTCTTTTTTTTCCCACAAATAGGAGCTCTTTTTTTTTTTTTTTTTTTGGGTGGTATTTGGTGAACTGTGCGATTTTTATTTTTTGCGCTATAAACCAAAAAAGAGCGACAATTCTGAAAAAATATATATATATATATATATATTTTTGAGACTTTGCAGTCCCAAGTCTCAGAACAAGTCGCACAAGTGTGAAAGGGACCTTTAGGTTTATTACCACTTTTTATCAGTTAGGGGTCCGATCTGTCCGCCACAATGTCGCAGTCCCACTAAAAATCAAATAAATATCATTTAATATAATATATAATATAAAAAATCAAATAAAGATCACCGCCATTACTGATAAAAAATAAATAAAAATGACATAAATCTTTCCCCTAGTTTGTAGATGTGATAACTTAATTTTTTATTTTTATATTTTTTATTTATTATTTTTATTTATTTTTTATTTTATTTTTTTTTATTTATTTATATTTATTATATATAGCAGAAAGTGAAAAATATATATTTTTTTGTTTTTTTTTTTAGAATTGTTTTTTTAAAGCGCAGAAAATAAAAATATCAAATACCACCAAAAGAAAGATTTATTTGTGGGAAAAAAAGGACATCAATTGTATTTGGGTACAGTGTCGCACAACTGCGCAATTGTCAGTTAATTACTTCCCGCAAACCGATGTAGCCCCGACCCTGCTATTTAGGAACAGGGATCTCTGTGTTCATCTAGTGAGCCCATCCCCCCACACAGTTAGAAAGCACCCCCTAGGCACACATTTAACCCTTTGATCGCCCCTGATGTTATCCCCTTCCCTACCAGTGTCATTAGTACGGTGACAGTGCATATTTTTAGCACTCATTGCTGTAGTAATGTCACTGGTCCCCCCAAAAGTGTCACAAATATCAGTTAGGGGTCCGATCTGTCCGCCGCAATGTCGCAGTCCCACTAAAAATCAAATAAATATCATATAATATAATATATAATATAAAAATCAAATAAAGATCGCCGCCATTACTAATAAAAAAAATAAATAAAAATGACATAAATCTTTCCCCTAGTTTGTAGATGTGATAACTTTTGCCCAAACCAATCAATATACACTTATTGAAATTTTTTACCAAAAATATGTAGCAGAAAAATTGGCCTAAAATTAATATTTTTTATCATACCTATCTTCACCTTTTAATAAAGCTTTTTTTGGGAAAAAATGATGAAAAAATTTGATTTTTAAATTTTTTTTTATTTATTTTATTTATTTATTTTATTACATTTTTATTTTATTTATTTTTTATTTTTATATTTTTTATTAATTATTTTTATTTATTTTTTATTTTATGTTTAATATTTTTTTTATTTATTTTTATTTATTTATTTATATTTATTATATATAGCAGAAAGTGAAAAATATATATTTTTTTGTGTTTTTTTTTTAGAATTGTCTTTTTAAAGCGCAGAAAATAAAAATCGCAGAGGGGATCAAATACCACCAAAAGAAAGATTTATTTGTGGGAAAAAAAGGACATCAATTGTATTTGGGTACAGCGTCGCACGACCGCGCAATTGTCAGTTAATTACTTCCCGCAAACCGATGTAGCCCTACGTCATCTCGGAGAAGTGGTTGTACCGGGGTGATGGCTGCAGCTAGAGGGATCATCCTGGTACCGTCTTTTAGAGCTGGCGGTCGGCTTTCAGGTGATATTGGCCGATGTGGCTCGGGAGCTGCTCAGCCGTTATCCTAGCGAAAGAGAGGACGCCCCCGTCCCGTCGCCTTCCACGGCTCTGCGTCCAACTGGGAAACCCGAGCAACCAGCCGGCACGTCCCCTGGCTGGTTGGAGTCCCAATCAAAGCCAAATTCGACTGTGATCAGGTCTCCGATGACGTAACCCGGAGGCGGCGTTCATTACGTCACGTCCGGTTTACTCGGCGGCTATAGGCGCTGAATTTAAAAAACTGTCAGTATTCAAAAATGCCTTTTTTGGCATTTTGAATACTTTGAAGTGTAGTGGAGGGGTTTGGGGTCGATGCCTCCATAAAGAGTACCTGTCACTCCTATTACTGTCACATTCCTCCCGATCCCTCCATAAAGAGTACCTGTCACTGCATATTACTGTCACATTCCCCCCGATCCCCCATAAAGAGTACCTGTCACTGCCTATTACTGTCACATTCCCCGATCCCTCCATAAAGAGTACCTGTCACTCCTATTACTGTCACATTCCCCCAATCCCTCCATAAAGAGTACCTGTCACTGCTATTACTGTCACATTCCCCCAATCCCTCCATAAAGAGTACCTGTCACTGCTATTACTGTCACATTCCCCCCCGATCCCTCCATAAAGAGTACCTGTCACTGCCTATTACTGTCACATTCCCCCCGATCCCTCCATAAAGAGGACCTGTCACTGCCTATTACTGTCACATTCCCCCGATCCCTCCATAAAGAGTACCTGTCACTCCTATTACTGTCACATTCCCCCCGATCCCTCCATAAAGAGTACCTGTCACTGCTATTACTGTCACATTCCCCCCGATCCCTCCATAAAGAGTACCTGTCACTCCTATTACTGTCACATTCCCCCCGATCCCTCCATAAAGAGTACCTGTCACTGCCTATTACTGTCACATTCCTCCCCGATCCCTCCATAAAGAGTACCTGTCACTGCCTATTACTGTCACATTCCCCCCCCGATCCCTCCATAAAGAGTACCTGTCACTCCTATTACTGTCACATTCCCCCCCGATCCCTCCATAAAGAGTACCTGTCACTGCCTATTACTGTCACATTCCCCCGATCCCTCCATAAAGAGTACCTGTCACTGCCTATTACTGTCACATTCCCCCCGATCCCTCCATAAAGAGTACCTGTCACTCCTATTACTGTCACATTCCCCCCGATCCCTCCATAAAGAGTACCTGTCACTGCCTATTACTGTCACATTCCTCCCCGATCCCTCCATAAAGAGTACCTGTCACTGCCTATTACTGTCACATTCCCCCCCCGATCCCTCCATAAAGAGTACCTGTCACTCCTATTACTGTCACATTCCCCCCGATCCCTCCATAAAGAGTACCTGTCACTGCCTATTACTGTCACATTCCTCCCCGATCCCTCCATAAAGAGTACCTGTCACTCCTATTACTGTCACATTCCCCCGATCCCTCCATAAAGAGTACCTGTCACTGCTATTACTGTCACATTCCTCCCCGATCCCTCCATAAACAGTACCTGTCACTGCCTATTACTGTCACATTCCCCCCGATCCCTACATAAAGAGTACCTGTCACTCCTATTACTGTCACATTCCCCCCGATCTCTCCATAAAGAGTACCTGTCACTCCTATTACTGTCACAAGGGATGTTTACATTGCTTCTCACAGAAATAAAAGTGATCAGATTTTTTTTTTTTTAAAACCTGTGCTAAAATTAAAAAATTAAATAAAAAAATTACGGAAAAAAAAATACATTTTAAAGCGCCCCTCGTCGCCGTGAGCTCGCGCATGAAAGAAAACGTATACAGAAGTCACGCCCGCAAATTAAAGCGCTGTCCAAACCACACATGTGAGGTATCGCCGCGATTACCAAAGCGAGAGCAATCATTTAAATAATATTAACTCTAAACTGGTAACTCTTAAAAATGTTTAAAATGTCGCCTATGGAGATTTTTATTGACCGTAGTTTGTAGCCATTCCGCAACTGTGCGCAATTTAAACTGTAACATGTTGGGTATCTATTTACATCATCTTTCACAATATACAAAAAATGGGCTAACTTTACTGTTTAGTTTCTTTTAAATGTAGTGAAATTTATTTATTTTTTCCCAAAAAATGGGGTTTAACCACTTAAGCCCCGGAGGATTTGGCTGCTAAAGGACCAGGGGTTTTTTTGCGATTTTTTACTGCGTGACTTTAACGGACAATTGCGCGGTCGTGCGACGCTGTACCTAAACGAATTTGACGTCCTTTTTTTCCCACAAACAGAGCTTTCTTTTGGTGGTATTTGATCACCTGTGCGATTTTTTGATCACGCGCTATAAACAAAAAAAGAGCGTAAATTTTGCAAAAATAACAATATTTTTCACATTTTTTTATATGAAATTCCCCCAAAAAAAAAGTAAAAATCAAAATTTTTTAACATTTTTCGGCCAATTTGTTTTATGCTACCTATGTTTGGTAAAAAAAATCGCAAAAAGCGTATTTTGATTGGTTTGCGCAAAAGTTATCGCGTTTACTAACAAAGAGAAAGATTTTTGTCATTTTTGGTGTTTTTTTTTTTAACGCGTAATGGCGGCGATCTGCGATTTTTTTTTCGGTACTGCGACATTGCGGCGGACAGATCGGACCCTTGACTGACATTTTTGACACTTTTGGGGTTACCAGTGACATTACTGCAGTAATCAGTGCTATACATATGCACTGTTACTGCAAAAATGACACTGGCAGGGAAGGGGTTAACTTTATTGGACAGGGAGGGGTTAAGTGTGTCCTAGGGGCGTGCTTTCTACTGTGTAGGGACATTGCTATTGGTGTAAAAGCAAAGATCAACCGTTCTACATAGTAGAACGGTCAGATCTTTACTTTTACACAGGGAGAACTGACAGGCAGCTTGTTTACACAAGCTGCTCTGTCTTTCTCCCTTCACAGGAGCGATCGTAGTGTGGCCGGCGGACATCGAGTCCGCCGGTCACACGCACTGACTTGCCTGTGAACGAGCCGCGGCGGGCGCGCGCCTCGGCGGGCGCGCGCCCGCTCGCTATAGGCTCGCAAGTCAGTGACAGGCGAGTGACGTACCGATACGTCACTCTGCCTGGCCGGGGCTGACCGCCGCAGTATATAGTCGTGCGGCGGTCGGCAACCGGTTAAAAGACCGCTCCGCAAATACCGCGCGACAAAAAATATTGCAATGACCGCCATTTTATTCTCCATTCTTTGCTAAAATATATATATATATATATATATATATATATTTTTTTTTTTTTTAATGTTTGGGGGTTCTAAGTAATTTTCTAGCAAAAAATACAGATTTTAACTTGTAAACAAAAGGTGTCAGAAATGGGCTCGGTCCAGAAGTGGTTAAAATACCGCAGTGCCGAATTGCAAGAAATGACCTGGTCATTAAGGGGGGTAAAACCTTCCGGTCTAGAAGTGGTTGAGTTGGTGTGTGGATTATTTTTGGAGAATAAAAGAATATTGATTAGTGTCACTTTTTTGGCTTCTTTCACACAGGTGGCAGATTTTACAGACTCCTGAGAAGTGATACGCAGTGTATTGCTTTGCTGGATTGGGCTGTCTCTTTGCTGGATTGAGCTGTCTCTTTGCTGGATTGAGCTGCCTCTTTGCTATATGGGGATGTCTCTTTGCTGGATGGGCATGTTTATTTGCTGGATTGGGATGTCTTTTTGCTGGATTGAGCTGTCTCTTTGCTATATGGGGATGTCTCTTTGCTGGATTGGGATGGCTCTTTGCTGGATTGAGCTGTCTCTTTGCTATATGGGGATGTCTCTTTGCTGGATTGAGCTGTCTCTTTGCTATATGGGGATGTCTCTTTGCTGGATTGGGATGTCTTTTGCTGGATTGAGCTGTCTCTTTGCTATATGGGGAATGGGGATGTCTCTTTGCTGGATTGGGATGTCTTTTTGCTGGATTGAGCTGTCTCTTTGCTATATGGGGATGTCTCTTTGCTGGATTGGGATGTATTTTTGCTGGATTGAGCTGTCTCTTTGCTATATGGGGATGTCTCTTTGCTGGATTGGGATGGCTCTTTGCTGGATTGAGCTGTCTCTTTGCTATATGGGGATGTCTCTTTGCTGGATTGAGCTGTCTCTTTGCTATATGGGGATGTCTCTTTGCTGGATTAGGATGTCTTTTTGCTGGATAGAGCTGTCTCTTTGCTATATGGGGATGTCTCTTTGCTGGATTGGGATGGCTCTTTGCTGAATATTTGGGGACGTCTCCTTGCTGAATATATGGGGCTGTCTCTTTGCTGGATTGGGATGTCTCTTAGATCTGCTAGGGGAGGATAGATTGGGAGGTTTTTAAAAGAGTAGTGCAGTTAGTGTTAGTGTAGGGTCATGCTCAAAAGAGTCTGCCTTGTCGTGGTGGTGGCGGTCAGGCCGGGTTTAAGGGGCCCCAAAATTTCTGATGGCTGCCCTGTGTAAAAGGGATGTTTACAATTCTCAAGATGGTTTTGCTGTAGACACGTAAATGAGACCAAACCTAAAGGGATACCAATAATCTGATCAATGTTCCTTCTGTATACGGCCTGTAATTGTAGATGTACTCAGGAGCCGCCATATTTCTTATTACATAGAGCAGAGGGTAGGCAACCTTTCAGAGGTTGAGACCTACCTGGACAACATGGAGGAAAACAAAGACCCCCGGGGTGGGGGTACTAGGCACTTAGGCAGGTACCTAGATGTAGTGTTCCCCACAACACAGTGTCCTCTGCCCCCTTCACAACAGTAGGGGGTCGGATCAGAGGTCAGTCTTGTCAGTCTATGGGCATCCTGTAAGTTGTTTCCATCCAATCCAAATTCCTCAGATTGATGCCAGCTTAATGCACATACACTATATTGGCAAAAGTATTGGGACGCCTGCCTTTACACAAACATGAACTCTAATGGCATCCCAGTCTTAGTCCGTAGGGTTCAATATTGAGTTGGTCCACCCTTTGGGGGTGGCCTCTTTCTGTTCCAACATGGAAGGACTGGAAGGAGGGATGGCGCATAGCAATGTAGTGTAGAACTGATACCTCTGGATAAAGGACAGCCAGTGGATTATAACAATTTATTGAAAAGTGCAATAAAATCCGCAAACCGATCAGGAAGTCTTCAGCATCACGTGAGGGCACTGTGGGGGTCCCACTCAGTCTAATGGGAGGTCACTGTACCAAATCCAGGGAAGGACCAGAAGTGGAATCCGATGGATCACTTAGACAGAGAAGAAAGTCCACACGGCGTGTGCGTCGGGCGTAACACACAACCAGGCGCCGGACCTCGCGTCACTTCCGGGATCCTCCTACCGCACAGCGTCACAAGAAACAGACAGCCGAGGACAAGACAAGGGGCGGACCGGCGTGGAACTCACACTTCAGGACTTGACAAAGCGCATGCGCACAAAACATGTAACACTTGACAAAGCGCATGCACGCGAAACATGTAGTCACGGCAACCTTATTATCCACTGGCTGTCCTTTATCCAGAGGTATCAGTTCTACACTACATTGCTATGCACCAGCCTCCTTCCAGTCCTTCTATGCCACTCAACTCATCCTGTGTTAGGAATTTGGCAGCATTGCGTGTGGCATTCAACCCCTAGCAAGTTTTTCCACCACCACACTGTTGTGGATGTTGGCTCCTATAATCCTATAGGTGGTTGTCCGGAGGACCAGAACTTTTTTGGTTGCTTCTGTTCCAACATGACTGCACACCAGTGCACAAAGAAAGCAAGGTCCATAAAGACATGGATGAGTAAGTTTGGGGTGAACTGTTCCCAAAAAGTTGGGAGCATGAAATTGTCCAAACTGTCTTGGTATGCTGATGCCTTAAGAGTTCAAGCCAGGTGTCCCAATACACTATATTGTATAAAAGTATTGGGACACCTGGCTTTACACGCACATGAACTTTAATGGCATCCCAGTCTTAGTCCGTAGGGTTCAATATTGAGTTGGCTCCACCCTTTGCAGCTATAACAGCTTCAACTCTTCTGGGAAGGCTGTCCACAAGGTTTAGGAGTGTCTATGGGAATGTTTGACCATTCTTCCAGAAGAGCATTTGTAAGGTCAGGCACTGATGTTGGCGAGAAGGTCTGGCTCGCAGTCTCCACTCTAATTTATCCCAAAGGTGTTCTATGGGGTTGAGGTCAGGACTCTGTGCAGGCCAGTCAAGTTCCTCCACCCCAAACTCGCTCATCCATGTCTTTATGGACCTTGCTTTGTGCACTGGTGTGCAGTCATGTTGGAACAGGAAGGGGCCGTCCCCAAACTCTTCCCACAAAGTTGGGAGCATAAAATTGGCCAAAATGTTTTGGTATGCTGACGCCTTAAGGCCCCATGCACACGGGACGTTTTTAACGCTGCTGTAAGCAGCGTCAGGCGTTTTCTTTTTGCAGCCTAAAAACGCCCCTCCATGTTATTCTATGGCCTTATGCACACTCAGACGTTTTTGAGCTGTAAGTGGCTTAGGCGTTTTTAGGCTGCAACAAGAACCCACCACCTGCGCGTTCTGAGGACCAGCGTTACAGCGTTAAAAACGCCTGACGCTGCTAACAGCTGAATAACTTTGCTATAACGTTGCTTAACGTGCGTTAAGCCACGTTATACGTTTTTCTTTCTTCCATTCAAAATCAATGGTTCCCTATGGGAGCCTATTGATTTGAATGGAGGTCGCACCGCAACACCGCAAGTCGGATCCGACTTGCGGGGTGACTTGCGCTGTGGGAATCTTGAGGGGGAACTCCACGCCAAAATGTGAAAAAAACGGCGTGGGGTCCCCCCCCAAGGTTCCAAACCAGGCCCTTCGGGTCTGTTATGGAATTTGAGGGTAGCCCCATGCCGAAAAAACGGCGTGGGGTCCCCCCCAAAATCCATACCAGACCCTTATCCGAGCATGCAGCCTGGCAGGCCAGGAAAGGGGAGGGGACGAGCGAGCGGCCCCACCCCCCCTGGACCACACCAGGCCACATGCCCTCAACATGGGGGGGTGTTGGTGCTTTGGGGCAGGGGGAGCTCTGCACCCCCCACCTCAAAGCACCTTGCCCCCATGTTGATGAGGACAAGGGCCTCATCCCCACAACCCTGGCCGGTGGTTGTGGGGGTCTGCGGGCAGGGGGCACATCGGAGTCTGGAAGCCCCCTTTAACAAGGGGGCCCCCCAGATCCCGGACCCCCTCCCTATGTGAATGGGTATGGGGTACACTGTACCCCTACCCATTCACCCCATAAAAGGCAGTGTATGGAAATAACGACAAGAGACGTTTTGGAAAGTTTATTAAAAATCTTCATCCGACTCTTCTTGTCTTCTCCTCTCCGGGGTCTTCTCCGGGGTCTTCTGCTCTTTTGCTGTCCGCCCTTCTTGTCTTCTCCTCTCCGGGGTCTTCTGCTCTTTTGCTGTCCCCCTCTTCTTGTGTTCTTCTCTCCGGGGTCTTCTGCTGTCCCCTCTTCTGCTGTCCTCCCTTCTTTTCTTCTCCTCTCCGGTCTTCTGCTCTTTTGCTGTCGGCTGTCGGCTGTCGGCTGTCTTCTTCCTCCGGTCCTCCTCCTCCGACGTCTCCGCTGATTATGCCTATCTCCGGTCTCTTCAGCTTATTATATAGCCATTAGGGGCGTGGCCCCGATGACGTCATCGGGAGGCCCCGCCCCCTCATGTCACAGATGACGTCATCTGTGACATGAGGGGGCGGGGCCTCCCGATGACGTCATCTGTGACATGAGGGGGCGGGGCCTCCCGATGACGTCATCGGGGCCACGCCCCTAATGGCTATATAATAAGCTGAAGAGACCGGAGAGAGGCATAATCAGCGGAGACGTCGGAGGAGGAGGACCGGAGGAAGAAGACAGCCGACAGCCGACAGCCGACAGCAAAAGAGCAGAAGACCGGAGAGGAGAAGAAAAGAAGAGAGGACAGCAGAAGAGGGGACAGTAGAAGACCCCGGAGAGAAGAACACAAGAAGAGGGGGACAGCAAAAGAGCAGAAGACCCCGGAGAGGAGAAGACAAGAAGGGCGGACAGCAAAAGAGCAGAAGACCCCGGAGAGGAGAAGACAAGAAGAGTCGGATGAAGATTTTTAATAAACTTTCCAAAACGTCTCTTGTCGTTATTTCCATACACTGCCTTTTATGGGGTGAATGGGTAGGGGTACAGTGTACCCCATACCCATTCACATAGGGAGGGGGTCCGGGATCTGGGGGGCCCCCTTGTTAAAGGGGGCTTCCAGATTCCGATGAGCCCCCTGCCCGCAGACCCCCACAACCACCGGCCAGGGTTGTGGGGATGAGGCCCTTGTCCTCATCAACATGGGGGCAAGGTGCTTTGAGGTGGGGGGTGCAGAGCTCCCCCTGCCCCAAAGCACCAACACCCCCCCATGTTGAGGGCATGTGGCCTGGTGTGGTCCAGGGGGGGGTGGGGCCGCTCGCTCGTCCCCTCCCCTTTCCTGGCCTGCCGGGCTGCATGCTCAGATAAGGGTCTGGTATGGATTTTGGGGGGGACCCCACGCCGTTTTTTCGGCATGGGGCTACCCTCAAATTCCATAACAGACCCGAAGGGCCTGGTTTGGAACCTTGGGGGGGGACCCCACGCCGTTTTTTTCACATTTTGGCGTGGAGTTCCCCCTCAAGATTCCCACAGCGCAAGTCACCCCGCAAGTCGGATCCGACTTGCGGTGTTGCGGTGCGACCTCCATTCAAATCAATAGGCTCCCATAGGGAACCATTGATTTTGAATGGAAGAAAAAAAAACGCTGCTAAAAGCAACGTGGCAAAACGTGCAATAACGCCAATGGAAAAAGCTACTGAAAGCACGTTTTTACAGCTGCTTTTTCCGGCGTCAGAACTAACTTTGACGTACGTTTTTTCTAACGCCCCGTGTGCATGGGGCCTAAGTGTTCCCTTCACTGGAACTAAGGGGCCAAGCCCAACCACTGAAAAACAACCCCACGCCATAATCCCCCCTCCACCAAATAATTTGGACCAGTGCACAAAGCAAGGCCCATAAAGACATGGATGAGCGAGTTTGAGGTGGAGGAACCTGACTGGCCTGCACCTCAACCCGATAGAACACCTTTGGGATGAATTAGTGTGCATACTGGGAGCCAGGCCTTTTCTCCAACATCAGTGCGTGACCTAGCGAATGGACTTCTGGAAGAATGGTCAAACATTCCCATAGACACACTCCTAAACCTTGTGGACAGCCTTCCCAGAGGAGTTGAAGCTGTTATAGATGCAAAGGGTGGGCCAACTCAATATTGAACCCTACGGACTAATGGCCCGTACACACGATCCGAAAATCGGACGAAAATTAACGCTTGTGAAAGGATCGAACGATAATCGGATCGTTAGTACACAGCTTACGAGAGGCGATCACGACAGTTCATCCGATATTATCCGGTCGTGCAAGCATAAAAAGTTTGATCGTATTATAACACATCGTACGATAATCGTATTATCAGTATGTTGTTCGTCCGAAAAAAATGGTGAGCAGTAGACAGCGCATGAGCAGTAGACATCATTTTCCCCTCACACGCTACAGCGTGGTTACGCATACCGGAAGCTAAGAATTATCGTCCGAGAAAATTCGTATCGTGAGTAACCTCTCCCTTTAAGCGAATATTATTGAGAGCTGCTAGAATACGAAAAATAACGGATGGAACGTCGCCCGATTTTCGGATCGTGTGTACTGGGCATAAGACTGGGATGCCATTAAAGTTCATGTGCATGTAAAGGCAGGCGTCCCAATACTTTTGACAATATAGTGTATGTGCGCTCCCCATCGCCTCACTGCGATTGTACAATCAGAATCTTTTACACAGGGAGCGCTGAGATTGTACACCAAACTGTGTGATGAGGATTGTGGTGTGTGTGTGGACCTCCTGGAAGACACATCGATGGATGCAGCTCATCGTACAGATTTCTTGCTGCAGCCTATTTATAATTCACATCCGCCCCCGCAGGATAAAAATAGCACCGGGTCTTTGATCTATAAATAGAATCAGAGACAGAGATGAATGACGGCGGCTGGGGGGGGGGGATTCGTTGCATGGGGAGCTGAGCTGCTATTATTGAGGAAGATGGCTGAATGTCGAGCCCCCCCCCCCCCTCCATACACTGCAGAAGAAGGTCAGGAGAAGAGTCTCTATGTGCGATCGGAGTTGTCCCTAATACAGTGTGACACATCGCTGGCCGCTGTCGCTGCGTATATCGTCACATGGAGCTAGAGGAAGCGAGAACGCAGAGCTCAGCAAATAACGAGACGCATGTCTCCCTCCGGCGTCAGCAGTATTATATTGAATCTAAATCACCCCCCCAAATATGGTTACCCTGAGTAGTATTGCTGTCACTCCCTCACCAACTACAGAGGGCCACGAGCAGACCAATCCCAACAATGCCAGCCAATCCCCAGCAACTAATGTGAGCACTGAGTGCGGTAACCCATAGCAACCAACTCTAGTAACGTTCAAAGTAGCAACCAATCCTAGCAGTTAGCAGAGTGTGAATGTTTACAGCAGACAGTCAGCACTGAGTTTTGTAGACAATAGCAACCAATCATGTGCCAGCTGCATTAACTTCTGCTAACCAATCCCAGAAGTGCATGGTCAATTTCAGTAACCCATTCCAGCAATCTGCAGAGAATAATAATAAAGAAATATGACCAGCGCTACGGACTAGGTGTTTGGGAGAGAAATATATTAGATAGAGGTGTAAGCTGCCCCAATCAGACCTTGGGGTTAAGGTGCAAGTGTTATAAAAGAAGTGTGAAGATTGGTGGTGGCGCTACCTCTGAAATAAAAATAAATATAAAGAATGCCCCTTGTGAAGTGTAAGGGGAAGTGTACTGGTAGACAATAACCCACAAATGGTGCAATATCTAAAAATAATAATAAATGGATAACGAAGATATATTCAAATCAAATAATACATGCGAAGAAATTGTATATATATATATATAAACCGATGTTGTGACAAAAGACCCACAACCGAAGATATGTGAGTGATTTCCAAATGAATGTGCCACTTGATCTGTAACAACGTGAGTGAAAACATATAAATAAAAATAAAAAAGTGGATAAGTGAAATTCCACGAGTGGCCACTAGGTGGCGCAAATAGCTTGGTACAACCTGTATGTTGATGTATGGAGATGTTCCTTTTCGAGATGAACGAGCAGTCAGAGTAGTCAGCGGCGGGTGCCCTGAGTGCTCACATGAAAGGAAAAATACCCCATGGTGAATAAAAGTAACATACAGTTGTAAATAAGCGGCGTAGTAGACTCACTCGTACAGTAGATCAGGGTCAGAATAGTCGTGTTCGCCGGGAGGCTTCCGCGTTCCACGGCCGACAACCGGAAGTGACGTTTGACGTCGGAGACTCCGCCCTACGCGTTTCGTCACAATCTGCAGAGAATGGTAACCCAGAGCAACCAACCTACATGAGGTGCAGAGGGTGGTAACCCATAGGTAGCCCACAGCAACCAACCTACTTAAGGTCTAGAGGGTGGTAACCCACAGCAACCAACCTACAGGAGGTGCAGAGGGTGGTAAACCATAGAAACCAACCTACATGAGGTGCAGGGGGTGGTAAGCCATAGAAACTAACCTACATGAGGTGCAGGGGGTGGAAACCCAAAGAGACCAACCTACATGAGGTCCAGACGGAGGTAACCTAAATGAAGCAACCTACATGAGGTGCAGGGTGTGGTAAGACATAGAAACCAACCTACATGAAGTTCAAAAGGTGATAATCCAAAGAGACCAACCTACATGAGGTGTAGAGGGTGGTAACCTATAGAGACCAACCTACATGAGGTGCAGGGGGTGGTAGCCCACAGCAACCAACATACATGAGCTGCAAAGGGCGGTAACCCATAGAAACCAACCTACATGAGGGGCAGAGGGTGGTAACCCATAGAAACCAACCTACATGAGGGGCAGAGGGTGGTAACCCATAGAAACCAACCTACATGAGGGGCAGAGGGTGTTAACCCACAGAAACAAACCTACATGAGGTGCAGGGGGTGGTAGCCCAAAGAAACCAACCTACATGAGCTGCAGTGGGTGTTAACCCACAGAAACCAACCTACATGAGGTGCAGAGGGTGTTAACCCACAGAAACAAACCTACATGAGGTGCAGGGGGTGGTAGCCCAAAGAAACCAACCTACATGAGCTGCAGTGGGTGTTAACCCACAGAAACCAACCTACATGAGGTGCAGGGGGTGGAAACCCATAGAAACGAACCTACATGAGGTGCAGGGGGTGGAAACCCATAGGCAACCAACCTACATGAGGTGCAGAGGGTGGTAACCCACAGAAACCAACCTACATTAGGTGCAGGGGGTGGAAACCCATAGAAACAAACCTACATGAGGTGCAGGGGGTGGAAACCCATAGGCAACCAACCTACATGAGGTGCAGGGGGTGGAAACCCATAGGCAACCAACCTACATGAGGTGCAGAGGGTGGTAACCCATAGAAACCAACCCACAGAAACCAACCTACATGAGGTGCAGGGGGTGGAAACCCATAGCAACTAACCTACATGAGGTGCAGAGGGTGGTAACCCACAGAAACCAACCTACATGAGGGGCAGAGGGTGGTAACCCATAGAAACCAACCCACATGAGCTGCAGTGGATGGTAACCCAAAGAAACCAACCTACATGAGGGGCAGAGGGTGGTAACCCATAGAAACCAACCTACATGAGGTGCAGAGGGTGGTAACCCACAGAAACCAACCTACATTAGTGGCAGAGGGTGGTAACCCACAGAAACCAACCTACATGAGGGGCAGAGGGTGGTAACCCATAGAAACCAACCTACATGAGGCGCAGAGGGTGGTAACCCATAGAAACCAACCTACATGAGGTGCAGAGGGTGGTAACCCACAGAAACCAACCTACATGAGGGGCAGAGGGTGGTAACCCATAGAAACCAACCTACATGAGGTGCAGTGGGTGTAAGCTGGTTGCTATAGGATACTGCAGAGAAGGAAGTTGACTGCGCCCGGCTTCCTATCTGGATATGTTGGTCCTAAACTCCCAATAAAAATGGCGCTCTTTGGTATGTGTAGTATTGAATTTAGCAGCATCCTGGCATAGATTTGAATGCAGATCACAATGGAGGCCCAGGGATTGTTCTGTTATCTCTCAGGGAAGAACTCCGGACAAATGTTCTCCCATATTACACTAAGAGGCTGATTGGCTGCTAATCACAATCTGCAGCTGCTGGTCACACAATGGCGGACAATGGGCGAGCCAGTATCAGCGCTGTCACTGCCCCTTCATGGAAGAGATTTATCTTGGCTACAGACCTGCAGCTGGCTGATAGAACTGCATCTACACAACAGGGTCAGGACTCCCAGATGGATGAGCAGCAAACAATGGAGGACAATGGCCCATCCATTCCTCAGTGGAAGAGTTCCTCCTCAGGTGACTGAAATAAGGAAAGACTTGAGGAGAACATTATTAGGGACCTCCAAGGGTGGAAGAGGACCACTTTAAATAAAGTCACAGGTGCTGGGAGCACCTATGGCAATTTATACCATATACCACATACAATGTAAAAGTCACTTCACCCAGGCAATTGTGTTCCCTGCCCAGCCACCCACGCTAGTCTATGCCCACTCAGCCTCTTTGCTGTCTGCTTAGCTAGCCACACAGCTACCTGCCCACCCAGCTACTTTGTGCCTTAACAAACCAGAAACACTGCGTCCTGCCTAGCCAGCCACACAAATCCCTTCCAACCAAGTCAGTCTGCTTCCAACTGGGCCATACCACTCCCTGCACAGCCAATCACATTACTTCCTTCCAACCCAGTCATTCTGCTTCCAACTAAGCCATAACACTCCCTGCTCAGCCAATTACATTACTCCCTTCCAACCCTGTCACTCTGCTTCCAACTAAGCCATAACACTCCCTGCTCAGCCAATCACATTACTCCATTCCAACCCAGCCATTCTGCTTCCTGCCAAGCCATAATACTCCCTGCTCAGCCAATCACATTACTCCCTTCTAACCCAGTCATTCTCCTTCCTGCCAAGCCATAACACTCACTGCTCAGCCAATCACATTGCTCCCTTCCAACCCAGCCACTCTGCTTCCTGCCAAGCCATAATACTCCCTGCTCAGCCAATCACACTACTCCCTTACAACCCAGTCACTCTGCTTCCTGCCAAACCAAACCACTCCCTGCCCAGTCCCACTACTCCCTGCAGAACAAGCTACACCACTCCCTGCTCAGCCACACTACTCCCTGCAGAACAAGCTACACCACTCCCTGCTCAGCCACACTACTCCCTGCAGAACGAGCTACACCACTCCCTACCCAGTCCCACTACTCCCTGCAGAACAAGCTACACCACTCCCTGCTCAGCCACACTACTCCCTGAAGAACGAGCTACACCACTCCCTGCCCAGTCCCACTACTCCCTGCAGAACGAGCTACACCACTCCCTGCTCAGCCACACTACTCCCTGCAGAACGAGCTACACCACTCCCTGCTCAGCCACACTACTCCCTGCAGAACGAGCTACACCACTCCCTGCCCAGTCCCACTACTCCCTGCAGAACGAGCTACACCACTCCCTGCTCGGCCACACTACTCCCTACAGAACATTCTACACCACTCCCTGTCCAGCCACCCACACTATTTCCTACCCAACCAGCCACACTGCTCCTTGTCCAGCAAGGCACTCAGCTCCCTGCCCACCCATCCACACTTCTCCCTGCCCATCCAGCCTCACCGCTTCCTGTGTAGCAACTCACACTATTCCCTGCCCAACCAGCCACACCGCTACTTTTCCATCCAGCCACACTACTTCCAGCCAAGCAACATTATTACCTGCCATTCTAGCCTCACCACTTCCTGCCCGGCCAGCCACACTTCTCCCTGCCCAGCTACCCACACATCTCCCTGCCCAGCAAGCCACACTTCTGCCTGTCCACCCAGCCACTCTGCCCACTGAGCCACGCTACTCCCTGCCCAGCTAGCCATAATACTCTCTGCCCAGCTAGCCACACTACTCCCTTCCCACCCTGCCACCCTACTTCTTGCTCAGCCAGCCGCTGATTCCTGCCCACTCAGCCACACTACTCCCTTCCCAACTCTCCCCTACCTTACTCTAACACTTAATTCCACGCAAAACATCGCCCTAAAACATTTCCCTCATCTTTTATCCTACCCCTTAATATTTTGTGATTCTAAAGTAACGCATTTGTATTTTAGATTGAAAAAAGTGCTTTATCCCAGCCCCCTGCCTAGGCAGACCAGATCAAATGATCCCTGGCGTCCATATCATAACTGTAAAGGGTCTGTTTCATCCAGTAGTGAAGTAAGAGGCTCAGTAAGTCCCATGTATTGTACACATCCAGTGATAGCAAACCTTGGCATCCCAGATGTTTTGGAACTACATTTCCCATGATGCTCATGCACTCTGCAGTGTAGTTGAGCTTCATGGGAAATGTAGTTCCAAAACATCTGGGGTGCCAAGGTTCCCCATCACTGTAACCTATACAATATCATCACTGGTAAGATTCTCCACCATGGAACGTGGATAGAATGGTGGCCTGGAGCACGGATCCCTTCCAGCTATAGTATAACAACAAGCAGTGATTGTCCTGAGACTACTACTAGAGCCTGTACAGAAATAAAACAACTAAAAAGACAATACCATTTACGAAGCATTATTTCTTACCGCCCCTCTTAATGCCTGTGAAGAAGGTGGAGTGATCCTTTAAGTCCATGTCCATCGGCATGCTGTGAAAGTTTCTGTTTTTTCGTCGCTGATGATGTTGCTGATCTATTAATATCACGTAAATAGGAGAAGAGAGGAGCGACTGTCTCTCCACAGAGACTTATGTCAGCTCCCCAGGCTTCTCTTCCCAAACTAGTGATGGAAAATGTGAACTTTCCACCAATCACAGCTCACCATCAGCGCCTTTGCGGGAGTGAAGGATCGCCATAGATAATTCCACCGGGCAGATGAGAATAACAACCTGCAGATGAATTATTAACCTCTAGCTGTTATAAAATTTAAATCCCACATATCAGGCGGCTCCTAAGGGTTCAGCACGCATATCCTCGGCAAATGCACAGTGCCGAGACAGTGATCAGAAACACACTATATTACCAAAAGTATTGGGACGCCTGCCTTTACAACCACATGCAATTTAATGGCATCCCAGTCTTAGTCCGTAGGGTTCAATATTGAGTTGGCCCTCCCTTTGCAGCTATAACAGCTTCAACTCCTCTGGGAAGGCCGTCCACAAGGTTTAGGAGTGTGTCTATGGGAATGTTTGACCATTCTTCCAGAAGCACATTTGTGACGCATGGATAGGAGGGGCTGTGCCCCCAATGGACGGGCCGCCACTGTTGACACCCCCAGCGATTCGCATATGGCAGTGTGAACTGCCTGCGAGTTGGATGCAATGTGGGAACCCACAGTGGATATTGCATATGTGTGAACCGGTGTTCTATCAGAAAACCATACCCCATCAGAATTCCATACCTCCGTCATTTCCGTTGCGGATCAGCTGTGGCTTCGTCATGCACCAGCTGTAGCCGCGTCACACATCCTAGTGCGCATGCGCGTAATAGGTAGGGAATTTAGATAACATCGTAACAGATCATGCAAAAGTCCTAGTGCGCATGCGCACCAACGGCATCTCTTATAACAGACATCCATCCGATCTACATGCCCCACACTGCACCAACCCGACACTGCACCGACCCGACAATCCAATCTCAATGTCCCACACTGCACCGACCCAACAATGGCACATAGCTATCAAATGGACAGTGGGCGTGCGCGTGGGGGTAGGGAATAGGATTGTCCCATTGTCGGGTCGGTGCAGTGTCGGGCCAGTGCAGTGTGGGGCATGGAGATCGTATGCACGTTTCTTATAAGAGATGCCGCGGCCCGACCCGTTGGTGTGCATACGCACTAGGACCTTTGCCTGACTCGTTGCGATGGTATCAAAATTCCCTACCTAGTACGCGCATGCGCAGTAGGACTTGTGACGCGGCTACAGCTGATTCATGACGAAGCCACAGCTGATCCGCAACCGGAAATGACGGAGGTATGGTTTCCTGATAGGGTATGGTATTCTGACAGAACACCGTCCCTTATACAAGCTCACTACTTTACATTGTAGCAAAGTGTAATTTCTTCAGTGTTGTCACATAAAAAGATAGAATAAAATATTTACAAAAATGTGAGGGGTGTACTTACTTTTGTGAAATACTGTATATGAGCTTTTTTTTTTTTTTGGCAGATTACAGGCGTTTTTTTTTTTTTTTTCGTTGGTCATTTGTCAACCAAAAGAATGCCTGCACAAAAATGCTGTAAAAATGCCCGAAAAAATGCCTCTAAAAATAGCAATGCCTAGATGTGAACGGAGCCTTACTGCAGATAGAAAATGGAAAGATGTCGCAATGAAATACATGAATAAATACATAGAAATGCATGCAATGGTTTGCCATGGGTGGGTGTGCAGGGATGGTGTGACCATAGAGCCAGTGCAGGCACAGACCTCTCTCTTATACGCTGTATTGGGTGATGGAAGGTGAGTATAGAGCCGTGACGCACATGGGATAATCTGATCAGTTTCCGTACTGTCACCCATGCTCAGGATTTCAGGTCACAGCAAGTCAACCTGGGGTGGAGGATAATGCCATCAGCCATCACTCTACAACCACAGCCTATTCCTGGAGACTGCCACCCCCTATTGTGATAATATTGTGTCCCCCCCCCCCCAAAAATGCAGGGACACCCCCAACTCCAGACACTGCTTATAGTTGGATGCAATCCTGGTTCTCATATTATTATCTAAGTACAACAAGAGAGCAGTGTTCATTTTGGCATCGAATTTTGATTTAGTTTTAGTTATAGTCTTTTGACTAAAATGCCATTTTAGTTTTAGTCCCATTTTAGCCATCGTATTTAGTCGACTAAAATCTCCAGTACATTTTAGTCGAATAAAATAATTTTAGTCAACTAAAATCGAATGTGTTTAGTTAAATTGTAATGCTGCATTTAAGCATTTCTATAGGATTTCCAAAGTCATTATATGCTCCTAGAGTAAAAGAAATCTAATATCATGTTATTATTTATAGTATTAGGGTTTTAAAAACTCACAGATACAGATTTAGCCACTCTGGATGGTCAGAGGAGGTCTGTAATGCTGCAGAGTGCTGGATGGTGGTCTCGGGTCTGAGAGATGGCTGTAATGCACAGTGCTCTAAATGCCGCCATGCCGGTGGTTACTGGTCAGAGGAGGTCTGTACTGCTGCACAGTGCTGGATGTTGGTCTCAGATCTGAGGGATGGCCTGTAATGCACAGTGCTCTGGATTCCGCCATGCCGGTGGTTACTGGTCAGAGGAGGTCTGTACTGCTGCACAGTGCTGGATGGTGGTCTGAGGAGGCCTGTTATGCTGCACAGTGCTCTGGATGGGGGTCTGAGGAGGCCTGTTATGCTGCAGAGTGCTCAGATAGTGGTCTGAGGAGGCCTGTAATGCTGCACAGTGCTGGATGTTGGTCTCAGATCTGAGGGATGGCCTGTAATGCACAGTGCTCTGGATTCCGCCATGCCGGTGGTTACTGGTCAGAGGAGGTCTGTACTGCTGCACAGTGATGGATGGTGGTCTGAGGAGGCCTGTTATGCTGCACAGTGCTCTGGATGGTGGTCTGAGGAGGCCTGTTATGCTGCACAGTGCTCTGGATGGTGGTCTGAGGAGGCCTGTTATGCTGCACAGTGCTCTGGATGGGGGTCTGAGGAGGCCTGTTATGCTGCAGAGTGCTCAGATAGTGGTCTGAGGAGGCCTGTAATGCTGCACAGTGCTGGATGTTGGTCTCAGATCTGAGGGATGGCCTGTAATGCACAGTGCTCTGGATTCCGCCATGCCGGTGGTTACTGGTCAGAGGAGGTCTGTACTGCTGCACAGTGATGGATGGTGGTCTGAGGAGGCCTGTTATGCTGCACAGTGCTCTGGATGGTGGTCTGAGGAGGCCTGTTATGCTGCACAGTGCTCTGGATGGGGGTCTGAGGAGGCCTGTTATGCTGCAGAGTGCTCAGATAGTGGTCTGAGGAGGCCTGTTATGCTGCACAGTGCTCTGGATGGTGATCTGAGGAGGCCTGTTATGCTGCACAGTGCTCTGGATGGGGGTCTGAGGAGGCCTGTTATGCTGCAGAGTGCTCAGATAGTGGTCTGAGGAGGCCTGTAATGCTGCACAGTGCTGGATGTTGGTCTCAGATCTGAGGGATGGCCTGTAATGCACAGTGCTCTGGATTCCGCCATGCCGGTGGTTACTGGTCAGAGGAGGTCTGTACTGCTGCACAGTGATGGATGGTGGTCTGAGGAGGCCTGTTATGCTGCACAGTGCTCTGGATGGTGGTCTGAGGAGGCCTGTTATGCTGCACAGTGCTCTGGATGGGGGTCTGAGGAGGCCTGTTATGCTGCAGAGTGCTCAGATAGTGGTCTGAGGAGGCCTGTAATGCTGCACAGTGCTCAGATAGTGGTCAGAGGAGGCCTGTAATGCTGCACATTGCTGGATAGTGGTGTCAGGTCTGAGGGATGGCCTGTAATGCACAGTGCTCTGAATGCCGCCATGTCGGTGGTTACTGGTCAGAGGAGGTCTGTAATGCTGCACAGTGCTGGATGGTGGTCTCAAATCTGAGGAATGGCCTGTAATGCACAGTGCTCTGGATGCCGCCATGCTGGTGGTTACTGGTCAGAGGAGGTCTGTAATGCTGCACAGTGCTGGATGGTGGTCTCAAATCTGAGGAATGGCCTGTAATGCACAGTGCTCTGGATTCCGCCATGCCGGTGGTTACTGGTCAGAGGAGGTCTGTACTGCTGCACAGTGCTGGATGGTGGTCTGAGGAGGCCTGTTATGCTGCACAGTGCTCTGGATGGGGGTCTGAGGAGGCCTGTTATGCTGCAGAGTGCTCAGATAGTGGTCTGAGGAGGCCTGTAATGCTGCACAGTGCTGGATGTTGGTCTCAGATCTGAGGGATGGCCTGTAATGCACAGTGCTCTGGATTCCGCCATGCCGGTGGTTACTGGTCAGAGGAGGTCTGTACTGCTGCACAGTGATGGATGGTGGTCTGAGGAGGCCTGTTATGCTGCACAGTGCTCTGGATGGTGGTCTGAGGAGGCCTGTTATGCTGCACAGTGCTCTGGATGGTGGTCTGAGGAGGCCTGTTATGCTGCACAGTGCTCTGGATGGGGGTCTGAGGAGGCCTGTTATGCTGCAGAGTGCTCAGATAGTGGTCTGAGGAGGCCTGTAATGCTGCACAGTGCTGGATGTTGGTCTCAGATCTGAGGGATGGCCTGTAATGCACAGTGCTCTGGATTCCGCCATGCCGGTGGTTACTGGTCAGAGGAGGTCTGTACTGCTGCACAGTGATGGATGGTGGTCTGAGGAGGCCTGTTATGCTGCACAGTGCTCTGGATGGTGGTCTGAGGAGGCCTGTTATGCTGCACAGTGCTCTGGATGGGGGTCTGAGGAGGCCTGTTATGCTGCAGAGTGCTCAGATAGTGGTCTGAGGAGGCCTGTTATGCTGCACAGTGCTCTGGATGGTGATCTGAGGAGGCCTGTTATGCTGCACAGTGCTCTGGATGGGGGTCTGAGGAGGCCTGTTATGCTGCAGAGTGCTCAGATAGTGGTCTGAGGAGGCCTGTAATGCTGCACAGTGCTGGATGTTGGTCTCAGATCTGAGGGATGGCCTGTAATGCACAGTGCTCTGGATTCCGCCATGCCGGTGGTTACTGGTCAGAGGAGGTCTGTAATGCTGCACAGTGCTGGATGGTGGTCTCAAATCTGAGGAATGGCCTGTAATGCACAGTGCTCTGGATTCCGCCATGCCGGTGGTTACTGGTCAGAGGAGGTCTGTACTGCTGCACAGTGCTGGATGGTGGTCTGAGGAGGCCTGTAATGCTGCACAGTGCTGGATGTTGGTCTCAGATCTGAGGGATGGCCTGTAATGCACAGTGCTCTGGATTCCGCCATGCCGGTGGTTACTGGTCAGAGGAGGTCTGTACTGCTGCACAGTGATGGATGGTGGTCTGAGGAGGCCTGTTATGCTGCACAGTGCTCTGGATGGTGGTCTGAGGAGGCCTGTTATGCTGCACAGTGCTCTGGATGGGGGTCTGAGGAGGCCTGTTATGCTGCAGAGTGCTCAGATAGTGGTCTGAGGAGGCCTGTTATGCTGCACAGTGCTCTGGATGGTGATCTGAGGAGGCCTGTTATGCTGCACAGTGCTCTGGATGGGGGTCTGAGGAGGCCTGTTATGCTGCAGAGTGCTCAGATAGTGGTCTGAGGAGGCCTGTAATGCTGCACAGTGCTGGATGGTGGTCTCAAATCTGAGGAATGGCCTGTAATGCACAGTGCTCTGGATGCCGCCATGCTGGTGGTTACTGGTCAGAGGAGGTCTGTAATGCTGCACAGTGCTGGATGGTGGTCTCAAATCTGAGGAATGGCCTGTAATGCACAGTGCTCTGGATTCCGCCATGCCGGTGGTTACTGGTCAGAGGAGGTCTGTACTGCTGCACAGTGCTGGATGGTGGTCTGAGGAGGCCTGTTATGCTGCACAGTGCTCTGGATGGGGGTCTGAGGAGGCCTGTTATGCTGCAGAGTGCTCAGATAGTGGTCTGAGGAGGCCTGTAATGCTGCACAGTGCTGGATGTTGGTCTCAGATCTGAGGGATGGCCTGTAATGCACAGTGCTCTGGATTCCGCCATGCCGGTGGTTACTGGTCAGAGGAGGTCTGTACTGCTGCACAGTGATGGATGGTGGTCTGAGGAGGCCTGTTATGCTGCACAGTGCTCTGGATGGTGGTCTGAGGAGGCCTGTTATGCTGCACAGTGCTCTGGGTGGTGGTCTGAGGAGGCCTGTTATGCTGCACAGTGCTCTGGATGGGGGTCTGAGGAGGCCTGTTATGCTGCAGAGTGCTCAGATAGTGGTCTGAGGAGGCCTGTAATGCTGCACAGTGCTGGATGTTGGTCTCAGATCTGAGGGATGGCCTGTAATGCACAGTGCTCTGGATTCCGCCATGCCGGTGGTTACTGGTCAGAGGAGGTCTGTACTGCTGCACAGTGATGGATGGTGGTCTGAGGAGGCCTGTTATGCTGCACAGTGCTCTGGATGGTGGTCTGAGGAGGCCTGTTATGCTGCACAGTGCTCTGGATGGGGGTCTGAGGAGGCCTGTTATGCTGCAGAGTGCTCAGATAGTGGTCTGAGGAGGCCTGTTATGCTGCACAGTGCTCTGGATGGTGATCTGAGGAGGCCTGTTATGCTGCACAGTGCTCTGGATGGGGGTCTGAGGAGGCCTGTTATGCTGCAGAGTGCTCAGATAGTGGTCTGAGGAGGCCTGTAATGCTGCACAGTGCTGGATGTTGGTCTCAGATCTGAGGGATGGCCTGTAATGCACAGTGCTCTGGATTCCGCCATGCCGGTGGTTACTGGTCAGAGGAGGTCTGTACTGCTGCACAGTGATGGATGGTGGTCTGAGGAGGCCTGTTATGCTGCACAGTGCTCTGGATGGTGGTCTGAGGAGGCCTGTTATGCTGCACAGTGCTCTGGATGGGGGTCTGAGGAGGCCTGTTATGCTGCAGAGTGCTCAGATAGTGGTCTGAGGAGGCCTGTAATGCTGCACAGTGCTCAGATAGTGGTCAGAGGAGGCCTGTAATGCTGCACATTGCTGGATAGTGGTGTCAGGTCTGAGGGATGGCCTGTAATGCACAGTGCTCTGAATGCCGCCATGTCGGTGGTTACTGGTCAGAGGAGGTCTGTAATGCTGCACAGTGCTGGATGGTGGTCTCAAATCTGAGGAATGGCCTGTAATGCACAGTGCTCTGGATGCCGCCATGCTGGTGGTTACTGGTCAGAGGAGGTCTGTAATGCTGCACAGTGCTGGATGGTGGTCTCAGTTCTGAGGGATGACTGTAATGCACAGTGCTCTGGATTCCGCCATGCCGGTGGTCACTGGTCAGAGGAGGCCTGTAATGCTGCACAGTGCTGGATGTTGGTCTCAGGTCTGAGGGATAGCCTGTAATGCACAGTGCTCTGGATGCCGCCATGCCAGTGGTTACTGGTCAGAGGAGGTCTGTACTGCTGCGAAGTGCTGGATGGTGGTCTGAGGAGGCCTGTTATGCTGCACAGTGCTCTGGATGGTGGTCTGAGGAGGCCTGTTATGCTGCAGAGTGCTCAGATAGTGGTCTGAGGAGGCCTGTAATGCTGCACAGTGCTGGATGGTGGTCTCAGGTCTGAGGGATGGCCTGTAATGCACAGTGCTCTGGATGCTGGTGGTCAGAGGAGGCCTGTAATGCTGCACATTGCTGGATGGTGGTCCCAAATCTGAGGGATGGCTGTAATGCACAGTGCTCTGGATTCCACCATGCCGGTGGTCACTGGTCAGAGGAGGCCTGTAATGCTGCACAGTGCTGGATGGTGGTCTCAGGTCTGAGGGATGGCCTGTAATGCACAGTGCTCTGGATGCCAGTGGTCGGAGGAGGACTGTTATGCTGCACAGTGCTGGATGGTGGTCTCAGGTCTGAGGGATGGCTGTAATGCACAGTGCTCTGGATTCCGCCATGCCGGTGGTTACTGGTCAGAGGAGGCCTGTAATGCTGAACAGTGCTGGATGGTGGTCTCATACCCCCATATATAACTAGAGGTGGGCCTGCTGACTTTACTATGGGAGCAAGGGGGGAAGGTCCATGGGTGTCCCATAACAGGAAGACTTTGTTTCTTTTTAGAGTCCAGAGAGCTGTAAGAGTCGGTTCACACTGAGGCGACACGACTCCTTACTACTTCGGGGGCGACTTGTGCATTACATTGCACCACGACTTCGGAGCGACTTGCACGGACTTCACATAATGGAAGTCTATGCAAGTCGGTTCGAGGTCGCCCGAAGTAGTACAGGACCTTTTTTCTAATTCGGAGCGACTTGTGTCGCTCCTATTAGAACGGGTCCTGTAGCGGTCAATGGACCGCGAGGGAGCGCGACTTGTCAGGCTGACAAGTCGCCTGACAAGTCGCGCTAATGTGAACCGACTCTTAATGGTGAAAAATGGATAGGTTATCAAAAAACAAACAATGACAGCTGAAAAGTCAGGATGTATAAATTATTTTGCTGCTTTTAGTAGCAGTTTTTTATGTATGTGGCCAGCAAAGTGCATCCGTAGGAAAGACTCTAGATCAAGGTTTCTCAACCAGGGTTCCATGGAACTCTAGGGTTCCTCCAAAGGTTGCTATGGGTTCCTTGAGCAATTTCTGTCTCTCAGATAAGTTCCCACTGACACCATTAATCTTTTTAGCTGTCTGTGAGCGGGTAAGTATTCCCAATGTCCACAAGTGTAAGGAGCATTCTTCCCACTTACTATCAGACTAATGTATCATGAGTTGTAGATATAGTAATTTTTAGCAGGGGTTCCTTTGGACCAGAACGTTATTTCAAGGGTTCCTCTCTGTTGAGAGGGTTGAGAAAGGCTGCACTAGATTATTACCCTGGCCAGCAAGGCATCATGACATTGTATCTGCTACCTTCTTCAGCCTCCTAGGTTTTGGGGGACATTATCTGTCCCGCAAAAAAATACATTTTTGGTAACCCTGGACTTTTCTGTTACATATGATGTTGTAATATAGGTTGGAGCAACGTTCAACTATATAATTAATATTGTTTTTCTTTTCCATCATACGGTCTTCAATGACTCTGTCTGATCTCAGTCCACGATGGCCACACACTGATCAGGATATGAGCTGAACACTCGCACAGTCTCATAGGACTTAATATCATTGTTATTATGGATTGTCAAACATAGATCAGGGTCTTGGCGTGACAAAATCATAACGGATTTGTTATCATTATTATAGGAGGCCATACACAGATCAAGAAAATTTGGTCTGGACGCAATCATACAGGATTTCCTATTATTATTTTGGGTTGTTGTTCATAGACTTAATCATTTTGGACTTAATATCATTATTATTTTAGGGGGACATACACAGATCAGTATGTGGGTCTGGCACATTTCTACAGAATTTTTTTTCTTTTGGGTGAGGGGGTCTTTTTGTTTTTAGTGGGGTCAGTGTGTGGATCAGACACATTTTTACAGAATTTTGTATCATTATTATATTAGGTGGCCATATACAGGTCAAGAAGATATGGACTGGGCACATTCGTACAGGATGTATTGTCATTACTATTATGGGTGGTTATACACAAATCAGGATATGGGCCAGGTACAACTGTACATGGTTCATTATCATAATTGTTATGGGTGATCTTACACAGATCAGGAAATTGCTGGACACAATCATATAGGGCTCGTTACATAGTTACATAGTTAGTGAGGTTGAAAAAAGACATCAGTCCATCCAGTTCAACCTATGATGTGTGTGTGTTTGCTGTTAACTGTACATTGTATACCCCTGTATGTTGTACATTGTATACCCCTTTGTACATTGTATACCCCTGTATGTTGTACATTGTATACCCCTTTGTACATTGTATACCCCTGCATGTTGTACATTGTATACCCCTGTATGTTGTACATTGTATACCCCTGTATGTTGTACATTGTATACCCCTGTATGTTGTACATTGTATACCCCTGTACGTTGTGGTCTTTAAGATGCCCATCTAATAGTTTTTTGAAACTATCGATGCTCCCTGCTGATACGACTGCTTGCGGAAGAGAATTCCACATCCTTACTGCTCTGACAGTGAAGAACCCCCTACATACATTAAGGTTAAACCGCCTTTTCTCTAGTTTTAGTGAGTGGCCCCGTGTCTTATTGTATTCCCTTTCTCTGAATAGTTTGTTCCTTATGCTATGGTCATCAGTACAGTATTTGTACATTGATATCATATCCCCCCTCAATCGTCTCTTCTCCAGAGAGAATAAGTTCAGTGCTTGTAGTCTTTCCTCATAGCTGATGTCCTCAATTCCCCTAATTATTTTTGTTGCCCTTCTCTGGACTCTCTCCAGTTCCAGCACATTCTTCCTGAGGACCGGTGCCCAGAACTGGACAGCATACTCCAGATGTGGCCGGACCAGAGTCTTGTAGAGAGGGAGAATAATCTCTTTATTTCTGGAGTGAATCCCCTTTTTTATACATCCCAGTATTCTGTTGGCTTTGCTTGCAGTGGCTTGGCATTGCATGCCACTGCCAAGCCTGTTGTCTACCAGTACCCCCAGGTCCTTTTCCATTCTAGACTCACCCAGAGGTTCCCCCCCTAGTGAGTAGCTTGCTTTCTGGTTTCTGGCCCCCAAGTGCATTACTTTACATTTTTCAACATTAAACCTCATCTGCCATGTAGTTGCCTACCCCATTATTTTGTTCAAGTCGGCTTGTAAGGTTTCCACATCCTGCATAGAAGATATTGGCATGCTTAGTTTAGTATCATCCGCAAATACCGAGATTGTACTAGATATCCCCTCCTCTAGATAATTTATGAATAAATTAAACAGGATTGGCCCCAGTTATCATTAATATTTTGAGTGGTCATACACAGTTCAGTATGTGGGTTTGGAAACAATCATACTCAATTTATTATGATTATTTTTTTATTTTTTTTGTGGTGGTCACGCACAGCCCAACATTAGTTGTTCAGAGACCTTTGGACAGGCTAGGGGCATTTCTGTGACCAGCTCCCAATGAAAAAATGGAGCAAATCTTCCATCAGCAGGTACCATGTTGGTGTTGCAGAGTGTGATCACTGGGTGCAGCGGAGTCCATTCAGATCAGACATTGTGGAGTAAACAGGAACTGGCTTCTTTATTGGAACATAACACATAAATCAAAGATGTCACCTCATTGTAATAAGAACAACAGCCAGGAAGAGATAACCAACAAGTTCAGTACAGTGTACAGGAAATTACAACACATCATAGAAATGCATAGCATATCACTGAGCATTAGCGACATCTAGTGTCCTATTTATGAACTGCGGTTAATCTGCTAAGCTGAAAGCTGTTGTATCTCCAACAGTTGGGTTGGTAGATGTGTTGGGAAAAGATCAAGCAAATATTGTCAGAATACTAGCTGTGGTTATTGGTGGAGATCTTCCCATCCATGACCTCCTCTACTCATCTAATTAAACAATCCTAAGACTTTGGCAGGAAGTTGGTATGGAGGGCTGGAGTTGAACACATCTACTTTTATTTTTTACTGATGAAACAAATTGTATGTACAAAACTAACACAGTGTATGTTTCTTTCCCTGCAGATTCTGGCAATCATTTCTATTCTCTTCATTGTATTATCAACAATTGCCTTGTCACTAAATACACTTCCGGAACTACAAGGTCTGGATGAATTTGGACAATCGACAGACAACCCTCAGTTGGCGCATGTGGAAGCTGTCTGCATCGCCTGGTTTACCATGGAATACCTCCTGAGATTCTTATCTTCACCCAACAAATGGAAATTTTTTAAGGGGCCACTTAATGTTATTGACCTGTTAGCCATCCTCCCGTACTACGTCACCATATTCCTAACAGAGTCCAACAAAAGTGTACTTCAGTTCCAGAATGTCAGGAGGGTGGTGCAGATTTTCCGGATCATGAGGATACTGCGGATCCTAAAGCTGGCACGGCACTCCACAGGCCTGCAGTCTCTGGGTTTCACCTTACGGAGGAGTTACAATGAACTTGGCCTGCTCATCCTCTTCTTGGCGATGGGCATTATGATTTTCTCCAGCTTGGTATTCTTCGCAGAAAAGGACGAAGATGACACAAAGTTTAAAAGCATTCCAGCCTCTTTCTGGTGGGCGACCATCACCATGACCACAGTCGGCTATGGGGACATCTATCCTAAGACTTTGCTGGGGAAAATAGTTGGCGGATTGTGTTGTATTGCAGGAGTGCTGGTGATCGCTCTTCCCATTCCTATTATTGTAAATAACTTTTCTGAATTCTACAAAGAACAAAAGAGGCAGGAAAAAGCCATCAAGCGAAGAGAAGCTCTTGAGAGAGCCAAACGAAATGGTAGCATAGTGTCTATGAACATGAAAGATGCCTTCGCTCGTAGCATAGAACTGATGGATGTAGTAGTTGAAAAGACAGAGGATGGAAAGAAAGAGAAAGTTCAGGATAACCACTTATCCCCCAGCAAATGGAAATGGACAAAAAGGACTCTATCAGAGACGAGTTCTAACAAGTCCTTTGACGCAAAAGAACAAGGTTCTCCAGAGAAGAGCCGGTCTTGTTCAAGTCCTCAACACCTTAATGTTCAACAGCTAGAAGATATATACAACAAAATGGCAAAGACACAGTCACAGCCCATCCTAAACTTAAAAGAAGCAAATCAATCAGTTAAACAAACAGAGGAGTTGGAAATGGACACCATACCTTGTCCGGCTGTCCCTCTGTTGACCACTCACAAGGAGGGGGTCATTGACATGAGGAGCATGTCCAGCATAGACAGTTTCATTAGCTGCACTGCCGAATTCCCAGAATCGGTTAAGTTTTCGCACAGTCCACTGGCAGTCCTACCATTTAAAAAAAGTATAAATATAGGGCAGGACCCAGCAGTTAGGCGTGAAAGATCCTTGAACTTTGACATCAGCAGAGAGAGCTTTGGAGAGATTAGTCCTAAAACTGATAGAGGTCGGCACACTGCATACATTTTGGAAAGTCCAAAAAGTTTAGTAAAAGTTAGAAATCCTTTGCTTCTGAGATCCCTAAAAGTCAACTTTCGGGAAGGTGACACAAGGACACTGGTGCCCGCGCCAAACATCACAAGCCCCTTAGAGCATAGGCAAAGCCATTCCAAGTTAGACAGTTCCTACTTTTCTGACCAGTCAGTCCTCAGCCCAGAGACATCTCTGTACACAACGGCGAGCACTAGAACCCCTTCCAGGTCGCCAGAGAAACACATGGCAATCGCATTCACCTTTCACGATGCTAACGTACACAAGTATATTGATGCTGACACAGATGATGAGGGGCAGCTTCTAGATGGCCATGATTCTTGCCCCTCCAAAGAGCTGCTAGGGACTATGAGTCCACAATACAATATCACAAATAGCGGTCATCGAAAACAAAGAGAGAGCATCCATCGAACAGAAAAAAACCACTTAGAGAGTGGCGCATTATCCAGTTCCTCCAGGTACTTAGGACAAAACTGCGTTTACTCCACAGATGGGATTACTGGAAGCAGTCGAGAACCCGTCAAGATAGATAACCACATCTCCCCGGAGGTCCATGTTCTGCCAGGCGGGGGTGGACACTCTAACACACGTGACCCCCGATTCTGACGTGTTAAGACGCTGTGAGAATTGAGATGCTCATATGTGCACATTGAGCTTATGCATGGCATTGATTACTAGCATCCTCTCCCCTTAGTGTGAGGGAGAGACGAGAGGAAGCCTCGGGGGGGGCCACGTCTCCTCTCAACTGGACCGAACCGAGGCTAGGAGTGTCACAGAGCACTCAGATAGGAAACTGCAGTGACTCCATCTCCTACTAAAAACTTCTTTCTTGAAAGCCATTGTGACCAAATATACCCCTACTGACAATGAACTGCTTTTTATTTTATTGTATACAAACTTTTACTGCTTTCCAGTGAAGGTAAGAGAAAAAAAAACATGAAATTCTGAGATTTTTCTGGAGTCCGTGCATCAAAGCATCTTATGCAGATTTCACAGATCTGGGGTAAAGTGCAGAGCTTCTCCATAGTTAACACAGACAAGGCGAGTTGCATCAGTTGTTCGGGAATTTGTACGCCAAACGTGGGAGATGCATTGTCTTAAAGGGGGTGACTATGAATAATCAGGGCATTACATGTTCAAAGGGGGGGGGGGGGTTGTTTGCTGACCGTAAAAGGCAAACAATTCATTTTGTAGCATATTTACCATTGCTAGCTGCATTTCTCTCAAATATATTATATATATATATTTATATATATATATATATATTTATATATTTATATATATATATTTATATATATATATATATATATATATATATATATATATTTATATATATATATGTATATATATTTATATATATATATATATATATGTATATATACTTATATATATATATATATATGTATAAATATATATATATATAATATTATTTTTTTTTTTACCATTTGCAAAACACTTAACATGTTTGCACACTTTGCAGGCTGAAGGAGCTGTAAAAACAGAGCACTTTAAAGTAAGCACTACCTTCATTTGTGCCTCTAATTGCCATTTGTTTTCTTCTATAAGAGAACATTACCAGGAAATGGTTTGGTCTCCCTAGACCCCGGTACGCCCTCGTTTCAAAGACCGTTAACACTCGAGCCTTTTGCGCTGATACGAAAGGAAGGAGATGTGTGGCATCACGCACAACCCGAAACAGCTTTCCCCTATTTTAAAAGTGCAGCTAAATTATTCATCGACAATACGGCGTAGAGGAGACACTTCCATCTGCCTCCCGGCGGAACAATTACGTCTTCTTTCTGTTTCACACATTTCCTCACTTCGTTTTTCAGTGTCTCTGGGAGGAGTAGGCCGAATGCAGTCCTGGAAGTGACCCCCTCAGTTCTTGTAAAAAATGACCCCCTAATAAGAACCTAGCTGGGGAATTACAGTTTAAATCCACTCTGCTTCAAATCAAAATATGTTCAAAGTGTTAAAGTTGGTTTTCATAAGAAAGCAGCTACAGCCGGAGTAGAAAAGCCTGTCCCCTGCCAGCATGCTGCAGAGAAAACAAAAGAAACAACAGTGCAACTCCACAGTGTAGCACTAAAAAATAAATGACTGTTTATTGAAAGATAGAAATGCACTCACAAAAGTACGTATGTGTAGGGCATGTGTAGGGCATGACATAAAAGTGAATTGGGAATTAGAAATCTCTAGGGGGCATCAAGACAACCACCAGCTGGGGATGAAGCATGCTGAAGATGGAGGAACCACTGCACTACAACTGCAAATGATTTTCAACCTGGGACTGGAATCCCCAATGTCACTCTAGGCACATGCGCTGTAGACACAGGACTCGTTTCGAAGCCCGTCGGCTTCCTCATCAGCCTCTCTATGCTGGGCTATCCCTGCAGCATGTCCAGGCTGCAGAGAAAGATCCTTGCTTTCTGTGTTGAAGCAGTGGTCCTTCTGCAGAGGTCCAACATGCCCCGCTCACTGCAAAGTATTCAGTCCCGCTACAGACGTACATCCCCCCACCCGACACTGGGAGCAGGCCTCCAGAGGTCGCTGGATGCTCCATAAAGTCCACATTTCAAGCAGCAAGAAAAAGGAAGCCGCTAATCATTAAATGTCTTCTGTATGTTTATTGAAATATTCCATGCACAAGCCGATCCACCTGTCCCTCGAGTCTTAATGCGCTTCACTCCATCCAAAGCCTATTCATAGAGTTCCTGCTGAGTCAGAGCTAGAATGTCACATTTACCCCTAACGCAGGTGGTCAGACACTATAGCTAGCTTCTGTGTTCTTCACCTATAGCAGCCCCTTTCCCGTAAGGCAAGCAGGCCTACCGGTTCTCGGCTGCTCCCAGGTCTCATACACAATGCTATAGTGCCTGGCTACCACTCCGGGGCAGGCGTGAACTGAGAAAAGCAAACAGGTACTTGCGGTTGGTAGACAGGCAGAGTAGTTAAATGACAGTCCAAGGTTCAGGGTAATCTAGGTCCAATCCATAGGCAGTTCAGAAAATAGTCGATATCCGATCCAAGGTCATAAGCAGGGGAATACAAGCAGCAGAGCAGGACAGACAGACAGAGAGCTTGAGCACATATTACACACATTATCACAAGAATGAGACTGCAGGCTTGGCTGGCCTAAATCAGGTTTGGTCTCCACTCAGAGACTGACCACGTCAATCACCTTGTAGGTGGACAAACAGACAGGGAAAATGTATCACAGCCAAAACCAGGATGCTGGAATAGGACCAGTACCTATCAAGGATCAGGAGCGCTACACGCTCCTGACATAGAACTATTAAAGCAGCAACGCTCATGCTCTCTGCTGTTTGGAGATTTCTAGGTCAGACCAAGCAAGGGGGGGTTGTCTGAGCTCTGCAGAGAAACCACTACTTCCACGCAGAGTGCAAGGATCTATGCAGCATGTTGGCAGGGGTTAAGCTTTCCTAATCAAGCTCAAAAATAACTGTTAGAATGATTTTAATGTACCTTGAATGTATTTTGCTAATTCAAACTAGACATTGGGCTTTCAATTTGGACATGAGCTGAGATGACCCATAGCGAACACCCCAATGCTTCTAACATTTATCAGTTTAGTTTAGCAGGGCGCTACGGGAGTTCAGTCATAGCTTTTAGTGACAAACTGAAAATGGTAAAATTGCAAGCAAGGTATCATTTTTGCCTCTGTATATAACTATAAAGTATTAACTCTTCATATAGCCAATCAGAATCCATCCATGGCTAATACGGCACATCCCTCTGCTGTACAGTTACTAACCCAGAATGCGCTCAGGTATTTCAAAGACAAAAATAACTAACATTCAAGAAATAAAAAAATAAAAAAACCTTCTACAAGGCTGCACAAGCAACATCACAGGACAATGAGACCATATGTAACTCCTGAGTCACTGATCTGGGGTCAGGGGTCTCCAAACTTTCTAAGCAAAAGGCCAATGTACTGTCTTTTAGGCTTTAGGGGGCTGGGCTGTGGCTAGTGGGTGTAGAACAGTGGTTCTCAAATCCGGTCCTCGGGACCCACCAACAGGCCAGGTTTGCAAGATAACTAAATTACATCACAGGTGATCTCATTTGCTTCTCAGTGATTGCAGTATTCTAGTCTGCATCTCCCAAGGTAATACTTAAAATCTGGCCTGTTAGTGGGTCCCGAGGACCGGATTTGAGAACCACTGGTGTAGAAAATGCCCCAGGATGAGTACCCGACCATTTGTTTTAAAAGGACTAATAGTGCCCCATCGAGAGTGTCAACACAAAAACAGTCGCCTGCGCTCAAGGGTGATGTAATAGTGGTGGATGTACCACAGGATCTTGATGGCTCCAATGGACACACAGGCTTTGTTGCCCTCTAGGGGTCAGGGGGAAAAACCCAATGGAAACACTGTAAGAAAAAGAGGAGAGGGCGCACCGGTTTTGGGCATTACCCAAGTGGTTTTTATTAATGTAAAATAAAAGGAGATATACTCACAAACAAATCAATTCTAAAAGCATATTGGGGTCCACAGTGGACGCAAGGCGATCAGATCACGAGACTGCTCTTAGCAAGCCGTAGGACCCTCCTGAAGCTGACGTGTTTTGAGGGAAGATCCCATCTTCCTTTGGCTCTGAGAAAGGGGGGATTTCCCCTCAAAATGCCCCAGCCATCTGGAAGGTCCTACGGCTTGCTGGGAACAGTGACCTGATCGCTTTGTGTCCACTGTGGACCCTGATATGCTTATATGATTGATTTATTTGTGGGTATATCTTCTTTTATTTTACATGAATAAACACCAGTTAGGCCATTGTGTGTGTCAGTAGGGGAAATGGTACCCCATCATTGGTGTCAGTTGGTGGAATAGTGCACTAAGGGCCAGATAAAGGCAAGCAATGGGCCACGTAAGGCCCCTGGGCCACAGTTTGGAGACCACTGGTCTAAGTTCTACCCCATACACCGCTTATCATTTAATCACAGTTACAAATCTGATGCAGAGGAGGGTTAGGCAGGGACAGGATGAGGAGCTCTCTTCAGTCTACACAATTCTCAGGTGTTTAAGAAGGGCCAGAAATTGTCCCTATTACAAGGGTGACCTACACATTACACACCACATACAGTCAATAGAGAAACAAGCAGCCTGGCCGGGGACGGATGGTCATCGAGGTAAAATAAAATGCTGACGCGACATTGATCGGACGTTCCCCTCAATGGGACGTAAATGGCGGATGAGGCGCGACATTGAGCGGACGTTCCCCTCAATGGGACGTAAATGGCAGATGAGGCGCGACATTGATCGGACGTTCCCCTCAATGGGACGTAAATGGCGGATGAGGCGCGACATTGATCGGACGTTCCCCTCAATGGGACGTAAATGGCGGATGAGGCGCGACATTGATCGAACGTTCCCCTCAATGGGACATAAATGGCGGATGAGGCGCGACATTGATCGGACGTTCCGCTTAATGGGACGTAAATGGCGGATGAGGCGCGACATTGATCGGACGTTCCGCTTAATGGGACGTAAATGGCGGATGAGGCGCGACATTGATCGGACGTTCCCCTCAATGGGACGTAAATGGCGGATGAGGCGCGACATTGATCGGACGTTCCCCTCAATGGGTCGTAAATGGCGGATGAGGCGCGACATTGATCGGACGTTCCCCTCAATGGGACGTAAATGGCGGATGAGGCGCGACATTGATCGGACGTTCTCCTCAATGGGACGTAAATGGCGGATGAGGCCAGGATACTGCAACATAAACTACTGAAGCCATAAGCAACATTCTAACTAACATTACAGAAATCCTTTCTACACATAATACCAAAGTACACAATTCTGTACCTTTCTATTAAATTATTGATTAAGAATGTGACGGGCAGCAGATGGCCAGAAAAAAAAATATTTTATTTTTTATTTATTTTGGGGCACAAAATGCTCCACATGTATCAGTTCGGATAACTGAGGTATCAAAGACATATTTATTTTTTTATGTAGTCATTAAATTTTATTTTACTTATATATTATATATAAATGGATGACAGTCCAGTGTCATGTTGTTCTTGTGATAACGCTGCTGAGGGTCGTGTTCTGTCGTGTGTACGTGTGCACTCTGTGTCCGGTCACAATGCACGGAAAAAGTGACAGAACTGTGACTGGAAAAAAACATTCAATTGGTGCAACTCTCCTTGCATGTCCTGGGCCCTGTGTGGAGCCGTGGGGCCCGATGTTCTGAGCCTTCCACGTTTGTGCTGCCACTGTCACGTGTGCATAAATTACTGTAGAGACTAAACAGGAATGCCGATACTCAGAGACACTGTGCTGAGTGATGGAGACGCCTAATAAGTTCCCGTAGCATCTGAAAAAGCCTAGTGGCCAGTAAAGTGTCAGTGAGTATTCACACTCATTCCCTGTTCTCTGTAGTGGACATATGGTGGGCGCTCAATAGTGGAGCTCTTAGAAAATGGCGCTTTCAAAGATGGCCGTGACCGTATTATGTATTGTTTACTTTCACCCAATGTACTTTTGTTGCCTGAAAACTGTTGTAGCAACAACTGTCCTGTGATATGCAGCCTCTGGAGCCAGAACTAAAGGGGTCCACAGACATAAGATGGCGTTGTGAAGAGATTGTCCAACTGCCAAAAGACCTTTTTACTAGACAAAGCCATCCATCCATATGCCGGAGGTGTTCTCTGGCCCCTCACAGCACAATGACTTCTAATTATTAAGGGATCAATAGTCAATCAGCTAAAATATCCAGCCTGCCTGAGAAAACTGCCGTCTGAATCTGTACGCATTCACCCGAATGGTGTCTTGGGTCTATGGGCTCCTTTAGAACCGTGGCCACCAGAGGTTGTTGACAGTCTGTGGACACCCTGCCAGGCATTACCCACATTTCCAATATATCTGAATGTTTTTGTCTCCAAAAATATTTCCATGTTTTTGTTCTATCAGAAATACCATGTCAGTGGAAATGGAACAACAGACACATCTACAGTAAAGATTCCATCAAACGAGGTAATCCTCATTGGTGAAATATATCAAGGTGGCCCACAATGGTTCCAGAGCTTGCACCACTTAGCCACCATGGATCTGAAAAATGTTATGGCACTTTTCCACTGCAAGTACCGGCTCGGCTCTACTCGGCCCTGCTTGGCCCGGTTTGCTTTTCCACTGCTGGTATCGCATGGTACGGTGTTGGAACGGTTCGGTACGGTACGGTATGGTTTGCTTTTCCACTAAAGTAGTACTAAAGTTAAGTTGGTGGGCTGTGGGTGGGATAACAATGATTCTCTGACCAATTCGGGGCTAGTAGTGACTGCATGCAAAGGATTGTGGGATATGGTACCGGGTAGGGTACCTCTTGGAACCACAATCGAGGTGGTACTGTTTTTTGGTACCTCTTGGAACCACAATCAAGGTGGTACTGTTTTTTGGTACCTCTTGGAACCACAATCGAGGTGGTACTGTTTTTGAGAGCCGTACCGTTCGGTTCCATGCAGTAGAAAAGCGCTGCCGTACCGTACTGAACCGTTCCTACACCGTACCATGCGGTACCAGCAGTGGAAAAGCACAAAAGCGAGCCGAACCGTTCGGTTCCATGCAGTGGAAAAGCGCCATTAGCCAATCAACTCACCAGGGAGAGGTGACATCACCAGGAGGGCTTCACGCAACACCATCTTCTGGTGAATTTATTGGCTGTAGCATAGTCGTAGCCACGACATGGCTGCCTCCAGAATGTACTTATCATGGGACTGTGGCAGCTAATGGCACTTTTCCACTGCAAGTACCGGCTCGGCTCCACTCTGCCCTGCTTGGCTTGGTTTGGTTTTCCACTGCATGGTACCGCATGGTACGGTGTTGGAACGGTTCGGTACGGTTTGGTACGGTTTGCTTTTCCACTAATAGTAAGTGGGTGGGATAACAACAATTCTCTGACCAATCAGTGGCTAGTAGTGACAAACAGTCAAGGTGGCGTGCAAAGGATTGTGGGATATGGTACCGGTACGGCCCTCTTGGAACCACAACCGAGGTGGTACTGTTTAAGCCAGGGATCCTCAAACTATGGCCCTCCAGCTGCTGTGGGACTACACATCCCATGAGGCATTGTAAAACTCTGACATTCACAGGCATGACTAGGCATGATGGGAATTGTAGTACCTGAACAACTGGAGGGCCATAGTTTGAAGACCCCTGGTTTAAGCGAACCATACCGTTCAGTTCCATGTAGTGGAAAAGCGCCGCCGTACCGTACCGTACCGAACCGTTCCAACACCGTACCATGCACAAAAGTGAGCCGAACCGTTAGGTTCCATGCAGTGGAAAAGCTCCATAAGGCTCCTGGTAGCAGGCTCAAAAAATGGCTTTATGTGTTAAAGTGTCAGAGCTTAGAAATGTCATATTTTCCTCCAGTCATCAATCAGGGTAACGCTTGCCCAGGAAGACAGTTTTAGCCCGAGCGCCAACCAAAACCATCTTTTAGGGTTATTTTAAAAAGAGTTAACCCCTCTTTACTACTTCAAAGCTTTGACTGGAATTGGGCTTGAATCTAATTTGATGGCTCTGGGAGAATGACGGCAGGTCTACGTCCTGACACTTTGACCTGGAGTTCCACGTTACGTCATGCACCACTTGGTCACCATGGATCTGAAAAATGCTAGCCAACCAACTCACCAGGGAGAGGGTGGTCTGGTGTCTGTGATTGGGATATGCCGTATTATGTTTTGTCCCCATCACAACAGTCCCACAACCAATCTTACAGACGTCTGTGGACTCGCTGCCTCCAGTGTGCGTATGGGGGACCTGCTTGAAGAGTCATGTCTTCTCCCCCCCATGTAAGCATCCAGGAAAATGTTTAGGAAGGGGAGCCGCAATGTTTTCTGTCCATTCCTGTCCGTGCTGTTCCTGGACTGTTAGAAGAGAAATTTGCAATATGTGTCACACTGGTCGTCTCTCCTTCGCTCAGACATGTTTGTAGCCGTCTCGCTACCTGAAGAAGTGACCTGCTCTGTTTTTTATTATTTCCTCTATCTTTGTGGAGAATGGAAACCATGTCCTTGTAATGTTTCATTATTACTATTAAATTGATAAAGATACATTGACCGCTTTTATTACTCCTATCATTTTTTATTACTGGAGGCGGAGAAGTCACCAGACGATGGCCTGATTGGATGGGTGTTTTCAGCTCCTCAGGGTACGTGTAGATACATTGTTATTGAAGAGGCTAAAATCCCTACACTTCATCCTCTCACAATTCCTCCTGCTCGGGTCTGGAGGAACTCTCTGTGTAACGCCCTCATGACCTCTCCATGGTCAGCTAGCTCAGTTCCTTGGATCAAATAATTTCTTACCTGTAGAAATGATAACTCTGATCAGGGAAGAACCAGCCTTGGGAGAAACACAAACAAGAGGGCACAAATGCCTAGTGCCATACCAAAAGATGTAATAAAAAGTTATGGCACTTTTCCACTGCAAGTACCGGCTCGGCTCTACTCGGCCCTGCTTGGCCCGGTTTGCTTTTCCACTTCTGGTACTGCATGGTACGGTGTTGGAACAGTTCGGTACGGTTTGGTATGGTTTGCTTTTCCACTAAAGTAGTACTAAAGTTAAGTGGGTGGGATAACAACGATTCTCTGACCAATCAGTGGCTAGTAGTGACTGCATGCAAAGGATTGTGGGATATGGTACCGGTATGGTACCTCTTGGAACCACAATCGAGGTGGTACTGTTTTAGAGAGCCGTACCGTTCGGTTCCATTTAGTGGAAAAGCGCCACCGTACCGTACTGTACCGAACCGTTCCTACACCGTACCATGCGGTACCAGCAGTGGAAAAGCACAAAAGCGAGCCGAACCGTTCGGTTCCATGTAGTGGAAAAGCGCCATAAAATAAAATCAGTCTGAATATGCAATAATGCATGCTTGTTATACTCACTATGGAACCTAAGGGGTTAATTCTTTGCATTGTCTAAAAAGGCTGTTGGATCCTGTCTCCTCTGATCCTCATCTTCTTTCACTGTCTCCAAAAAATAACCTGACAATTACAGAGCTAGGGGACAAGCTGCACATGCTCAGTTTGGTGTGTATTGCTAGAGAGTTTTTTTTTTTTGTTCCTGGGAGAGTTCATGTGATCAGCACAGGGCCAATCAGCACTGTCCAGATATGTCCAGACAGAGGATCAGGGAAGAATGAAAACTCCACCGACAAGCTTTACGTGGAATTGATACGAGTCACAAGACTGCTATATACTGCGGATGAGGAAAGGTATTTGTCCATTTATTTTTACTAAAATTGCATTTCCATGTTCTGTGTACTGTGGGAGATCAGATATAGTGAATACAGGTTCTGGGTTTAGCAACACTTCACCAGTAAAGCCAAATGCATACTCACAAAATAGGGAAAAATGTGAGCATTGTATCACATCGATAACATTCCAGTAATGGTGAAGTGCCACCCCACCCAATGCACAACAATGCCAAAAATCTAACGTGTTTCAGGGAACACACCCTTTTTCTCAGCTCTGAGGAAGGGGATGCATCCCCCGAAACATGTTAACTATCCGGCATTGTGTTGTATTGGATTGGGTGACACATCACCATCACTGGACTGTTATTGGCGTGATACAAAACTTAAATTTTTCCCTATTTTGTGAGTATGCATTTGACTTTACTGGTAATTTTTTAAGAAATCTTTTGGTAATTCACTAGGCGTTTGCACCCTCCTGTTTTTGTTTTTCTACAGTTTTCTTTCAGATTTCCCCATCTAAAGAGGGCTGCACCGACTGAGCGTTCCGGTTGAAGATTCCAACTGACTCTCATTGCTCGAACATTTTGGGTTGTGTAGAAGTCCTCTTAGTGCTAAGTGTGATGGAACCGTCCCACATTCCGTTTAAGTGCTTCCCTCAGTATACTGCTTCCTCCAGTCTGAACATAGATATCAGATATTATAGCCGCCTATTGCAACCAAGAACTAGACGGGACTCGTTTAGCTGCAAAACTAGAACTCTTTATTGAGCAAACTCACATAAAAATAAAATATATATACCCCACAGGATGACAGTCCCATCCTGATCATATTACCCTAACAATACAAACGGTAACCAGAAACATATTTGACATTAGCTAATTAACTAGTCACCTAGACAATGTTGTGATTAATCAGATATCCCCACTTTAGGTCAGACTTGCCGGCATTGAGCTCATAAAGTACAATACACATTAATACAAGTATAAACACATCCCCACAGTAGTTTGCTAGCAGACAATAGGTGAGTTAATTAGCACAATTAACAATACAGTGATCTCCCCCCTCCTCAGACTAGTAGGCAACAGACTATAGCAGGAGACCTACTTACAATAAACACAATATGGCAGGGGACCCCAGTGGTTTGAGATTAACATCTACAATCGTTGGTTTGAGGCTTAGAGGCCCTAAATATGGTTATGGAACCTCCAGTTCCCAGAGTCTGTGTGTTTTGGGGAGACATGAACTTGAATCAAAAACAAGACCACTCCACAGATCCTCAAGACGTACACCAAAGAGTAGTGTTCCCTTAAATGCCAGGGCCCATAGTCAGTGGGTAGGAGGCTTGCTCCCAGTCCTCTCCAAAAGCTCCTGTCCCAACTAGGTCTGTCACGCTAGGGGTGTTTGTTCTGAACAAGAACCAGGCTGGAAGCTGGGGGACATTTGTTCCCTGGGCCAATACTAATAAAATATGTAGGACTTGGGACCCTGAGTGGAGATATTTTAACCTTCAGACATCAATCAGCATGGCACATGCTGGGCATTATATTGCTGCCAGCCAGTCAGTGCTCAGCAAAGGAAAGTTTGCTAGGACAGGCAAGAGTGGGGCTTCATTTTACTGAAGGTTTCTATATGTAAATTTCCCATATATATAGCGCTATCCAATTTTGAAAAGGCTTCTATATGTGCCTTTCTTATGTAGGCAGAATCACCCAGATTCTATGAGGGTTGCTATATGTCCTTTTCCAATATAGACACACAATGTAGACCATCTCTGCAAGACCAGTTTTTGGCCCACCATAAACTGTTGGACAACTAAATTGATTTTAAATTGAAGTTACTGTGTATCGCGTGACAGATAGACGTGAGTCATATCCAGGTCGGTGATACAAGGGGAGGGGTCCCAACACCCATATGACCCACTTTTAGTATAAATGGTTTCCTAAGTCCCATAAGGCCCCTGTACTCTCTGCACATTCTGCTGCACACTCTGCACCAATGGTATGTCAGCCTTTGGGTTGTTCTCCTTTAGTGAATAGGTGATGTGTGTGTCATGAGAAAAGAGGGGACATGTCGCAGTCTCAGATATGGAGAACAGGCGGCCCCAGTAATGTGATTAGGCAGCAAATAACGGACAGCGGATGAGGAAGTCTTAGGATGGCCAATTCCCAATGATCATAATAAGATTCTGTTCTGACACAGAGTCTGTCCAGATCGCCGGCCATTGCATTATCCTCCGCTGTAATCATTACCAGCATAGCACAGCTGTGTTCTGCTAATCAAATGGTGTTCCCTGGAGAGGGGACAATGTGGCCTATGACATCACTGATACAATCCAGACTAAGCGCCCTGCAATGTTTCAGAGAGCGCACCTTTCTACATCTGAAGTGGTCACTGCCAGTCTGATACAGTGTCTTGGAATGTCATTTTAATTATAAATGTTCACACTTTGCCAGCAGATACTTACTTTACTGATGGTAATTCATAGCGTCCATTTAGGGAGAAATCACTTATCTAAGATCAGTGTGAGATGCACTATATTACCAAAAGTATTGGGATACCTGCCGTTATACGTGTATAAACTTTAATGGCATCCAAGTCTTAGTTCGCAGGGTTCAATATTGAGTTGGCCCACCCTTTGCAGCTGAAAGGCAATCTTAAAGCGGAGTTCTGGCCTCAAATACCTTTTTTAACTAAAAATACCCATATAATACTAATCCATCGCCCTTTACAGAACAGCTATTCTCATACTTACCAGGTGCACGGTATTGGATTTTAGTAAAAATCTTACTTTTAAAAATGCTGTCTGGGCGTGGCCATCTTGGATGTGGGCATCTGAAGCCGCAGTGTAATCTGCTGTGTCCTTCTTCCTGATTCCAGGGAGTGTTCTGGGAGTTCTTCCTGATTCCAGCCTCCTGGGAGTGATGACAAACAGCTCCCAGGATGCAGTGCAAAGGCGGAAGTGATGTCGGTGGCTGTAGCCACAGAGGGGGGAGAAGGAGGAAGTACAATCAAAAATACCCTGAAAATAAGGTAAGGGTCCCCCAAAAAAAATTGAAAATGCCCTATTGTTGATCAGCATAGTGAGCACTCCAGGAATCACTAAAGTTGTAAAATAGGCCGGAACTCCGCTTTAATTATGTTTGTTCCTTGGATGACCAGTGAGACCCTCTTACGATATCGGAGTCACACAATGAAGAGACAAGACGCAGGCATATGAGTTCAAAAGTGTTTCCAATTTTAATGATGGCGTCTGAGGCTTATATGAGAAATGAAGTATGGGTGGACAAGAGTTCTCAACCAATCAGAATATTACATACGGTGCCACCTTCTATGATGACCAATCAAAGCATGACAGATGCAACACATCCCATCTTACATACAGCATAATATTTTCCAAACTTGCTATAATCAAAGTCCACTTTGAATCTTCTATTCAGCATTGCAAACAATAATTATTATCTAATCCATGGGTGTCCAACCTTTTGGCTTCTCTGGGCCACAAAGAGTGTAGAGAAATTTTCTCGGGCCGCATATAAAATATAAACTGTAGTTAAGGTATATAAGTAATAAAACGCTGCCGCGCCCTTCCAGCGCTGCCGCCCCCAGCACTAATTTAACACAACTAGAGGATGATCCCTTCCGAGGCAGCCTCTGCCTACAGTTAGTTGGAAGCCGCTGTGGTCGTGCCCCCGACCCGACTTCCTTCTTCCCCATCAAAAAAATAAATAAATTGTCAGGGGGCAGTGGGCCGCATTGCCTGGGGCTCTGGGCCGCATGCGGCCCCCGGGCCGCAGGTTGGACATGCCTGATCTAATCCATCAGATGTTACTACAGAATGTCACAAAAAAATGCCATATTATATTTGAGGCAATTTTGTGAGAACAAGAATATAATTTAACCCTTTAATTCCCACAATCCCCTCCTAAATCACAACGTGATTTTCCTCGGAGACCCATAGCTATGTCTCCTGCTGATAAAAAAAATAACAAATCTATACACTGCATAAAGAAAGAGGAGAAAAAGTAAACACATTAATATCAAAGTGCCAACTTTCTTGAACCATAAGAAAATTCCTCCAAAGAAATCACCAAACCCAGCTAAGCCTTTAATAGGGGTTCCACCCTTCTACAGCTATCTTCCTGGCCCTATCTTGGAGGATAGTGACCTCTTCCCTGTGCTTACTGATTATGTCATAATAATCAGGAACCTCGAAGCTAGTGTTGTATATCCATGTACAGCATTCATATTCCTCTGTCATTTAACATAAACCTGTCAAGGCTGCACTCATAGATTCTATAGCTAAATTCTGGATCTCTGTTTCCTGATCGCTCGCTGTTCGACACTCAAGAGCTTAATATCTGCTGAGTTCTTTTCCATTACTTCACCTAGGATACTCAAATAGTTATTCAATCTAGTCATTACCTCTATTCCCCAACCCGTCCATGATGGGAACCAGGCCTAACTTTTGTCCTGACTTGTGAACAGTTCCCGCTGTTCCTTGTGTCTAAGTGGATACTTGGGATGGGGCCTTGCTTCAAAGAGATGTTGGTATTCTCCTCCTATTCCCCCCAGGACCCCCATTATAGGTATTAAGTAAGCTAAATAACACCACCCTCAGGCTTTCAGGAGTATCCAAGGGTAACAGACCTTCCCACAACAGACATAAAGTGTTATTCCCTAGTGAGATAGGCCGGGTACCCAGGAGCCTCTGTGCAGTGCTGGAGTATCCTGCAAGTGTCAGGAGAGCAATGACTTTTCTTAGAGTAGGGTTTCTGTTCTCAACCACAAGATCGAACAAAGTTCTGTTTAGTACTGCATCCTTGGTGCTGTATGCAGATGACATATCTGGGCGAGAGGGAGAAATTTAACTTTGATTCGCTACACACCCCTCTTCCCCTAATGGATATGTTTCCTAGCCTGAAACACCAGTCTGGAGAGTGAGTTTTATTGACTATATGGAAAGATATAGTGTCATTGCCATACACAGCTGAGCTGTTCGTCAAAAATATCGGAGGGGTTCCGTTAAGTAAGGGGGAGATGTTCAAGGGGGAAGCTATCAGGGGAATCCTAGCAGTACCGCGGTGCAGTTTACTACAGATCCAACATTTATCATATCCTGTTCTTTGTGCATAAATATACTTAAGCTTAAGCAGCATTATTTTTCCACTAAACGTTTCTACATCATTATAAGTGAATTCTCTTCTTCTCCTGTTGTCGACACTGGATAACCCACAAATGGGGCTGATCATGCCCAAGTCATCTGGGCTGTATATACAGTTAGTAACGATCCACGTGGGCAAGAACACTATCATCACTAAGAGAAGTAGTCCGCAAAGTGTCTTCCCAGAGGTCTGGGTCAAGAGTAGCAAGGACATCTTCTTCAGAGTCTGTACCACCTACTTCACTCACTCTTCAAGGTTTTAAAACACCTACTTCACCTCCTTTACCTGTGTCTTGCTTCTCAGGCCTAAGGGGAATCTTCTTCACCCTACCTACATGGATCCAAGTGTTAGCTTGTTCTGTCAATACAGCGGTCCGGGTCACTGCAATCACTGTTGTTGGTGGTCCAAAGGAGTACTCTTGTTTCTTGCTCCAATTCAGCTGTGTAATGACCACTACATCACCCGTTGCCAGGGAGTAGGTCGGCTCTTGTGAAGGCAAAGGAAGAGTGCGAGCCACATTGCCATATATACTGTTTAACTTTTCAATCAAATTTTTACAATACTCTTCCTGTATTTGCTCCAAATCCCCTCTCTCTGTCACCAGAGGTTTCTTAGTCCAGGGAGTAGGGAATAGTCTACCCATTAAGATCTCAAACTGGGAAAGACCAGTGGCCTTGGAGGGAGTCATTCTGATCTCAGCCAGAATGGCAGGCAATGAATTCTTCCACTTATAAGTGCCTCCTGTAGCTTTTCTAAGTTTGTCCTTTATGGTCCTGTTCATCCTCTCCATGATCCCTGAACTCTGGGGATGGTATGGGATGTGAAACTTCCATTCAATCTGAAGTAGCTTCACAAGCTCCTGACAGACCTTAGATATGAATGCTGGCCCATTATCAGAATTTATCTGGACCGGGCATCCCCACCTGGGGATCACTTCCAGAGTTAAGAGTTCAACTACAGTTCTAGCATCTTCTTTTGTTGTCACACAGCACTCTACCCAGCGGGAAAACATGTCCACGATGACAAGTAGGTACCCCTGACTTTTACCTACCCTGGGCATGTGGGTGAAATCAATCTGTAGATGTGTGAAAGGTGAGGTAGGATATTGCAGATGATCATGTGAGGGTTTATTAGGAATGTTAGGATTGTTCCTTATGCATTCAATGCATCGGGCCACAAATGTGTTACAGAGTGAGGGAAGGTGCAATATGTAGAAATCTCTGACTATCAGTTCTGCTGTAACCTTCCATCCCCTGTGTCCCACTCCATAGTACTGTGAGATGAACAGGGACGCACTTCCCTGAGGAATACCAGGTCTCCCCTCTTTGGAGATGAGCCCTGTATTAGGGTCCAGCTCCAAACTATTCCTCTCATTCACACCAACAATGGGACACTATTCCTTCAGCTGACATCAACTTTATGGCACTATTTCTCCCACTGACACTAATGATGGAGCACTATTCCTCACTGACACCAATGATGGGACACTATTCCTCCCACTGACACCAATGATGGGACACTATTCCTCCCACTGACACCAATGATGGGACACTATTCCTCACACTGACACCAATGATGGGACACTATTCCTCACACTGACACCAATGACGGGAACTATTCCTCCCACTGACACCAATGATGGGACACTATTCCTCCCACTGACAGCAATGACGGGACACTATTCCTCCCACTGACACCAATGATGGGAACTATTCCTCCCACTGACACCATTGATGGGAACTATTCCACCCACTGACACCAATGATGGGACATTATTCCTCCCACTGACACCAATGATGGGGCACTATTCCTCACTGACACCAATGATGGGACACTATTCCTCTCACTGACACCAATGATGGGGCACTATTCCTCCCACTGACACCAATGACGGGAACCATTCCTCCCACTGACACCAATGATGGGAACTATTCCACCCACTGACACCAATGATGGGACACTATTCCTCCCACTGACACCAATGATGGGGCACTATTCCTCCCACTGACACCAATAATGGGACACTATTCCTCACTGACACCAATGATGGGACACTATTCCTCCCACTGACACCAATGATGGGACACTATTCCCCCCACTGACACCAATGATGGGACACTATTCCTCCCATTGACACCAATGATGGGGCACTATTCCTCCCACTGACACCAAAAATGGGACACAATTCCTCCCACTGACACCAAAGATGGGGCCCTATTCCTCCCACTGACATTAATGATGGGAACTATTCCTCCCACCAACACCAATGATGGGAATTATTCCTCCCACTGACACCAATGATGGGGCACTATTCCTCCCACTGACACCAATGATGGGACACTATTCCTCACTGACACCAATGATGGGACACTATTCCTCCCACTGACACCAATGATGGGACACTATTCCCCCCACTGACACCAATGATGGGACACTATTCCTCCCACTGACACCAATGATGGGGCACTATTCCTCCCACTGATACCAAAAATGGGACACAATTCCTCCCACTGACACCAAAGATGGGGCCCTATTCCTCCCACTGACATTAATGATGGGAACTATTCCTCCCACCAACACCAATGATGGGAATTATTCCTCCCACTAACACCAACTATGAGGCACTATTCCTCCCACTAACACCAATGATGATGCACTATTCCTCCCACTGATGGGAAACCATTCCTGCCACTAATACTAATGATGGAAAAAGAAAAGAGAGGGGGGGCGGGGGGACTTTTAAAGGGATACCGTCATCAGACTAACAGATCTAAGTAAGCATATATGTATAAAAAATTAGTTTTTATTGAAATAGACAACGTATATTAAAAATTACTGTATTTCTGAGAACACAAGTAATGATAATACAAATATCACATAAAAAATAGAACAAGGAGTAGCAACTGTGCTACTCCTTGTTCTCTTTTTTTATGAAAGGTTCAGAACACTTACAATGAGGTAAATAAAAAGCGCTTTCAAAGTGGATCTGTATACAGCATCAATACGCAGTAGCATAGACAAAACAGAACAATTCCTGCAAATCTAACTAACTATACATGGTTACTGATTCCATCTGGGAACCATTTGGACTAGCGATAGGCACAGTCCCTCTCAGATACCAGGGCACTGACTCTTTCCAATTCTAGTCAGACCCACAAGTTAGGATGAAGAAATGTGGAGTCCACCCGACTGGTGCTCACAGTGTCCTTTCCTTCTGGAACACCGAGGCAACACATCCTCTCCTGGTGGCAAGCTATTTTCTGCTGGAGCCTTAGCAAAGCTTGCCTTACTTGTGAGTCTCAGTAAACACTCTTCAAGGGATCCTTCACTCTGGCATCCCTCTCTCCGAAGAGGCAATGAGCCGCTACCCTTCTCTCACGAGGTAGCAACTCGCATAAAGTTTCCTTCAGCATTACTCTGGCCCACTGGCCCAAAGGATCTTCACAAAGTGTCCTTTAAACAAAATATCTTCGCAAAATTTCCTTTCTCTGCACTTAATTACCCTGGCCCGTTGGCCCAAAAGATCTTCACAAAGTGTCCGTTTCAACACTCTTTTTAGCAGCAATGGTGGCCCAAGGTCAAGAAGATCTTCACAAAGAGTCCTTTAAATAGGAAGTTTCTGTAAACTAGGGGGTTTGCCCCCTCCAGGTAGCAGCCCCTGGCTTTAATAGGAGAAGTTCTTTGTGGCAAAAGTTCTTCTCTCAAGTGAAGAAACTGTAGTAGTTTCACTGATCCCCTTTTTTTTTTTTTTTTTGCAAGCAGAAGGGAAAGGGATTTGGGAATAGGGTCTCCAGCCCTAACAGCAAATTTAGTGTCAAAGGAACTCTTCAGGCACACTAGCCCCTTTTTAACTCTTTTAAATCAACACATCACACTCTTCAGACTAATTAGCCCCTTGATAGCTCAACTTTCTGACAGGAACAAGAACTCGGAACACCTCAGTAATAGTGATCAGGATGAGGTATGTGGATGATCTTTCCCTCAGGAGTTAGAACACTGACGGCCCAGGCCTTTTCCTTCTGAGTGGTTGACCTCCACTCGGTCAATGTAGATGGACCACCCCAGATTCCAATTTGCCTTGACAGATAGGAAGATATCCCATAATTGAGGCTTGGATTTGTTCTGGTTTGGTTTGGGAACATATAGAAAGTCCCAAATGGCTTCTTCACTAGGGATGATCGAACGGTTCGGGTCAACCATCGGTTCGACCCGAACATTGACGGTTCGAAATTTGGCCGAATTCCAAACTTTTTGTGGAAAAAGTTCAGAAATCGGCAACCAGAACCGACCAAAATGCAATGGGACAGGAACTGGGCTTTAAAAGCCCGTGATTGGACCAGAACCATCAGTAAAAGCCAATTGAGGGGGCAGGAGGATGCTAGGAATGTGATTGGAGTGACTAGGGGGTTTAGAGGCCAATCAGTAGGGAATACGCCCCCCAGTATATAACATAGCCCCGCCAAATCTCTAGCACTGTAATACAGGGGCTGTGGAAGAGAGTGGAAGCAGTTCTGTTACTCCTGCTTCAAAAGTGTAATTTAGCAATTATTAGTGTGAGGAAAGGGATATCTAGTGTAGTTAGGGTACTATATACCACTATAGTTAGATTCAACAATTTAGTTTCTGTAGGGAAAGTGTTAGGTGTCAGGGTGACCTTAGTGTAGTTTAGGGTGAACTGACTCTGACTGCTATGGCAGGGTGACCAAACTCTTCCATGTCAGGGTGACCGCCAGAAAAAAAAGATCATTTGTCTTAGAATTGCAGTAGAGCAGGCATATGGCTCCGCTCCTTTCACACCTGGCCGTTTTTGTTGCAGGTGTTTATTGGGCTTTTTTGTGGACGTCTTTGGAGGCAGGCATAACATCTGAACTTCTGTATAGGGGTATATATACACACACATATATGTATATATAAACATACACACATATAGGTGTGAAAGTAGCGGAACCCTATGCTTGCGCTAATGAAATTATTTGCAGGCATAGGGCTCCGCTCCTATCACACCTATATGTGTGTATGTGTATATATACATATATGTGTGTGTGTATATATACCCCTATACAGAAGTTCAGATGTTATGCCTGCCTCCAAAGACGCCCAAAAAATGCCCAAAAAAACGCCTTTCAATAATGTTTTCAATAATTGGCTCTCTATCAAAAAGGACAATTTTTAAGAACTTTTTTTTGTGTGATTAATAGTCCCTGGGGCATGACCCAGAACCCTAGGCACTTTTTAGGGGCATTTATTGGGTTTTAGGGCTTCAAAATTGTGTTTTTTGATTACCGAAGTTCAGGTCCCATTGATTTCAATGGGATTCTGGTATCCGGACCCGAACTTTCGGGAAGTTCGGGTGTTCTGGTCAAATCGAACTTTTCAAAAGTTCGATCATCCCTATTCTTCACATCAAGCCCCTCTCTTATACTCGATCTCCTCCATTACCTCCTGGGGAGCATATGGATGATCGTACCTATATTCCATGGCCACCTTCCTCTGAATAAGGAGTTGAAAGCTGGAGAACCTGGGAAGTTTTTGCCTGTCTCCTCTCCCAGGTGGGGTGAATAGGGTCTCCCCCCTCTTGATCAGACAGGAGTAAGCTTCATTCTGGGTCCAAGCCTGAGTGTGGTTGCGAGGTGGGGACAGATCTGGGACCCTAGTGGCATAAGCCTCACAGAACCCTAAATTCCTCACGCACTGCATAGGGGCGACGGCTGCCTCGGTCTCCATTGAGTGAACTGGAACTCGTAGGGCTTCTTCTCTCCTCAGTTCCCCAGTCCCACTCAGTCTCCACTTCTGACTTCCAGTCATCGATTCCCCCTTCCAGGGACCCACAAGCATGCTGAAAACTGGGTGACATCAATGGCCCCGGCCTACTTCTCACTGGACGCACTGGAAGCCTTCAACTTCTGGGCCGGTTGATTCCTCTCTGCCTCTGTAAGAGCTAGACTGTCAATTGTCGCTACGGTTGCTGATGCATCTTGCGGCCGCTGCTTGGCCCTCACAACTTGCATGCACTGCACCTCTGAGACGTGGGTCTCCCTGGTTTTGCAGATAGTAGTGCGGGTTTGCATCACTGGTTTCCAGCCCAAGCGGTACTTTCGACACTCTCCATCCTCTTCCAACAGGGATCCCCACACGAGGTGTCACCAGTTCCTGAGTGGTTCCTTACATACAGTCTTCTGGGCTTGCAATCACTCTGTTCCATCTGTAATAACATGTCATCGCAGTGCCCACAATGACCCCATGCCCGCTGCCGCATGGACACATTCAAGCATCTGCTACATACCAGTCCTAGATGCTCCGTGTCTCCTCTGCTGCACAGGGCCAGACTTCCTTGGGGCACTAGTCACACCCTAGGGTCCCACTCAGTTTGCTCAGCAGGAACTCCACCAATACGTGGGATAGCCCCTGCAGTCTGGCTCACTCCGGCATCTGCCATCTTGCTCCTCCGTTCTTCATACTGCTATCACAGTTCGTAGGTGGCTCCGGACAGGTGTACGTTCCCACCAGGCCTGAATACTAGTGTTGAACCTTTTCTACAATATAACATTATTGCCTAACTCGGACTCTGTGTGTTCACTCTCCACCACAACATGCAGCACTTTGCTCACACTCGTTTCACCTGGTCATCGATGAGCTGGGAACACAACACTACAGTGATGTCACCACCCTCTTCCTAGTCAATGTGCATCTGATTCAACATCTTTGAGACGTGTCCTAAACATGAGAGTTTCATGACTGTGACCAATTCACATACATGTCATTATATATGTCTTGTCTAACAATGTTATCTCACCACAGAATACACACAAATGTCATGTCTGCATTCACTGAACCCTCCTGAAAAGGCTCTTTGCCTGAATGTCATGTTGATCCTGCAGCTCTGGTACATAGAGTTACTGACCTGGAATGAGGACGCAGAAAAGGATTCCTCACCAAGTCCTGATCGGAATACTTGTTCCAGGTCTGTGAGTGAGGAGGTGCAGTGTGTTGCGGCAGCAGTAAAAACTCAGAATCCGGCTGCAAAGAACATAACTTGTTTTAATATCAGAGTTCAATAATTCACAACAAGCCTCAAGGGTTCAACCGAGAACACTCACGGAATGTATCAGCGCTGTGTAGTAGAGTGGGTCTCTGAGGTGCCGACAGTGTCTGCCTTGAGGGGGCTGATTGCATCCTGGCTGGTTTCTACCCAATTGGGGAGGTCTCCAGGAAGGATAGCATATCCCTTTCCTTTCCCTACTCGTCTGTAACCTCTCCCTACCACTAATCAATGTCCCTGTCAGGTGAGTGACCAGTCCCTACACTACACACACACAAAATGCGTGCCAAGTCTGGGAGCAAGGGCCCTAAATAGGCTGTGCCTGACCCAAGATGGCTGCCAGAGTCACATGGGGTGGCAGCATCCATTCGGAGAGCTTCTTCAATGACCCAGGAAACCATAAAGGGAACCAAGTTCCCTTTGACTTCCCCTCCAACTGCTGCGGTTGAGCGCCACCCACAGTGGAGAAAATAGACTGCACCTGCCTACATGTCACTCAGGAAGCATAAGCCATATACTAGCATTTTTCGAAGGAGGCCAACAACAGCCCTTATGGTTCTCTCATTGCAGGTGCATTTTGATCCGAACTCCACATTACAACTTTTAAAGGTAAAAGTCCCATCTAAGAGGCAACATTACCCCCATTACCTTTATTAGCCAGAAAAGTCTAAGGGGTTCTGCCAATAAAAATGTCTGGTTAGATCACCTATAAAACTGAACTCCAAGCAGCTATAAAAGCCAAAATGAATGCAACTGTATTATCCTTAATATATCATGAAATGTATTGTTTTAAATTCAAGCTGTGTAAGTACCTAGAATTGACTTGATACTGTACTGCAGGCTGCAGGACTCTGATAGTAACTCTCAATCTACATTATCTAATGCTGGCTGCATTCCTCTGATAGTTTATTGGCCATCTCCGGGTACCATCAATGAATGGTGGCACATGTTCCCATGGGCCTGGTTTGAATGACACTAAAGCAAGACAGCTGGTAACTTTAATGTTTCCATCAACCAATCAAATTGCCGGATTTGACCCATTTTACTCCATCATGGTCTTTATCTGAGCTTCCTCCAATTAGTCTCTTGAGAGTCAGATCCTAAACTTGTGACAGTCTGATCATCCTGGCATTGCTGGAGTCCCTTCAATCATCCTGTGAGACCACGCTTCTGGGCTGACCATGATCACTGCTAAATGATACTATGAGAAAATATCTGAAAATATGAAAATAGCTTATTCTTGGATGCCGAGTGTCATGACGCATATACGCGGTACCATGCAAACCTTTCTTCTGAAAGGAGGCATTTAATATAACGTGTCACTTTCACTTACATGTCCTTCAAATTTCAGCAAAAAACAATCCTTGCTTCTTTCAGCTAAGCTGTGCTGTCAGTGACACAAGACATCTACTATTACTATATCTCTGATTCATCTTTCCTCTCCTACTCATCACTATTCCCCTGACCCATCTCTCCTACTCCTCACTATGCCCCTCACCCATCTCTCCTGTCCTACTCCTCACTATTCCCCTGACCCATCTCTCCTGTCCTACTCCTCACTATGCCCCTGACCCATCTCTCCTACTCCTCACTATGCCCCTGACCCATCTCTCCTACTCCTCACTATGCCCCTGACCCATCTCTCCTATCCTACTCCTCACTATGCCCCTGACCCATCTCTCCTATCCTACTCCTCACTATGCCCCTGACCCATCTTTCCTCTCCTACTCCTCACTATGCCCCTGACCCATCTCTCCTACTCCTCACTATGCCCCTGACCCATCTCTCCTGTCCTACTCCTCACTATGCCCCTGACCCATCTCTCCTGTCCTACTCCTCACTACGCCCCTGACCCATCTCTCCTACTCCTCACTATGCCCCTGACCCATCTTTCCTCTCCTACTCCTCACTATGCCCCTGACCCATCTCTCCTGTCCTACTCCTCACTATGCCCCTGACACATCTCTCCTATCCTACTCATCACTATGCCCCTGACCCATCTTTCCTCTCCTACTCCTCACTATGCCCCTGACCCATCTTTCGTCTCCTACTCCTCACTATGCCCCTGACCCATCTCTCCTGTCCTACTCCTCACTCTGCCCCTGACACATCTCTCCTGTCCTACTCCTCACTATGCCCCTGACCCATCTCGCCTGTCCTACTCCTCACTATGCCCCTGACCCATCACTCCTATCCTACTCCTCACTATGCCCCTGACCCATCTCTCCTGTCCTACTCCTCACTATGCCCCTGACCCATCTCTCCTACTCCTCACTATGCCCCTCACCCATCTCTCCTACTCCTCATTATGCCCCTGACCCATCTCTCCTATCCTACTCCTCATTATGCCCTTGACCCTTCTCTCCTGTCCTACTCATCACTATACCCGTGAACCCATCTCTCCTGTCCTACTTCACACTACTTCTCTGACTTATCTCTCCTATCCTACTCCTCACTATGTTCCTGACCGATCTCTCCTGTCCTACTACTCACTATGTTCCTGACCCATCTATCCTGTCCTACACTTCACACCTCGTCTCTGACCCAGCTCTTGTGTCCTACTCCTCACTATGTCCCTTACCCATCTCTCCTGTCTAACTCCCCACTATGACCCTCACCCATCTCTCCTGTCCTACTCCTTACTACGTCTCTGACCCATCTCTCCTGTCCTACTCCTCACTACGCCCCTGACCCATCTCTCCTGTCCTACTCCACACTACGTCCCTGACCCTACTCTCCTACCCACTCTTCACAACGTCCTTGACCCATCTCTCCTGCCCCACTCCTCACTATGTCTTTGACCCATCTCCCCTGTCCCACTCCACACTACCTCCTTGACCCATCTCTCCTGTCCTACTCCACACTGTATCCCTCACCCATCTCTCCTGTCCCACTCCACACTACATACCCGATCCATCTCTCCTGTCCTACTCCACACCATGTTCCTGACCCACCTCTCCTGTCCTACTCCACATTAAGTCTCTGACCCATCTCTCCTGTCCTACTTCACGCCAAATCTGTGACCCATCTCTGCTGTTCTACTCCACACTACATCTCTGACCCATTTTCCCCTTCCTCCTCCACAATAAATCTGTGACCCATCTCTTTTGTCCTATTCCAGACAAAGTCTCACACCTGTCTCTCCTATATTCCACACTACGTCTCTGACCCATCTCTCCTGTCCTACTCCACACTACATCTCTGGCCCATCTCTGATTTCCTACTCCACACTAAATCTCTGGCCCATCTCTGATTTCCTACTCCACACTACATCTCGGACCTGGCTCTCCTGTCCTATGGCACACTTTGTCTCTGACCCATCTCTCCTGTCCTAGTCCACACTCTATCTCTGCCCTGTTTCTGTTGTCCTTCTCTGCACTATGCCTCTGACCCATCTCTCCTGTCCTACCGACCCCTACTCCACACTACATCTCTTACCAGTTTCTCTCGTCCTACCCCATACTTTCTAGAAGACTGCAACCCAATTTCACAGGGTCTAGTTATAGTACACGAGCAACTCTTCTGTAGCTCTCGGGTTGTCATCATCCTAGGGAGTTTGTGGCCCAGTTATAATCTCCAGAATCTTCCTTTCCTGCTCTACATTCGCATTGCCCGTTTACAGTGCTGTTCTCTGTAATTTCACTTCTCATTTCTTTTGATTCTGCTGGAAATAGCCCACAGACATCTATCTTTCAGATATCATGACCAATTTATATGAATTTTATGAGCTTTCATCTATAATGTACTCCACCGAAAGCACAGTGGAATCTATTATTTTCAGTGGAGGGATGCTTGAGAAGGTTAAAGTTTATAAATAGTCTCTCTGGGGTGCAATCATTTTTCAGGACTGGTTTAGCTTAGAGTCTGTACTGGATCCAACACCACATTGCCGGCAGCTGGGAGCCACCGCCTGGTCATCGCACAATATTTGTGACTACGCACGCAACAATCCTTTGCACAACTCAGGACAGACAAGGACTAACAATACCATCTCTTCTGGAACAAAATTCCAGCCCTACAATACCTTTCTTATTAATAACATGGGCAATAAGTCCCTTTTTTACTGGCCAGATGAAGTCTCCACCAGTGGAAAAACCAGTGACCTCCTTCTTTCTCCAAGATAACCAGTTAAAGCTAACGGCAACCAATCAGAAAACATTTAATCAGTGTGATGGGGCACTAAGCTGCCGAAAGCTGATATTTGTGTAGCATTACTCCCTTGGGAGCTGCTTGAAGTGGATTCCCCTGGGTTACCCACAGCAACGGTTTGTGAAGTCTTAGTACTTTAACCACTTAAGCCCCGGAAGATTTTACCTCCTTCCTGACCAGGACCTATTTTGCGATTCGGCACTGCGTGGCTTTAACGGACAAATGCGCGGTCGTGCGACGCTGTACCCAAATGAAATTGACGTCCTTTTTTTCCCACAAACAGAGCTTTCTTTTGGTGGTATTTGATCACCTGTGCGATTTTTATTTTTTGCGCTATAAACAAAAAAAGAGCGACAATTTTGAAAAATAACAATATTTTTCAAATTTTTTTTATATGAAATTCCCCCCCCAAAAAAATGTAAAAATCTAATTTTTTTAACATTTTAGGCCAATTTGTTTTCTGCTACATATTTTTGGTGAAAAAAATCGCAATAAGCATATTTTGATTGGTTTGCGCAAAATTTATTGCGTCTACTAACTACGGGAAAGATTTATGTAATTTTTATTGTTTTTTTTTTAACTAGTAATGGCAGCGATCTGCGATTTTTTTTGTGGGACTGCGACATTGCGGCAGACAGATCGGACCCTTGACTGACATTTTTGACACTTTTGGGGTTACCAGTGACATTACTGCAGTAATCAGTGCTATACATATGCACTGTTACAGTAAAAATGACACTGGCAGGGAAGGGGTTAACTTTATTAGAGAGCAAGGGGTTAAGTGTGTCCCTAGGGGCGTGATTCTAACTGTAAAGGGGCGTGGCTTTTGGTGTAACCACAGAGACATACGATCCTACATAGCAGGATCGTATGATCTCTGCAGTTACACCAGGGAGAATGACAGGCGGCTTGGTTTACATCAGCCATCTGCCTTTCTCCCTCACCAGCGGGAGATCGCAAGTTACCGGCGGACATCAGAGCCTCCGGTCACTCACGCAGGGACCCCAGTGAACGAGTGGGGGTGGGAGCGCGCCTCCGGCGGCGCGCGCTCGCCCCCTATTGGCTCATGGGCGAGTGACGTACCGGTACGTCACTTTGCCTGCACGGGGCTGACTGCCGCAGCAAGTGGTTAAGTGTTTGGCTCAGTCAGGAAACAGTCCAGGGGATTTGGTTTTTGTTGTTTTCATTTTAGAACTTGGGATAGGAGAAGGGATGAGTGGGATACTCCAACTTGATAAACTATGCACAACTTTAGGACTTCTAGCTATGTTGAGTGCGGCAAGGCCGCTGCTTCACCTTGCCACTATGTAGTGAGTTACTCTTCAGGGCCCCACTGGGCACCCGCTTTACTTTTACTCTTCAGGGTTCTACTTGGCACCCCCTTTACTTTTACTCTTCAGGGCCCCACTTGGCACCCCCTTTACTCTTACTTTTCAGGGTTCTACTTGGCACCCCCTTTACTTTTACTCTTCATGGCCCCACTTGGCACCCCCTTTACTTTTACTCTTCAGGGTTCTACTTGGCACCCCCTTTACTTTTACTCTTCAGGGCCCCACTTGGCACCACCCTTACTTTTACTCTTCAGGGTTCTACTTGGCACCCCATTTACTCTTACTAACTGTGTGAGCTGACCTTCTGTCCTCTGACTTTACTGGAGTGGTTCCCCTTTCTGGGCAGACCCCTTGGCAAGCCCCCTGGTACTCATGGACACTATTTTTCCCAGTTGACTCTGCAGCTCCACCGTCAGCTCTCCTGGACCCTCAAGGCTCAGCTCCACACCTGGTAGAACAGGCCGACTGCCTGTGACCACCATCCTAAGACTGCAGGAGGAGAGACAACCGCCACCCTTCTCCTGGGACTCTGCTCCCCGCCAAAGACAAGTAATCAAAGAGAAAGTTTGACCGCACTCAGAAGAAGATGAAAATGGAAGTGTTTAATTCCCCATAAAACTTAAATACATGCAGTGCATCACACAGACATGGGACAGGTTGACGCGTTTCACGATTCTTAAGATTGCTTACTCATAACCAGCTTTTTTCTGTTAATACAATTCCCGCCAAAGACGCCCTGTCACATGTGTCCTCAGCATTTATGGTCAATCCCAGGATGCACTGCGGTGGTGCCCTCCCACTGGAATTGCCACAAGAGCCCGCGTGCCACTGGTTGGGTTTCCTCCACTGTCCAACAGGCTCCCCTATTGGATACAGTGGGGACACTCCCTCAGACCAAATGACTCACACCTGGACACATGCAGCAGGCATAACTAACAGATCAGGCTCCCCTGATAAGCAGATGGAAAATAACAATGCTTTTATCCTAGCACCTATCTAGGAGGGTGCTACATTTAATTGGCTTTAAAATAATATACCCCCCCCCCCCTAGCAATTTGTATAGAAGTGTTAGGATGACATCCATTAGCCAGGCTGATATCAGTGGAATAGATGCTCCCAGACCAGATAAAGACTATTAATGATCCCCATAAACCTTCAGATGTAATGAATGTGTGTTTAGTCATTTCTCCTTGGAAGAGGGTTATAGCTTCGTTAGTATGAAATGATAAATTACCCGGAAGGTGTTATTAATTAGCCTTTCCAATAAAATATTTGTAGAATGCCGACTGGAGAGAAAACGTTAAAGTGAACGGACGCGAGGAATACCAGAGTTCAGATCTGTTGGAGGCCAGCAGACCCAGCAGGGTTCCTGACACGTCCCTGGGCTCCCTACCTTCAATCTCTACAAGCAGATATAAAACACATAAAATAAGGAAGCTGTGCATTCACTTTCAGTCCACATGATGGCGGCAAAGTGGCCCCTCCTGTGCCGGATCACGTACTTCTGGGTGGCGGGGGGTGTGCGCTGCTAGCACGCCAGCTGCAGTGCCGGGATAAGGTCATCCAGAGCCCAGGGCGAACATGCCAAATTGCGCCCCCCCCCCCCAAGATGTATGAACATTAGGTGTCAGCAAAATCCCCCCCCCCCCCCCCCCAACAAAAAAAAAAATCAAGCTCTAATCTGCATGCTTACCACCTAAGCATTCATTCCTCCTCCTCTCAATACAAATCTGCCCCTGCTGATAACCCCTTCCCAGCATGAATCTATGCCCCCCCCCCCAACCCCCCACAGCTCTAATCCTCTCAATCCCCATATGTCCCACTGAAATAAATCCCCCCTCCTAGTACAAATCCTTTATCCCTCAAATTTCCCCTAAGAGCACAAATCCTCCCCCCCCCCACTCAAATTCTCTCCCTCCCACTACAAGTTCTCCACAGTCCACCATCCTAGCACAAATCCCCCCTCCCCCAAATGTCCCCTCCTAGCACAAATAGCCACGATCATTACTGCTAGCACAAATCCCCCCCCCCCCCCCCGCCACCTAAAAAAAAAAAAATCCCCTCCTAGCACAAATAGCCACGATCATTACTGCTAGCACAAATCCCCCCCCCCCCCCCCCACCCACCTTAAAAAAAAAATCCCCTCCTAGCACAAATTTCCTCCCCCCTACCATATTACTTTTTCTAGCCCAAACCCCCTAAAATTCCTCATCCTAGCACAATTCTTATTCCCCCACCCCCCCTCTAAACACAAATCCCCTCAAATTACCACTCCTAGCACACTTCCCCAAATGTCCCCTCCTAGAATAATTTTTATTCCCTGCCACCCCCCAAATTCCCCGTCCCAAACGAAAATCCCCTCCTAGCAGAAATCCCCTCCCCCCTACCATATTACTTTTTCTAGCCCAAACCCCCTAAAATTCCTCATCCTAGCACAATTCTTATTCCCCCACCCCCCCTCTAAACACAAATCCCCTCAAATTACCACTCCTAGCACACTTCCCCAAATGTCCCCTCCTAGAATAATTTTTATTCCCTGCCACCCCCCAAATTCCCCGTCCCAAACGAAAATCCCCTCCTAGCAGAAATCCCCTCCCCCCTACCATATCACTTTTTCTAGCCCAAACCCCCTAGAATTCCTCATCCTAGCACAATTCTTATTCCCCCATCCCCCCCTCCAAACACAAATCCCCTCAAATTACCACTCCTAGCACACTTCCCCAAATGTCCCCTCCTAGAATAATTTTTATTCCCTGCCACCCCCCAAAATCCCCGTCCCCCCAACCGACTTGGGGTGCCCCCCCCCCAACTCACATGATACCACAGTGCCCAGGGCAGCCGCCACTCCTGCCCACCCCTTGTCCCGGCCCTGGCCAGCTGTGCTGGGATTAGAGACAGCACAAGCCAATCAGAGGGTGCCGGTGGTCATCCATTGGTCAAGTGGTTAATACATCTTTTGTTTATTTTATTTTTTTAACTCCTTGACCCACACCCATGCCTCCTGGCCCTTTAAGGGGTTTCAGGTAACAGAAGGCAGGGCGGGGTTTACAATCATGTGACCGCCGTGATTGGCTTTTCCGTTAGCTCCAGTGTGGCAGGAGCACGCATGTCGCGCGCTTTCAGCACAGCTGTGTTTGTAATGCGGAACGCAAATATGCGGCCTCTGCACCAAAGCCCACCCGCTAAGAGGCCGCATATTTGCGTTTCTTCGGCACTAATTACATGCCGTCCAAGTAACTGAATTTGACGTAGTGGAATACCTGTAAAGCAGAGCTCAGACTGAGAGAGGAAGAAGCAGGACTAGGGCCAGTTAGGTAAGCCACATGCCAATGTGCTGCCAAGGAACATGATAAGAAGAAGAGAGAGCAGAGAGATGACCTGATCAGTCTCTTGCTGCCGCCTTGCTGTCCAATAAGCAAGCTAGAAGTGTAGTGAAGACAACGCAGTATTCTGCAGTCTAGATGCCAGCTGTCCCGGATTTACCAAAACAGTCCCGTGTCTTGGACCGAGTGGTGGCTGGTGCTCCATGGGCCGGGGGGGGGGCTTTAGCAGACGGACCACACCATACCTCCCCTCCCCCCAGATCACGCCAGCCCGCACACCATACTCCCCCCCCCCCCCCTGGGTCGCCGGCTCACTCACCTTGAACATGTGAGGGCAGGCAGGCAGCAGCGGCGGCTTCTCCTCAGTCTCCTGCGTCTCCTCCCTTCTCCTCCTCCTTGGCCAATGGCATGGCTAATCCTTTCGGCCAATTGGGAAACGGGTCTCAGGACCCACTTCCTGATTGGCCAGGAGGAGGATCTGTGTGACAATAGCGAATATTCATTTGCTATTGTCACACAACTGGGTGGGCTCAGCCAGCCCCGAGTCCACCCTTTTCTGAAGCCTATGAGAGCCTCTGGCTCTAATCACGTGCTTCAAAAAAAAAACCCCATTGGAATCCATGCGTCCGGCGCCCTGCATGTAGATTAGGGGGCCGGAGGCATAGATAGGGGGCGGCGCCCCTGCGCCCCCAATGCACCTGCCGCCACTGTTTGCGTGTCTTCGGCACCTAGAGGGTTACATGCCGTCCAAGTAACTGAATTTGATGTACTGGTATACCTGTAAAGCAGAGCTCAGACTGAGAGAGGAAGGACCAGGACTAGAGCCAGTTAGGTAAGCCACATGCCAATGTACTGCCAAGGAACATGATAAGAAGAAGAGAGAGCAGAGACATGACCTGATCGGTCTCTTGCTGCCTCCTCGCTGTCCAATGAGCAAGCTGGAAGTGTAGTGAAGTGCCCTGCATGTAGATTAGCCCCTGCGCCAGTGGCTTCAATCACTTACCTTCTGACGGCGGCGGGATGGCGGGATTCCCGGAACCGAGACGAGCAGCGCCGTGGACGTCCTCCTCTTCAGTCTTCTGTCTTCCGGTCCGGGCGGCGGGAAGGAGATCGGGCGGTGACGGTGCGTGACTGACGCACGCACTGGCACCGCCCCCATTGCGAGTCAGCGATGTCCTGGATGATGATTGGTCCAGGCTGGAGACTGGACCAATCACAGCCAGGATATCACGAAGGTGGGGGTGGCTCAGCGCTTTTTCCTGCGCCCAGGTTACGCCCCCAGAAGGCAGCCAATCGGCGCCTCTTCTGGGTCGTAAACCCCACCCCCCCTCCATAGCCACCAGGCCCAGTGCATAGGCCTGCGAACACTATTTTTTTTTTTTTTTTCAAAACTTTATTTGTACTTTTTGTAATTTTTTTTTTCTATTTTTTTTTTCTTTCTTTTTTTTTAGGGAGTAGGGGGGGCGGCGCTCTGGCGCCCCCTATGCACGAGCCGCCACTGCCCTGCGCCCCCAATGGACGGGCCGCCCCTGCTTGGACCTCAGTCCTGATGATGCTGTATCCCGGGTGCTGTATTCCGTACCTCAATAAGGTATTCATTACAGTGTTTGGGGCTGAGAGTGGGCAGTCTCTGCATAGAGTAACTGTGTTATTTACAGCATTGGGGGTATATATGATGTCATCTGCCTGGAGGTGCTGTGTGGCAGAGTTGTATAAACCTCAGGACTGGATGGACAGGAATGCCAATCCTTTGGAAAGTAACACAGCCCCCATATATGTTTTCTTCTGTGCATTTAGCTGATTTTTCAGAGTTCAGCTTTAATATGCTGAGACTGCCTGATGACGCTATACTAGCGAAATGCATCGTGGTCCCTGCTAAACCCGGAAGTCCAGAGAAAGACTGACGTCACCTCCACACTAACATTGGAACGCACGCCAGACCGCTGCCACGCTACAAGGGAAGCTAAAGCGAGCAACAGGAAGCTGCAGATCCTGTGCTCCCAACCCTAATAAGATCCTGTAGCAACCAATGCCCATTGCCCTGTGCCAGGCGGGCACAACAATATGTAAGCAGCCAATTTTTATGATTTATTTTATTTCATAATAAAACAGTATTACACTATCTTTTGGCTTTACCTTTGTCTCCCTGCACATGGGCTATATACTCATCTACATGAAAAAACAATTGGAGGAGTGAGGAGAAGGAGAAATTTATCTTTGTGTTATCCTTTGATACCAAACATATCATTAATGAGGAATGAAGGAGTCCTAATGGTCTGATCCACCTATATAATAGGATTAAAGGCGTTTGAGGTCTGTGTGACCTAGTGAGGCATTGATTACCACCTTTTCTCACTGGAGCACCTGATCCATAGGAAATTAACCCCTGCACCATTTTTTGCATGAACTTTTTGGATCACAGTTCACCATTTTAGCATTATTGAAGCATTATTTTATCATTTATTTATTTATTTATTTATCATTGGAGTATTGTTTTATCATTTATTCATGGATCATTGTATTTATATTGAAGTTATTGAAAGTTTCAAAATCTTTAACCACTTAAGCCCCGGAAGATTTTACCCCCTTCCTGACCAGGGGGTATTTTGCGATTCGGCACTGCGTGACTTTAACGGACATTTGCGCGGTCGTGCGATGCTGTACCTTAACGAATTTGATGTCCTTTTTTCCCCACAAACAGAGCTTTCTTTTGGTGGTATTTGATCACCTGTGAGATTTTTTGATCACGCGCTATAAACAAAAAAAGAGCGTCGATTTTGCAAAAATAACAATATTTTTCACATTTTTTTATATGAAATTCCCCCCAAAAAAAAAGTAAAAATCAAAATTTTTTAAAATTTTCGGCCAATTTGTTTTATGCTACCTATGTTTGGTAAAAAAAATCGCAAAAAGCGTATTTTGATTGGTTTGCGCAAAAGTTATCGCGTTTACTAACAAAGGGAAAGATTTTTGTCATTTTTGTTGTTTTTTTTTTTAACGCGTAATGGCGGCGATCTGCGATTTTTTTTGCGGTACTGCGACATTGGGGCGGACAGATCGGACCCTTGACTGACATTTGTGATACTTTTGGGGTTACCAGTGACATTTCTACAGTAATCAGTGCTATACATATGCACTGTTACTGTAAAAATACACTGGTTGTGAAGGGGTTAACTTTATTTGGGAGGGAGGGGCTGTGTGTATCCCTAGGGGTGTGCTTTCTACTGTGATTGGCTGTGGCTTGAGCTGTAAGGACACTGATCAACGGATCTACATACTAGATCCGTGTGATCAGTGTCTTTGCAGCGAGGAGAATGACAGGCAGTTTGTTTACACAAGCTGCCTGACATTCTCCCTCTCCCCCGCCGATCGCAGAGTGGCCGGCGGACATCGGGTCCGCTGGTCACACGCGCGGGGGGGTCCGTGACCACGCGGGAGCGGGAGCGCGCCTCCGGGGGCGCGCGCTCGCTCCCTAGACCCTCACAAGCTAGTGACGTAGCCCTACGTCACTTTGCCTGTGAGGGGCTGACTGCCGACGTAGATCGGCGTTAGGCAGTCGGCAAGTGGTTAAGAGCCGGTTCACACTGGGGCGACTTGTCAGGCGACTTGGTCGCCTGACAAGTCGCGGTGGGTCGCTCGCCATTGATTAGCACAGGACCCGTTCTAATAGGAGCGACACAAGTCGCTCCGACTTAGAAAAAGGGTGCTGTACTACTTTGGGGCGACCTGGAGGCGACTTCAATGATATGAAGTCCGTGCATGTCGCTCCGAGGTCGCGGTGCGCGCTGTGCACCGCGACTTCACAGGTCGCCCCGGCAAGTCGGGTCGTCTGTATGTGAACCGGCTCTAAAGGTTTCAAGAAGCACAGCACTATTGAAAAATACCTGTATGAATTATATTTATTTTTTATATAGAATTTCTTTGCACTATCTACAGTAGCACTTTAACCACTTGCCGTCTGCTCACGTTGAGCCTTCTGCGGCAGAGTGGCTCGTTATCGTCTGACGACGTAGACCTACGTCGTCAGACACTACCCTTTCTCGGCGGCGGGCGTGCGCCCCCGGAGGCTCGCTCCCGCTGTATTCAGTCACAGTGGGAGTCGGGCCAGGGGAGGAGCAGCGTCAGACACTCCCCTATCTTGGCGGCGCGCGCGCGCCCCCGGAGGCTCGCTCGCGCTGTATTCAGTCACAGTGGGAGTCGGGCCAGGGGAGGAGCAGCGGCGATCGCCGCTGCTCTTCCCCGATCGTCGGGGATCTTGTGTGGAGATCCGCCTGCTTGTGTAAACACAAGCGGGCGGATCTCCTAAGTGACAGGCAGGGTCAGATTGCAGGGTTCAGCATAGCTCAACCTGCGATCTGTCCCTGTGTCACTCAGTCACCTCCCCCCACACATGTCAGTAAGCACCAGGCATACATTAACCCCTCCCTCTCCAATAAAATTAACCCCTTCCCTGCCAGTGTCATTTTTACAGTAACAGTGCATATGTATAGCACTGATTACTGTAGTAATGTCACTGGTAACCCCAAAAGTGTCAAAAATGTCAGTTAAGGGTCCGATCTGTCCGCCACAATGTCGCAGTCCCGCAAAAAAAATCGCAGATCGCCGCCATTACGCGTTAAAAAAAAAACACCAAAAATGACAGAAATCTTACCGTTAGTTAGTAAACGCAATAACTTTTGCGCAAACCAATCAAAATACGCTTATTGTGATTTTTTTTTACCAAATATAGGTAGCAGAAAACAAACTGGCCAAAAATTTTAAAAAAATTAGATTTTTACATTTTTTTTTGGGGGGGGGGGGGTTTCATATAAAAAATGTGAAAAACATTGTTATTTTTTTAAACTTGTCGCTATTTTTTTTGTTTATAGCGCAAAAAGTAAAAATCGCACAGGTGATCAAATACCACCAAAAGAAAGCTCTGTTTGTGGGAAAAAAAGGACGTAAATTTCGTTTGGGTACGGCGTCGCACGACCGCGCAATTGTCAGTTAAATTCGCACAGTGCCGAATCGCAAAAAGTGGCCTGGACGTAAGACAGCAAAATCCTCCGGTGGTAAAGTGGTTAAGCAATCATATTGAAAGAATTATTATTTATTGACTGCACTGCTGTAATACTGAGAAAAGTATATATGTTTAATTAGTACCTATTTCATAGGTAACATTCTGAGCAATTTTGCACAGAAAAGCTAGCACTTTAATTTGAATATTCACAGCCTCATTTGCATACTAGCACTAAGCGCTCTAACCCCTAATCCAGTGCAAATAATATATCTATACCAGCGCCTTTTTTACTTTTCTACTTATCATGTGTTTTCCATAGACAGTGACACTCCGGTTAAACACAGATGGCATAACAGGGCCACAAATGTGACGGAGGCGTCTCCAGGACAGAATACGCCCGGCAAATGACATTCTTCTCCCGTCTTCACATGTTCTGTTTGATGTCACATAAATGTTTTGCATGGTGTGTTAGGAAACAGACAGAAATAGCTGTGTTTATCATCTGGACGTTATTGATGAACAAAATCGTGGCGGAGTCGTGCCTGAGGTCCCGCGCTCTCCGGGGGTGGCTCTCTGTACACAGGGAGACCACAGCCATAGTCATTGTTATTTCATTGTGGATTTACAGACAAAGCCTCCCGCTGACAGCCAGAAAAACAAAATCTGAAGCAAAAGCTAATATTTATCGGCCAGGATACACAGCAAGTGGCTTGTTACAGCGAGAGCCCAGCGCTGCCCGCGGATGACGCAGATGTCACACGGCAACGTCGGCTCAGCGGTTTCATGTTTGCCAAACACCAGGATTAGGATGTCTGAAGGTCTTCTAAATCAGGGTTTCTCAACCTTTTTTCAGTCAAGGCACCCTCTAAAATTATTGAAAATCTCGAGGCACCCTCCAAAATGATGGACAGTCTTGAGGCACCCTCCAAAATGATGGACAGTCTTGAGGCACCCTCCAAAATTATGGACAGTCTTGAGGCACCCTCCAAAATGATGGACAGTCTTGAGGCAACCTCCAAAATTATGGACAGTCTTGAGACGCCCTCCAAAATTATGGACAGTCTTGGGGCACCCTCCAAAATGATGGACAGTCTCAAGGCACCCTCCAAAATGATGGACAGTCTTGAGACACCCTCCAAAATTATGGACAGTCTTGAGACACCCTCCAAAATGATGGACAGTCTTGAGGCACCCTCCAAAATTATGGACAGTCTTAAGGCACCCTCCAAAATGATGGACAGTCTTGAGGCACCCTCCAAAATGATGAACAGTCTTGATGCACCCTCCAAAATGATGGACAGTCTTGAGGCACCCTCCAAAATGATGGACAGTCTTGAGGCACCCTCCAAAATGATGGACAGTCTTGAGGCACCCTCCAAAATGATGGACAGTCTTGAGACACCCTCCAAAATGATGGACAGTCTTGAGGCACCCTCCAAAATGATGGACAGTCTTGAGGCACCCTCCAAAATGATGGACAGTCTTTAGACACCATCCAAAATGATGGACAGTCTTGAGACACCCTCCAAAATGATGGACAGTCTTGAGACACCCTCCAAAATGATGGACAGTCTTGAGGCACCCTCCAAAATGATGGACAGTCTTGAGACACCCTCCAAAATGATGGACAGTCTTGAGGCACCCTCCAAAATGATGGACAATCTTGAGGCACCCTCCAAAATGATGGACAGTCTTGACGCACCCTCCAAAATGATGGACAGTCTTGAGGCACCCTCCAAAATGATGGACAGTCTTGAGGCACCCTCCAAAATGATGGACAGTCTTGAGGCACCCTCCAAAATGATGGACAGTCTTGAGGCACCCCATTCTAAAATTCAAAAACTATTCTAATAGTTTTACGTAATGCAGCAACATCCACACACGTAGGACACCCACCGTTAGAGGGTGATTATTCTTCCGAATCAAATACACCTTTGCAAACTGGTACTGACTAGTATTCCAATGTTTCTCTTCTCCCTCAGTTTTTCTCCATCACTTAGCTCACATGTGTCAAACACAAGGCCCGTGGGCCGAATACGGCCCTCCGTGCCTCGCACCTCTTCTGCAGCTGCAGGAGAGCTCCAGCCCTCCTCCAGACCCTGTGCTTTCTGCTTTCCAGCAATGCCTCTAGCTTCTTCCCAGCAACAGCACAAGGTAAGGGTGGTGCACTGTAATGTAAGGAAGGGTGGGGGACTCAACGTTTGATGGTGGGGAGGCTCCTGACGTCTTAGTATGGGTAAGCGATTCTCTGGACATCTAGGTTCAATGGATACAACCAGCCCTTTTTAGGGCAATCATATTGCTGATGCGGCCCTCAATTAAATTGAGTTTGACACCCCTGACTTAGCTAATGAGACCCCAAAGCTGATGGAGGGAGGCAAAGGAGGGTCAAACAAGTATGATATGCAGGCAACTGACATCCTCCTTATCAAATGATGATGGCATTGGTCGTTAGGAGGTTGGCAGCTAGAAGGTGCACAATGAAAACCTGTGGCTTTGTGTAACTAAAAGGCAGGTTTCTTCCACCCACTGGCTTGTATACAATTTTGGGCAATTTTTAGGCATTTTGCCGAGGAACCCCTGAAGAAACCCAATGGCAGCCCAGGGTACCTGGGCACCCTGGTTGAAAAAAGCGGTTCTAGATGGTGGATTCATGTCTAAAGCCGGAAGGGACCATTCAACCTGAAAAGTCCTGGGAATAAAGCAGAAATAAACCCATCAATTTAACAGTTTCAAAAAATAGTTACATTCACGGGAATGCTAACTGTCACACTTGCTTGTGCTCTCAACCAAACTGTCAAACCATCAAATGGCTGGAGTCATAACTGATCACATGTGCAGCATCATGGCAGTTGAAATAAAACAGAGGCCAAGATGGCAGCTTTCTTGGATGAAAATGATAGGGGGGTTTAGTTCCGGACTGTTAGATGGGACCCAAGGCCCGGGTAGATCTCCTAGCTTGGGACTGGCTCCCCATCACAGTTCAAACAACACATTTGAGGCTCACATAGCTGGGTGTTGTTTTCTTCTATTTGATGTATTGGAAACACCATTGAATGCCATTCAGTAGATTTTTCATTTACCCCAATGGTGCCAGGTGAAGGACAGTCCTGAGGCTGCATATGACCTGCTTTGGACACAGCGCATCCCAATGACATGCATTTACATTAAAGAAAAAGTGTATCAAAAGCTAAAATTTTCGTTTTCAGATTCACATGCTTGAGCAGCATTGCATTTACCATTTGCATACACAAAGCTGTGTTTGACAATAACTCCATCTACACAAGCTACTAGAGGACCATGTTCAACACTTAGACTTCTAGTCTCATCTATTCCAGTATTTTTACCTATAGACCAGCCTTTCTCAACTAGGTTTCCTCCAGGGCAGGGGTCTCAAAACCTTCCAAGCAAAGGGCCAGTTAACTGCCCTTCAGATTTTGGGGGGGCCAGCCTGTATCCAGTAGTAGAAATGCCCCGACATCAATAGGAATAGTGCCCCATAGTTGGTATTGGTGGGAGGAATAGTGCCCCATCATTGGTATCAGTGGGAGGAATAGTGCCCCATCATTGGTATTAGTAGGAGGAATAGTGCCCCATCATTGGTATCAGTGGGAGAAATAGTGCCCCATCATTGGTATCAGTGGGAGGAATAGTGCCACATCATTGGTGTCAGTGGGAGGAATAGTGTCCCATCATTGGTGTCAGTGGGAGAAATAGTGCCCCATCATTGGTATCAGTGGGAGGAATAGTGCCCCATCATTGGTATCAGTGGGAGAAATAGTGCCCCATCATTGGTATCAGTGGGAGGAATAGTGCCCCATCATTGGTATCAGTGGGAGGAATAGTTCCCCATCATTGGTATCAGTGGGAGGAATAGTGCCCCATCATTGGTATCAGTGGGAGGAATAGTTCCCCATCATTGGTATCAGTGGGAGGAATAGTTCCCCATCATTGGTATCAGTGGGAGGAATAGTGCCCCATCATTGGTATCAGAGGGAGGAATAGTGCCCCATCATTGGTATCAGTGGAAGGAATAGTTCCCCATCATTGGTATCAGTGGGAGGAATAGTGCCCCATCATTGGTATCAGTGGGAGGAATAGTGCCCCATCATTGGTGTCAGTGGGAGGAATAGTGCCCCATCATCTACTGTGTCCAGCAGTAGAAATGCCCTGACATCAGTAGAAGTAAACAATGCCCCATCATTGATATCAGTGGGAGGAATAGTGCCCCATCATTGGTATCAGTGGGAGGAATAGTGCCCCATCATTGGTATCAGTGGGAGGAATAGTGCCCCATCATTGGTATCAGTGGGAAGACAAATGCCCTATCGTTGTTATCAGTGGGAGGAATAGTGCCCTATCATTGGTATCAGTGAATAGTGCCCCATCATTGGTACTGGTGGGAGGCATATTGCCCCATTGTTGGTAGTGGTGGGAGGAATAGTGTCCCATCATTGGTATCAGTGAGAGGAATAGTGCCCCATCATTGGTATCAGTGGGAAGATTAATGCCCCATCATTGTTATCAGTGGGAGGAATAGTGCCCTATCATTGGTATCAGTGAATAGTGCCCCATCATTAGTACTGGTGGGGGGAATATTGCCCCATTGTTGGTAGTGGTGGGAGGAATAGTGTCCCATCATTGGTGTCAGTGGGAGAAATAGTGTCCTATTGTTGGTGTCAGTGGCAGTAATTATGCCCCAATGTTGGTGTCAGTGGAAGGAATAGTGCCTTGTATCTGTGGGAGGAAAATTGCCCCAAGAGCCAGATAAAGGCAAACAACGGGCCACATCCGGCCCTGGGCCGTAGCTTGGAGACCACTGCTCCAGAGGCTGCTAGGGGTTTCTTGAGCAATAAGCAACTTTTGCCTCTCAGATGAGTAATCACTGACACCAATAACCTTTTAGCTCTCTGTAAGAATGGGATTTTTCCCACTGACCACAAATGTAAGGAATATTCTTCCTAGTGATCATCACATTTACACTAATGTACCATGAGCTGTAGATATAGTAATTACTGGCAGTCTGAAAGTTATTCTAAGAGTTCCTCCATGTAGAAAAGGTTGATAAAGGCAGCTATAGACCAACCATATGAAGGCATCCTTGAAATACAGGGGTGGACCACGGCAGATCCCATAGTCAAAGACTGAGACCCTGACATAGTATGCATAGTCTGTATGAGCACATAATCCGCAGAAATTACCAACATAAACCATTATAATATAAAATATTTGCAGTCAGGACTCCGAGGGGTCAGCATGGGCTCCTAATGGCTCATACATTAGCTTTGAGAAGGGTTTACCTTAACCACTTTACCACCGGAGGATTTTGCTGTCTTTCGCCTGGGCCACTTTTTGCGATTCGGCACTGTGCCACTTTAACTGAAAATTGTGCGCTCATGCAACGCCGTACCCAAACAAAATTTACGTCCTTTTTTCTCACAAACAGAGATTTCTTTTGGTGGTATTTGATCATCTCTGCGATTTTTTTTTTTTTGCGATATTAATAAAAAAAAGCGACAATTTTGAAAAAATAACAATATTTTTCTACTTTGACAGTTAAAAAATATCCAATATATTCAATTTTTGTCATATATTTAGGCCAAAATGTATTTAGCTACATGTCTTTGACAAAAAAATTCTCAATGAGCGTATTTTTAACCGCTTTAAGACCGGAAGATTTTACCCCATTCCTGACCAGGCCATATTTTGCAATTCGGCACTGCGTTACTTTAACAGACAATTGCGCGGTCGTGCGACGCTGTACCCAAATTAATTATTTAATTTATGTCCTTTTTTTCCCCCACAAATAGAGCTTTCTTTTGGTGGTATTTGATCACCTGTGCGATTTTTACTTTTTGCGCTATAAACAAAAAAAGCGACAATTTTGAAAAAATAATATTTTTCAAATTTTTTTATATGAAATTCCCCCCCCCCCCCCCAAAAAAAATGTAAAAATCAAAGCGTTTTAACATTTTAGGCCAATTTGTTTTCTGCTACATATTTTTGGTAAAAACAATCGCAATAAGCGTATTTTGATTGGTTTGCGCAAAAAATATCGCAGCTACTAACTACGAGAAATTTATGTCATTTTTATTGTTTTTTTTTTTAACGAGTAATAGCGGCGATCTGCGATTTTTTTTGCGGGACTGCGACATTGCGGCAGACAGATCGGACCCTTGACTGACATTTTTGACACTTTTGGGGGTACCAGTGACATTACTACAGTAATCAGTGCTATAAATATGCACTGTTACTGTAAAAATGACACTGGCAGGGGTTAATTCTTATTGGTGATCAAGGGGTTAATGTATGCCTGGTGCTTATTAACGTGTGTGGGGGGAGGTGACTGAGTGACACAGGGACAGATCACATGTTCAGCTATGCTGAACCCTGCAATCTGACCCTGCCTGTCACTTAGGAGATCCACCCGCTTTGTTTACACAAGCGGGCGGATCTCCACACTCGATCCCCAACGATCGGGGAAGAGCAGCGGTGATCACCACCTCTCCTCCCCTGGCCCAAATCCCGCTGTGACTGAATACAGCGGGAGCGAGCTTCTGGCGGCGCGTGCGCCGCCGAGAGAGGGGAATGTCTGGTGACGTAGGTCTACGTCGCCAGACGATAACAAGCCACTGTGCCACAGTAGCAGCTCAGTGAGCAGTGTTAAAGTGGTTAAAATACAGAGTGGGGGAGGGTTGACCTGCGACCCGCCCTTAGCGATAAACTTCCATTGTAATACATTTGATGCCTCCATCCATTCTCTGATGTGCCCTGCTGCCCATAACTCTGATAAAAGGAGTAACAATGCTTTTATTTTTGTGTCCATAAAACTGCAAAAAGAAATTGAGAATAAATTAAGTAAAAGGCACCACCTGGAAGAACAGTCCTTGTCCCGTCTCTACCGAAAATGACGTCTTTTCTACATATTTATCTAATTATCAGTGTGGCTGAATTATTTTCACTATAAGTGGTCATGTGGTGAAAATGATTGGAGGAATTACCTGGTGGAAAGGTTGGAGGTTGGGTTTTGCCTGACGAAGATCTGGAGAAGTCGTGTTCAGTAATACAAATGGTCCCCAAAATTGTTAATTGATTGTTTAGCTTTGTGGGGAGATTTCACATTTTTGGGGATACATTTAGGGTTGTTTTGACTAGAGGGGATCAGGTGGGTTCACATGGCGCTCCACCGCGAACGGCTCCTCTAACAAGATCTATGAGGATTCCACAAATTTGCTTTCAGACCAAATGTAGCCATAATGATCTCTCGGTGGGGTCTCAAATCCCATTGATGGTGTCAAAGGCACTTACATAGATCCTTAACTCAGATCCCATAGACAAAGACTGAGACCCTGACATAGAAGCCATACTTAGATCCCATAGATGGTGGCTGTCGGCTGAGACCCCTACATAGATCCTATACTCAGATCCCATAGACAAAGACTGAGACCCTGACATAGATGCCATACTTAGATCCCATAGATGGCGGCTGTTGGCTGAGACCCCTACATAGATCCCATACTCAGATCCCAAAGACCAGTGGTCTCCAAGCTGTGGCCATTTGCTTGCATTTATCTGGCTCTTGGGGCACTTTTCTCGCACCAATGCAAGAAACTATTCCTCCCACTGACACCACACAGGGGCATAATTCCTGGTCCTTACATCAACAATGGGTCACTATTTCCCCCGCTGACACCAACAAAAGGGCAATATGCCTTCCACTGACACCAACAATGGTGCACTATTCCTCCCTCAATTCCAAATGTGCAATGTTTACTCCCACACAATTTCTACCCCCAATGACCGCAGTCCACCGTCCACCCCCTCCCCCTAAACTGTGAAGGGCCCTGTGCTTAGAAAGTTTGGAGACCCATACATAGACAGAAGCGGAGAGCCCTACATAGATCCCATACTCAAATTCCAGAGACAAGAGCTTGGAGCCCTACATAGATCAATTATATACATCCCATAACTGAAGCTGAGACCCCTACATAGAGCCTAAACTCAGATCCATAGACAGAATCTGAGACCCCTACATAGATCTCATACTCAGTTCCCATTGATGGGAGGCTGAAACCCCTTAATGAATTCTTTACTCAGATCCCATAGATGGAAGGCTGAAACCCCTACAGAGATCCCATAGACGGAGGCTGAGGCCCCCTACAGAGATCACATACTGAGATCCCATAAATGGAGACTAAGACCCCTTCATAGATCTCATACTCAGTTCCCATTGATGGGAGGCTGAAACCCCTTAATGAATTCTTTACTCAGATCCCATAGATGGAAGGCTGAAACCCCTACAGAAATCCCATAGACGGAGGCTGAGGCCCCCTACAGAGATCACATACTGAGATCCCATGAATGGAGACTAAGACCCCTTCATAGATCTCATACTCAGTTCCCATTGATGGGAGGCTGAAACCCCTTAATGAATTCTTTACTCAGATCCCATAGATGGAAGGCTGAAACCCCTACAGAGATCCCATAGGCGGAAGCTGAGGCCCCCTACAGAGATCACATACTGAGATCCCATAAATGGAGACTAAGACCCCTTCATAGATCTCATACTCAGTTCCCATGGATGGAGGCTGAGACCCCTAATGGATTCCTTACTCAGATCCCATAGATCATGGGTCTCAGCCTCCATCTATGAAATCCCAATATGGGATCTCTATAGAAGTCTCAGCCTCCTTCTATGGGATCTCTGTAGGGGGTCTCAGCCTTCATCTACGGCATGGGTGCTCAATCTGTGGCCCTCCAGCTGTTGTGGAACTACAAGTCCCAACATGCCTCTGCCTTTGGAAGTCAAGCTTGTAACTGTCAGTCTTGCAATGCTGGAAGGCCACAGGTTGAGCACCCATGCCATAGATGAAGACTGAGACCCCTACAGAGATCCCATAGAAGGAGGCTGGGACTTCTATAGAGATCCTATATTGAGATTTCATAGATGGAGGCTGAGACCCCTACAGAGATCCCATATCCCATACCCTTGGCATACCTAGGGCTTTTCTAGATGACAGAATTATTTTCAACACAATGAAACAAATAATAAAAATGGCCAGAAACGACATATTGACATTTAAAATTGTATTGTTCCCTAACATTTAGTGAGCTCAGTAGAAAAGCGACCCCTTACATTGATGATCAGTGAAGAAATCTTCCCATCACTATCATCCCCTCCAGATAATATCACCATTATCAGAATAAAACCTCACCAAGACCTGCTGGAAGAATGATGCATCCACCACAGAGAAACTGCTCCATCTGCTGCTGAAATATGGTACTACAGAGGACCGAAGCCACATCAACCCCAACATCCTGTCTCTTCTGCTCTTCAGATATACAGTATATCACAAAAGTGAGTACACCCCTCACATTTTTGTAAATATTTTATTCTATCTTTTCATGTGACAACACTGAAGAAATGACACTGCTACAATGTAAAGTAGTGAGTGTACAGCTTGTATAACAGTGTAAATTTGCTGTACCCTCAAAATAACTCAACACACAGCCATTAATGTCTAAACCGCTGGCAACAAAAGTGAGTACACCCCTAAGTGACAATGTCCAAATTGGGCCCAATTAGCCATTTTCCCTCCCCGGTGTCATGTGACTCGTTAGTGTTACAAGGTCTCAGGTGTGAATGGGGAGCAGGTTTTTTTTTAATTTGGTGTTATCGCTCTCACTCTCTCATACTGGTCACTGGAAGCTCAACATGGCACCTCATGGCAAAGAATTCTCTGAGGATCTGAAAAAAAGAATTGTTGCTCTACATAAAGATGACCTAGGCTATAGGAAGATTGCCAAGACCCTGAAACTGAGCTGCAGCACGGTGGCCAAGACCATACAGTGGTTTAACTGGACAGGTTCCACTCAGAACAGGCCTCTCCATGGTCGACCAAAGAAGTTGAGTGCACGTGCTCAGCGTCATATCCAGAGGTTGTCTTTGGGAAATAGACGTATGAGTGCTGCCAGCATTGCTGCAGAGGTTGAAGGGGTGGGGGGGTCAGCCTGTCAGTGCTCAGACCATACACCGCACACTGCATCAAATTGGTCTGCATGGCTGTCGTCCCAGAAGGAAGCCTCTTCTAAAGATGATGCACAAGAAAGCCTGCAAACAGTTTGCTGAAGACAAGCAGACTAAGGACATGGATTACTGGAACCATCTCCTGTGCTCTGATGAGACCAAGATAAACGTATTTGCCTACAGTCAAGCATGGTGGTGGGAGTGTCATGGTCTGGGGCTGCAGAGTGCTGCTGGCACTGGGGAGCTACAGTTCATTGAGGGAACCATGAATGCCAACATGTACTGTGACATACTGAAGCAGAGCATGATCCCCTCCCTTCAGAGACTGGGGGGCAGGGCAGTATTCCAACATGATAACGGCCCCAAACACCTCCAAGATGACCAATCTCCAAATATAAGATATATTATACAGGAGTGACATCACCGCACTCCAGATATAAGTTATATTATACAGGAGTGACATCACCACTCTACAGATATAAGTTATATTATACAGGAGTGACATCACCGCTCTCCAGATATAAGATATATTATACAGGAGTGACATCACCGCTCTCCGGATATAAGATATATTATACAGAAGTGACATCACCGCTCTCCGGATATAAGTTATATTATACAGGAGTGACATCACCGCTCTCCAGATATAAGTTATATTATACAGGAGTGACATCACCGCTCTCCAGATATACGTTATATTATACAGGAGTGACATCACCGCTCTCCAGATATAAGATATATTATACAGAGTGACATCACCGCTCCCCAGATATAAGTTATATTATACAGAGTGACATCACCGCTCTCCAGATATAAGTTATATTATACAGGAGTGACATCACCGCTCTCCAGATATAAGATATATTATACAGGAGTAACATCACCGCTCTTCAGATATAAGATATATTATACAGGAGTAACATCACCGCTCTTCAGATATAAGATATATTATACAGGAGTGACATCACCACTCTCCAGATATAAGTTATATTATACAGGAGTGACATCACCGCTCTCCAGATATAAGATATATTATACAGGAGTGACATCACCGCTCTTCAGATATAAGATATATTATACAGGAGTGACATCACCACTCTCCAGATATAAGTTATATTATACAGGAGTGACATCACCGCTCTTCAGATATAAGTTATATTATACAGGAGTGACATCACCGCTCTCCAGATATACGTTATATTATACAGGAGTGACATCACCGCTCTCCAGATATAAGATATATTATACAGAGTGACATCACCGCTCCCCAGATATAAGTTATATTATACAGAGTGACATCACCGCTCTCCAGATATAAGTTATATTATACAGGAGTGACATCACCGCTCTCCAGATATAAGATATATTATACAGGAGTAACATCACCGCTCTTCAGATATAAGATATATTATACAGGAGTGACATCACCACTCTCCAGATATAAGTTATATTATACAGGAGTGACATCACCGCTCTCCAGATATAAGATATATTATACAGGAGTGACATCACCGCTCTTCAGATATAAGATATATTATACAGGAGTGACATCACCACTCTCCAGATATAAGTTATATTATACAGGAGTGACATCACCGCTCTTCAGATATAAGATATATTATACAGGAGTGACATCACTGAGATGGAGGGGAGATGGAAGAGCCGATTCGCACATCACAAGACAATATTTCTCAATTTTCTCACACTTGGGCATCCTGGACCTTTTCTATGGTTCTCTGTTGTGCCCAGCGGCGCTCCTGTGAGATGAATTGCTGTTTGATCTTCTTTCTATTGATGTCTCCTTACTACACCCTGAGTGTAATATCCCTGGATATGATTCTACGAGATGGAGATGGGGATTGCAGATGGTGTTACTCCCCTTTCCCCTTCTTCATTGTCTTGTACCCCCCTTTTTTTCCCTCTCCCCTTTTTTTCTTCTTCTATCCTCTTCCTCCTGAACCCCCCCTTTTTTTTTATTCTTTTAATTCTTCCCCCACCCTTTCTGATTTTTAGAATTGCTCTTTTCCCAACTTCTCTCTTACGTTTAGGTTGGGTTCAGATAACAGCCCCCCTCACTATAGACTTTCTGTGTAGGGGAGGGCTTTCCTACCCCTTTCCTCCTATGGCTCCCTTGGTGTCGGGGGGGGATGGGGGCGTACCGGCGGGAAGGAGGGGGATTCGATAAGCCAACCTTGGATCTCGGGAGACTTTGTTACTGTGTTGTCTGTTTCTTTGTGTATTGTTCACTTGAATTCCTTTATTCAAAAGTTTGTTTTTCCATATATTCTCCATGTTCGCACTTCTAGATCTAAGCCTCATTACCTGACACAAATCACGTTTTCTGTTCTGTATATTCTTCCCTGGTTTCTTGCGGGAAGTGATGATGCAGCATTTTCTACCTACTTTGCAATGTTTGTTCTGTATTTAGAACTTTTCCATTGTATTTTCTTGTTTACTCAATAAAACATTTATACAACAAAAAAAAAAGAAGTTATGCTATACAGGATTGACATCACCGCTCTCTAAATATATAACTGTAACTGTATTGTCTTTCCCACACTGTGAAACGCTGCGCAAACTGTTGGTGCTATATAAATCCTGTATAATAATAATAATATACAGTATCTCATAAAACTAAGTACACCCCGCACATTGTAAATATTTTATTCTATCTTTTCATGTGACAACACTGAAGAAATGACACTTTGCTACAATGTAAAGTAGTGAGTGTACAGCTTGTATAACAGTGTAAATTTGCTGTCCCCTCAAAAGGACTCAACACACAGCCATTAATGTCTAAACCGCTGGCAACAAAAGTGAGTACACCCCTAAGCGGAAATGTCCAAATTGTGCCCAATATTCCCTCTCCGGTGTCATGTGACTCGTTAGTGTTACAAGGTCTCAGGTGTGAATGGGGAACAGGTGTGTTAAATTTGGTGTTATCGCTCTCACTCTCTCATACTGGTCACTGGAAGATCAACATGGCACCTCATGGCAAAGAACTCTCTGAGGATCTGGAAAAAAAGAATTGCTGCTCTATATAAAGATGGCCTAGGCCAGGGATTCTCAAACTACGGCCCTGCAGCTGTTGTGGAACTACACATCCCATAAGGCATTGTAAAACTCTGACATTCACAGACATGACTAGGCATGATGGGAATTGTAGTTCCTGAACAACTGGAGGGCCGTAGTTTGAAGACCTCTGGCCTAGGCTATAAGAAGATTGCCAAGACCCTGAAACTGAGCTGCAGCATGGTGGCCAAGACCATACAGCGGTTTAACAGGACAGATTCCACTCAGAACAGGCCTCACCATGATCAACCAAAGAAGTTGAGTGCACATGCTCAGCGTCATATCCAGAGGTTGTCTTTGGGAAATAGACGTATGAGTGCTGCCAGCATTGCTGCAGAGGTTGAAGAGGGGGGGGTCAGCCTGTTAGTACTCAGACCATACGCCGCACACTGCATCAAATTGGTCTGCATGGCTGTCGTCCCAGAAGGAAGCCTCTTCTAAAGATGATGCACAAGAAAGCCTGCAAACAGTTTTTGCTGAAGACAAGCAGACTAAGGACACGGATTACTGGAACCATCTCCTGTGGTCTGATGAGACCAAGATAAACTTATTTGGTTCAGATGGTGTGAAGCGTGTGTGGAGGCAACCAGGTGAGGAGTACAAAGACAAGTGTGTCTTCCTACAGTCAAGCATGGTGGTGGGGGTGTCATGGTCTGGGGCTACATGAGTGCTGCCGGCACTGGGGAGCTACAGTTCATTGAGGGAACCATGAATGCCAACATGTACTGTGACATACTGAAGCAGAGCATGATCCCCTCCCTTCAGAGACTAGGCAGAAGGGCAGTATTCCAACATGATAAAGACCCCAAACACCTCCAAGACAACCACTGCCTTGCTAAATAAGCTGAGGATAAAGGTGATGGACTGGCCAAGCATGTCTCCAAACCTAAACCTTATTGAGCATCTGTGAGGCATCCTCAAATGAAAGGTGGAGGAGTGCAAGGTCTCCAACATCCACCAGCTCTGTGATGTCATCATGGAGGAGGGGAAGAGGACTCCAGTGGCAACCTGTGAAGCTCTGGTGAACTCCATGCCCAAGAGGGTTAAGGCAGTGCTGTAAAATAATGGTGGCCACACAAAATATTGACACTTTGGGCCCAATTTGGACATTGTCACTTAGGGGTGTACTCACTTTTGTTGCCAGCAGTTTAGACATTAATGGCTGTGTGTTGAGTTATTTTGAGGGGACAGCAAATTTACACTGTTATACAAGCTGTACACTCACTACTTTACATTGTAGCAAAGTGTCATTTCTTCAGTGTTGTCACATGAAAAGATAGAATAAAATATTTACAAAAATGTGAGGGGTGTACTTACTTTTGTGAGATACTGTAAGTTATATTATACCGGAGTGACATCTCCGCTCTCCAGATATAAGTTATATTATACAGGAGTGACATCACCGCTCTCCAGATATAAGTTATATTATACAGGAGTGACACCACCGCTCTCCAGATATAAGATATATTATACAGGAGTGACATCATTGCTCTCCAGATATAAGATATATTATACAGGAGTGACATCACCGCTCTCCAGATATTTTATATTATACAGCAGTGACATCACCACTCTCCATATATAAGTTATATTATACAGAAGTGACATCACCGCCCCCCAGATATAAGTTATATTATACAGGAGTGACATCACCACTCTCCAGATATAAGTTATATTATACAGGAGTGACATCACCGCTCTCCAGATATAAGTTATATTATACAGGAGTGACATCACCGCTCTCCAGATATAAGTTATATTATATAGGAGTGACATCACCGCTCTCCAGATATAAGTTATATTATACAGGAGTGACATCACCGCTCTCCAGATATAAGTTATATTATACAGGAGTGACATCACCGCTCTCCAGATATAAGTTATATTATACAGGAGTGACATCACCGCTCTCCAGATATAAGTTATATTATACAGGAGTGACATCACCGCTCTCCAGATATAAGTTATATTATACAGGAGTGACATCACTGCTCTCCAGATATAAGTTATATTATACTGGAGCATCATCATCGCTCTCCAGATATAAGATATATTATACAGGAGTGACATCACCGCTCTCCAGATATAAGATATATTATACAGGAGTGACATCACCGCTCCCCAGCTATAAGATATATTATACAGGAGTGACATCATCGCTCTCCAGATATAAGATATATTATACAGGAGTGACATCACTTTTCCTGCCTCACTTTTTCTAGAGGATGAAATCTAAGTTTTGTCACCAGGGATCTCCTGCTGCAATGGATTGGGAAATCAGTCAGTCATGGTGGGTGGAGTTGTCCTTTAAGTTCAATCCTACTAAGTGATAAGAAATCTTCCCTTTAGCTCTTTCCTGGAAAACTCATCAAAGGAAATTTCTTCATAGGAGGAAAGTTTCACAAAGTATCATCTTGTCTTATCTGTAACTAGAAAGAAGTTTAATTGATGTTGCGAGTGGAGACGGCGGTGCAGAGATATCTCCTTATCGATAATTAAAGACGGAAAGAAATCTGCCGGGGGTCTGGGGGTATTGCTGTACAGCGTGTCATCTACAGCAGAACAAGAGATACATCTCCGATGAGCAGAACCAGCTGAATAATTCAGCCTGGCGGGGGGAGGGGGGGCACCCCTAATCCTGTCATTACCGCTCCGCCCTGTAAAATATTCATCGCACACCGTGTACTGAGCGTAACCTGAACGCAGATTAGAGAGAAGCCCAAAGACTCTCCGATTTCCACATTCTACCACAGCAGCCCCTGGATGTTATATTATCTCTCTAATTATATACACAGTGCTGTGCAAAGGTTTATGGCGGGGGGGGGGGGGGTGAAGAAATGCTGTAAAGTAAGAATGCTTCTAAAAATATTTGTTTTATTGTTTATTTTTTATCAATTTACAAAATGCAAAGTGAGCGAACAGAAGAAAAATCAAAATCAAATCAATATATGGTGTGACCGCCCTTTCGCTTCAAATCAGCATCACTTCTTACACTTTGCACACTTCTTACACTTTGCACACTTCTTACACTTGCGCGCTTCTAACACTTACACACTTCTTACATTTGCGCACTTCGTACACTTGAGCGCTTCTTACACTTGCACACTTCTTACACTTGCGCACTTCTTACACTTGCACGCTTCTTACACTTACACACTTCTTACACTTGCACACTTTGTACACTTGCACACTTTGTACACTTGCACACTTCTTACACTTGCACACTTTTTACAGTTGTGCACTTCTTACACCTGCACACTTCTTACACTTGCACACTTTGTACACCTGCACACTTCTTACACTTGCGCACTTTGTACACCTGCGCACTTCTTACACTTGCGCACTTCTTACACTTGCACGCTTCTTACACTTACACACTTCTTACACTTGCACACTTTGTACACTTGCACACTTCTTACACTTGCACACTTTTTACAGTTGCGCACTTCTTACACTTGTGCACTTCTTACACCTGCACACTTCTTACACTTGCACACTTTGTACACTTGCACACTTCTTACACTTGCACAATTCTTACACTTGCACACTTTCTACGCTTTCACACTTCTTACACTTGCACACTTTGTACACTTGCACACTTCTTACACTTGCACACTTCTTACACTTGCGTACTTCTTACACTTGCACACTTCTTACACTTGCACAATTCTTACACTTGCACACTTTCTACACTTTCACACTTCTTACACTTGCACACTTTCTACACTTTCACACTTCTTACACTTGCACACTTTGTAAAAGGCACACTTCTTACACTTGCACACTTTCTACACTTTTACACTTCTTACACTTGCACACTTTGTAAAAGGCACACTTCTTACACTTGCACACTTTCTACACTTTCACACTTCTTACACTTGCACACTTTCTACACTTTCACACTTCTTACACTTGCACACTTCTTACACTTGCACACTTTCTACACTTTCACACTCCTTACACTTGCACACTTCTCTCTAAATATACACAGTACTGTGCAAAGGTTTTTGGCAGGGGTGAAGAAATGCTGTAAAGTAAGATTTTTTTAAATATTTGTTTTAATTTTTATTTTTTATCAATTTACAACATGCAAAGTGAGCGAACTCAAAATCAAAATCAAATCAATATTTGGTGTGACCGCCCTTTTGCTTCAAATCAGCATCACTTCTTACACTTTGTACACTTGCACACTTTGTACACTTGCACACTTCTTACACTTGCACACTTTGTACACTTGCACACTTTTTACACTTGCACGCTTCTTACACTTGCACACTTCGTACACTTGCGCACTTCGTACACTTGCACACTTTCACACTTCGTACACTTGCACACTTTCACACTTCGTACACTTGCACACTTTCACACTTCGTACACTTGCACACTTTCACACTTCGTACACTTGCGCGCTTCTTACACTTACACACTTCTTACACTAGCACACTATGTACACTTGCGCTTGTTGTACACTTGCGTACCTCTTACACATGCACACTTCTTACACTTGCACACTTCTTACACTTGCACACTTCTTACACTTGCACACTTTGTACACTTGCACAAAGTCAGGGATTTTGTAGGGTTAAGGCCCGCACACATGATAAGAAAATCGGAAGTAAAATTTCATCTGACGAATGATCTGCCGATGTTCTCAAATATACTCCAGCTAGTTGAAGTCCCGGATAACGGCGGCCATTGTCCCAAATTGTAATGGAAAGAGCAGGAGACCCCTCCCCCAAGTGGGTGGGACAATAAAGGCGACCAATTATCCGTATATACTAAAACATCTTGTTTATTTAAATTGTACAAAAAATATGTACATAACGAATAACCTGTAAAGAGTAGACATTGTAACAACTACAAAATCTGCAGATTTTCGGATCGTTAGTATAGTGCTTTCGACAGCCAATTAGGAATTTTTGGACGACAAAAACTGGATGTGCAAGCTATAAAATTTTTATCGTAACACAACGTCCAATTTTTGTTTAACCACTTGCCGACCGCCCACCGCGGATCTATGAATCATATACAGTCAACCTATATATTGAAAGGGACAGAGCAGACAAGGTGGATCTATGGATCACATATACCCGACCCAGATATTGGATCACATATACCCAACCCAGATATTGGATCACATATACCCGACCCAGATATTGGATCACATATACCCAACCCAGATATTGGATCACATATACCCGACCCAGATATTGGATCGCATATACCCAACCCAGATATTGGAAGGGACAGAGGGGACATGGTGGATCTATGGATCACATATAACCGACCCAGATATTGGAGGGGACAGAGGGGACATGGTGGATCTATGGATCACATATACCCAACCCAGATATTGGAAGGGACAGAGAGGACATGGTGGATCTGTGGATCACATATACCCAACCCAGATATTGGAAGGGACAGAGGAGACATGGTGGATCTATGGATCACATATAACCGACCCAGATATTGGAGAGGACAGAGATGGTGGATCTATGGATCATGTAAAGCTGATCCAAATATTTGAGGAGACAGAGATAGTGGATCTATGAATCATATACAGTCAACCTAAATATTAGAGGGGACATGGTGGATCTATAGATCACATATAACCGACCCAGATATTGGAGGGGACAGAGGGGACATGGTGGATCTATGGATCACATATACCCAACCCAGATATTGGAAGGGACAGAGGGGACATGATGGATCTATGGATCACATGAAACTGACCTAGATATTGGAGGGGACAGAGATGGTGGATCTATTGATCACATAAAACTGACCCAGATATTGGAGGGGACAGAGGGGACATGGTGGATCTATGGATCACATATACCCAACCCAGATATTGGAAGGGACCGAGGGGACATGGTGGATCTATGGATCACATATAACCGACCCAGATATTGGAGGGGACAGAGATGGTGGATCTATGGATCATGTAAAGCTGATCCAAATATTTGAGGAGACAGAGATAGCGGATCTATGAATCATATACAGTCAACCTAAATATTGGAAGGGACAGAGGGGACATGGTGGATCTATGGATCACATAAAATCGACCCAGATATTGGAGGGGATAGAGATGGTGGATCTATGGATCATGTAAAGCTGATCCAAATATTTGAGGAGACAGAGATAGTGGATCTATGAATCATATACAGTCAACCTAAATATTAGAGGGGACATGGTGGATCTATAGATCACATATAACCGACCCAGATATTGGAGGGGACAGAGGGGACATGGTGGATCTATGGATCACATATACCCAACCCAGATATTGGAAGGGACAGAGGGGACATGATGGATCTATGGATCACATAAAACTGACCTAGATATTGGAGGGGACAGAGATGGTGGATCTATTGATCACATAAAACTGACCCAGATATTGGAGGGGACAGAGGGGACATGGTGGATCTATGGATCACATATACCCAACTCAGATATTGGAGGGGACAGAGATGGTGGATCTATGGATCATGTAAAGCTGATCCAAATATTTGAGGAGACAGAGATAGCGGATCTATGAATCATATACAGTCAACCTAAATATTGGAAGGGACAGAGGGGACATGGTGGATCTATGGATCACATAAAATCGACCCAGATATTGGAGGGGATAGAGGGAACATGGTGGATCTATGGATCACATATACCCAACCCAGATATTGGAAGGGACAGAGGGGATATGGTGGATCTATGGATCACATATAACCGACTCAGATATTGGAGGGGACAAAGATGGTGGATCTATGGATCATGTAAAGCTGATCCAAATACTTGAGGAGACAGAGATAATGGATCTATGAATCATACACAGTCAACCTAAATATTGGAAGGGACAGAGATGGCGAATCTGTGGATCACATATAGCTGACTCAAATATTGGAAGGGAAGAAATTGACGGATCTTAGGATTTCATACAGCCAACCCAAATATTGGAGGGGTTGTGGACAGAGTTGATGAATCTATGAATCACATACAGCCAACCCAAATATTTAAGAGGAAAAAGATGGTGGATTTATGGTTCACATACAACGGACACAAATATTGAAGGTGACGGGGACAAAGATGGTGGATCTATGAATGACACACAACCATCCTGCAGATCTTCTATCACACAGCCGGCGCGGTCTGGGCATATTGCACTCGTTTAATTAATCTTCCATTCATTATAAACTTTCTGATCCTGTATTCCCCCCCGGCTGCCTCTCGCTCACCTTCAACAAATGTTTATCTCGTTACTGGCATAATTGTTGAGCGGCGAAGGTCTAATTCCCTGCTAATTGCGTTCATCTGATCTCTCCAGGTAGTGCGTTATGTCACCAGCCTCTAGTAAATGATCCATGAAGGCAATTCAGGATTTAATATAGCAGAGGACGATTCTGTGTAATTAACATGGGATAATGAGGAGGACACAATACCACCTGACTTGTTCATCGGAAGATGTGCGCGTTACGGCATTTATCCCCTGCCAGCGATCTGTCAGTGCTATTAGAAGACCTCAGTGTAGGATTATAATATTATATCGGCACACGCTCAGCTCAGAAACAGTGGGAGGAAAGTGAGAAAATGTGCTCCTGAGTGTAACTGTAATACTATATGGTGAACACTGGATGGTGCTACAACAGTTAGTGTTACATTATTACTTATGGGTCTGGCAGGTACCATCTTAGTTCTATGCTGGATATACAGTGTGATGCAGCAGAATGTTTCTTTCTAGGTTTACAAACTTTTTATTTGTGAAGGTAAACGACCAACACAAAAGACATATAAAAGCCAAAAACACAAAAGAGATATAAAAGCCAAAAACCTTTTGGTAAAAGAGAAAGTATTACAACATTCACCATGGGAGGACTGGGCCAGGGGGCAGGGGGGCAATTGCCCCCTGGGCTGCTCTGATGCCCCATAAAAAGGCTGCACTGCTTCTGCCACAGACATGCCTAAAGGATTCCTGGTGAAGAGAAGTAAAAAGTCCCCACCACTGACCTACTGAGTGCGGGATGAAGACAAGGACAGAGCACAGCCCTCCCCCCACCAGCATGGATGGTGTAAGCTGTGTCTGAGCAGAGGCCGGTGCCATGCCCCACTGGAGACTCTCCCCTGGCCAGTCCCAACCAAGCTTTCCCAGCTCCCCTCAACTGCTCCCTGGTGGACAGGTCAGGAACCCGGATTCAGCCGGTGAGTAGAGAGTACATGGAGCAGGGCTTCAGCCTGGAATGGGGATCAGGAGGACGGGAAGTGGGAGGGGGGCCGAGCTGCTGCACCATGGGCCTCTGGTTTGTACTTTGTACTGAAAGTTGCCAGTCTGCCCCTGACATTCACAATGAATTGCAGCACAAAGATCATTTTAGCCAAAATAAAATGGAAAAGGTAGTCAAATAGGCGTATATTCCATACAGTCAAGTCAGGTTAAATAATCAGAAAATCCAATAGGTACAGTATAATAAACATAAAGTCAGAGACATAAAAGGCAAAAAAGTTACTGTAGAATAGATGTAGCACCCTCTTAGGTAGGTGCTAGGTAAAAGCATTGTTTTGCTCCATCTGCTTCTCAGGGGAGCCTGATCAGCAGTTTTGCCTGTTGCATGTGTCCAGGGTGTGATTCACTTGGACTGAGGGAGTGTCCCCACTGTAGCCAATAGGGGAGCCTGTTGGACAGTGGAGGAAACCCAGCCAGTAACGCACAGGGTTTTGTGGCTGTCTCAGTGGGAGGGCACAACAGTGGTACATTCTGGGATAGGCCATAAAAGACGGGGGCACATGTGAAAGGACATCTTTGGTCGGGAAGCCAGGTCCCAGGAGGAGGGTGACGGCTGTCTCTCCTCCTTGCCGCACACACTACAGTCAGTTGTCCTCAGAAATTGTGCATAGTTCAAGTTGGAGCATCCCACTCATCCCTTCTCCCATCCAAGTTCCAAAATATAACACAAAAACCAAATCCCCTGGACTGTTCATTGTCTGAGCCAAGTCTTAAAGTGATAAGTTTTATGGACTGTTGCTATGGGTAACCCAGGGGAATCCACACTCAGCAGCTCCCTAGGGGGCAGTGCTACATAGAAAACAAGAGTTGGTTACGGAACCATCCATCCCATTTGGCTGTAAAAAAGGGGCGTATAATCCTGTACTGTGTAAAAAATTATTTCCATTAGCATATTAGCATGCCTCTTTTCTAATGCCAACCACAGGAACATGCAAAAAGCTGTACTACAACAAAGAAAATGGATAAACGGTATTACCGCATATACTCAAGTATAAGCCGAGTTTTTCAGCACTTTTTTTATACTCGAGTCCTAAAAAAAAAAAAAAAATGTCTGCGGCCGGCCCAACATGCACACTGCGCATGCGCCGCCACCGCTCAGGAAAGCCTGAACGGCGGCGGCGCATGCGCGGTGATGTGTTGGCGCCAGGCGGCGTCATTTTTAAATCTAAGGCGCCTCAGGAAAAGGTGAGTGAGACTCCTCCACAGCCACACTGCCTGCCATTATGTGGGGCTGCGGGCATACTACAGGAGATGCAGTGCTGCGGGCATTGTACACCTGTACCATGCCCCCCAGTACTGCATCTCCTGTAGTATGCCCACAGCCCTGCATTCTCCTGTACCATGTCCGCAGCCCTGCATTCTCCTGTACCATGCCCGCAGCCCCTGTTTGGGGTCTCGTGGTGGTCCAGTTGGGTCCAGTAGCTGCGGCATTACCCACCCAAGGCTTATACTCGAGTCAATCATTTTTCCCATTTTTTTGTGGGGGCCTCGGATTATATTCTGGTTGGCTTGTACTTGAGTATATACGGTAGTCCAATTAAGGGCATGGAAGTCATAGAGACCCCCTTTCCCAAAGGAGCACCCCAGCACCTAAAACCCTGCCAGTGGATGGTACTTCTTCATTGCTCACATGAAATTTGAGGAAGGGGGGGACATGCACCACCAACTGGATCAGACGAAGGGGTGCCACCTTCGAACACGGTGAATGGGTTAGGGGTTTTCAAGTTATGACAGTATAACACACGTGTTTGATAGTGGGAGAATTAGATTTGGGACAGACTACATGACCTCTGGCATAACACCTTCTCCTTGCTGGGACCCTAAAATCTTCTGTATAACACAGGTGGAAGGTGGACGATAGTGGTGAAATAAATGTAGAGTGGGCTTATGACCTCCAAAATAACAGATTCCTCTAGGTGAGGCCCTATACTTCTCTGTTTAACACAGGTGGACAATGATGGGAGAATTAGATATACTGTAGAATGGACTATATGACCTCCAGAAAAACACATTCCCCCGAGCTGGGACCCCATACTCCAAAATAACACATTCCTCTAGATGGGGCCCTATACTTCTCTGTATAACACAGGTGGACAATGGTGGGACTGTGAGAGAATTAGATATACTGTAGGATGGTCTATATGACCTACAGAAAAACACATTCCCCTTGAGCTGGGGCCCCATACCCCTCCATATAACAAGAGAGAATGATGGTGGAAGAATTAGATAAAGGGCAAGCTAATGACCTCTGAGCAGGGGAGGACTGGGCCAGGGGGCAATTGCCCCCTGGGCCGCTCTGATGCTCCGTAAAAAGGCTGCACCACTTCTGCCACAGAAATGCCTAAAGGATTCCTGGTGAAGAAAAGTAAAAAGTCCCCACCACTGACCTACTGAGTGCGGGATGAAGAAAAGGACAGAGAGACAGGATTCCCCCTCCCCAGCATGGATGGTGTAAACTGTGTCTGAGCAGAGGCCAGTTCCATGCCCCACTGGAGGCCCAACCAAGCTGTCCCAGCTCTCCCCAACTGCCCCCTGCTGGCCAGGTCAGGAACCTGGTTTCAGCTTGTGAGTAGAGAGTACCTGGAGCAGAGCTTCAGCCTGGAATGGTGGTCAGAAGGAGGCCGGGAAGAGGGAGAGTGGGAAGGGGGCCGAGGCACTGCACCATGGGCCTCTGGTTTGTACTTTGCCCCTGGGCCAAAAGTTGCCAGTCAGCCCCTGCCTCTGAGGTAACACATTTCCTTAGCTGGGGCCCTATACACCTCTGTATAACACAGGTGGATGGTGGTGGGAGAATTAGATGTAGTGAAGACTCTATGACCACTGTAAAAACAGGGTCGTCATGGCTGAAACGGGTAAACATGTGCTATACCCATTTGTCTTGTATGGAGTTGCATATCATCTTCTACTAAAAACACATTCCTACACTCCTCTGTATAATACAGGCAGACAATGGTGGGAAAATTAGATGACGGGCGGGCTATATGAACCCCAGAGTAACACATTCGCCCTGCTGAGGCCCTATACTCCATTGTATAACACAGGTAGACAATGATGGGGAAATTAGATGTAGGGTAAACTATACAACCTGTGGAGTAATCGTAAAGCTGGGGTTCTATACTCTTCCGTATAACACAGGTGGAGGATCATAGGAAAACTAGATGTAGGGCAAACTATAAGTCCTCCAAGATAACACATTACTCCAGCTGTGGCCCCATACTTGTCTGTATAACATATGTGGATAATGTTTGGAGAATAAGAGGTAGGGTGGACTATACAACCTGTGGAATAACACATTCCCCTAGCTGGGGTTCCATACCCCTTTGTATAACACAGGTGGACATTATAGTGGGTGAATTAAAAGTAGGGTGGGCTAATGACCTCCAACATAACACATTCCCAAAGTTGGGACCCTATACTCTTCTGTACAACACAAGTGGACCATAATACCTGTGGAATAACACATTCCCCTAACTGGGGTTCTTTACTCCTTTATAGAACACAGGTGGATGATGGTGGAAGAATTAGATGTTAGGTGAACCATACAACCTGTGGAGTAACACATTCCCTTGGCTGGGGCCCCATACTCCTTTGTATAACACAGATGGATGATGGTGGGAAAATTAGATGTAGGGTGGACCAGGGGTGGACTGACAACTCATGGGGCCCCCTGTGTCCACACTCAAGCCACACAAAGCCCCACCTACAAATTGCAGCTCAGCCACATAGAGTGGGCATTTAAATATCTACCACAGCATAGCCTGCATGGAAGTTCCTGGCTTCTTTCTGTAGTGTGTAGCCTCTCATGGGGGCCCCTACTGACCCTGGGCCCTCGGGCAGTGCCCTAATCCCCGAATGGTCAGTCCGCCACCCCAGGGGCGGACTGACCATTCAGGGATTAGTTCGCCCCTGGGGTGGACTATACGACCTGTGCAAAAACACATTCCCGTAGCTGGGGTCCTTTACCCCTTTATATAACACAGATGGACGATGGTGGAAGAACTAGATGTTAGGTGAACTATACAACCTGTGATATAACACATTCCCCTACCTGGGGTTTCAATACCCCTCTGTATAACACGGGTGAACATTATAGTGGGTGGATTAAAAGTAGGGTGGGCTAATGACCTCCAGGATAACACATTCCTATAGCTGGGATCCTATACTCTTCTGTACAACACAAGTGGACCATAAGACCTGTGGAATAACACATTCCCCTAACTGGGGTTCTTTACCCCTTTATATAACACAGGTGGACGATGGTGGAAGAACTAGATGTTAGGTGAACCATACAACCCGTGGAGTAACACATTCCCTTAGTTGAGGCCCAATACTCCTCTGTGTAACATAGGTGGACTATGGGAGGAAAATTATATATATATGGCGAGCTAGATGAACCCAAGGGTAACACATTCCCCTAGATGCGGCCCCATACTCCTTTGTATAACACAGATGGATGATGGTGGGAAAATTAGATGTAGGGTGGACTATACGACCTGTGCAAAAACACATTCCCATAGCTGGGGTCCTATACACCTATTTATAAGATAGGTGGATGATGGTAGGAGAATCAGATGTAGGGTGAACCATACAATCTGTGAATTAACACATTCCATACCTGGGGTCCTATACTCCTCTGGACAACACAGGTGGATTATTGTGGGAAACTTAAATGTAGGGCAAACTCTATGACCTCTGAAATAACGCATTCCCCTATCTGGGCCTTATAGTCCTTTGTGTAACACACGTGGGTGATAGTGGTTGAATTAGATGTAGGGGGGACTATACAACCTGTAGAGTAAAATATTTACATAGCTGGGGTCCAATACCCCTCTGTATAACACAGATGGATGATGGTGGGAGAATTAAATGCGGGATGCACTAAAGAACCTCCATGGCAACAAACTGCGGCCCTATATTCCTCTGTATAACACAGGGGGAAAATGGTGGTAAAATTAGATGTACGGTGGCCTAAAGACCTCTGGGATAACACAACCCCAAGCTGGGGCCCAATATCCCTTTTGTATAACACAGGTAGATGATGGTGGGAGAATTAGACGTAGGGTGGACTCAGCACTGGAGGAGCTACCCCCATTGTTGCACTCGCGTATCATCTTCATCTCCATTTCTCCCTTCTTTTCCTTCTCTCACCCACTGCATGCCGTTACACTTGAATATGAGGTTTTGAATCCTGAAGTACAGCTCCCTATCACCTTTGGGAGCAGCCGTGTGCACCGCCAGATCATTTCTCAGGCAAACCAACGGAAACTGTAAGCCCAGCGAAACACCCCCCTAAGAAAAAAATGATGCCCATCAAAAAGCCCCCACATCCATTATATTTAAAATGTTGAAAATATTATATATATATATATATATATATTGTCATCTTATTGCATAACTCACCACCGGAGACTGGTCCATCAAACACCCGCTGTCTGTCCTCAGTCCTCCTGTGCAGTGGCGGCTGGTGCTTCATGGACCGCGGGGGTGGCAGACGGACAACACCATCCCCCCCCCACCCCGGCTCCAGCCCGCACACCTAACCCCCCCCGGTCACTGGCTCACTCACCCTAGCAGCGGGGGCTTCCCCATCAGTCTCCTCCGTGGGCTTTCCCTGGGTCTCCTCAGCCAATAGCATGGCTTCTCCTTTCAGCCAATTGGGAAACGGGTCCCAGGACCCACGTCCTGTTTGGCTAGGAGGAGAATCAGTGTGGCAAGAGCGAATATTCATTTGCTCTTGTCACACAACTGGGTGGGCTTAGGGTGCAGTGCTCTGCGCCCCGAGCCCACCCTTTTTTTGAAGCCTGTTAGAGCCTCTGGCTCTAATCACGTGCTTCAAAAAAAAAAAAAAAACTTGAAATCCAAGTTTCTGGTACCCTGCATGTAGATATATTAGGTGGCCAGACGCATGGATAGCAGGGGCGCTCTTGTGCCCCCAATGCTCCTGTGTCTGCTGCACCCACCACCCTAGTAGATCCAGCCTGCCTTGCATAAGATGGAGTGCGCTGATGTCTGACATCATTGCACACACCCCGATCACGCGAGAGGCATTCCATGGAGGAGACACTCCGCCTCCTCATACTACTCAGTTTGCACTACAGGCGGCAGTATGAGATGCAGAAATGCCGCCCATAACGCACCGCAAACTGAGGACACACAAAACTGCTGGGGAAAAAATCTTGCAAGTCATTTTGCTGCCCCTCTCCAAGCTCTGCCCGGGTCCAATGGACCCAGCGGGAACCATGGTCGGGCCGGCCTGATCAGTTAAAAATATGTTTGAAATATTTTTGGAAGAATTGGAGATTTCCTTTAAAAGGTGCCATATACTGACAGTGACATCACTCATTGCACCTTATGAGCAGCAGAATAATGCCAAGGAACACTTTAATTGCCATAAATTGTAATTATCACTGTGCAGCGTGGCCTGTCTGTGCTGGACAGTATACACATCACCCTCCTGTAATAGAAAAAGCAATCTGTCACTGCAATTTATTTGGAATAAATTAGATGTCGCAGGCAGTGTGCCGCTTGTGCAGTCACTGATGAAAGGCTGGATAATGAGGTGAGACGCTCAATCATTGAATATTATTATAGACATATTGTAGTAATTATCTCCATCCGGACAAAATAATCCCACAATGACATCGAGTGCCATCTGAAATAATAGTGTGTGACATTAGAGTGTAAGCTCCTCTGGTGCAGAGACTGATGTGAATGCCTCAATGTTCTCTGTACAGCTCTATAGAATGTGTCACAACTGTATAAAATGAGGGGGAAAAAAAGTATTTGATCCCCTGCTGATTTTGTACGTTTGCCCACTGACAAAATTATAAACTGATCATTTATTTTATTGGTCGATTTTACTAGTAGGAGACAGAACAAAAATATCCCCCCCATAAAAAAGTTATAACTTAATTTTCATTTAATGAGTAAAATAAAGTATTTTGACCCCCTATCCTTCAGGAAGATTTCTTATATACAGGGGAATAGAAGAGGACCCGAGGGCTCCAAGCACTCCACCAGACACCATAAACCACACGAAACCGCTGCAGCTTGGTTAGGGTCTCGCCATCTCCTACCCACCCTGGACCTATGAAAAGGCTTCAGGTTCCCATGGGTGAACCTCTTTCCCCAAAAAGTGCAGCAGAAAAGCTCTTACAAGAGCTTAGTGATTATCCAAGGGAGTATGAAGAGCATAGCAATCCCTTGTAACCGATTCCCCCAATGAGAGACAGGACTCTAGATTGAGGGACGTATAACATTTTTATTGGAAAAAAGGTTGCATTTACAATGCAATACATAAACCACAGAAAAAGAAGAATCACAGTACAAACAGGTCATCAGAGTATAATTGTGTTGAACAAAGTAGAACTTTATTTTATTGAACAAGAAATAGACTTTATACAGTTTCCCCCAACAAGGTTACTGCCCAGGTGGACAGGACATGACATTCACAATCCAATAGGAACAGTGTTTTACACTCAGACATTCCTTTACAGTGTACACAATCCCTCCCCTCTGGCTGAATACATTATCTTATGCAGATGAAAGTGTATACAGGAACAGAATTAAACCTAAATTATCTGGGCAGAACAATGTGAGGTCATTAGACAATGGGACGGCACAATCCACATTTCCTCCTAATATACAATAGGACAAGAATGCTAATGACCGTGTGTCTCTCACACTGAAGTTGAAATACACATTATCTCAATACACAAACCATCGGAAAAACCTGTCTGACATTGAGGGATATGTAATACACACATTTAGGAATTACAATTTCATGGGAATAGATCTTATTTCTATATGGAGATATTGCTGACAAATATGATTGTCCCATCTAAAGCAATTCAAACCATTATCTGTTTTTCTCACTTCCAGTGATGGTGACTACAGTCATAGGTAGTATACTCCGCTTTTTAACTTTTGCCTACAGGCAAGTCTATAATAAGGCCTATAATAAGACTTACCTGTAGGTAAAATTAATATCTCCTAAACCTGCACGGTTTAGGAGATATTCACCCTGCATGCAGCCGCTGACACCAGCAGCGCATGCGCTCTGAAGGTCCAGCATATCTTGCGGGACCTTCAGAGCTCCTTGCCGGAAAGTGAACTCCCACCCTTGAAGTCATCACAGCCCCGGCCACTCACAGCACCGAACCTGGAAGAGACACCAAGGGAACACGTCCGCTGCCTCAGCGGTGTCCAGGCTTCATTCTAAGGCAAGTATTTCATAATGTGCTAGTATGCATTGCCATTGTCCTACACGTTTTTTTTTTTGGGGGGCTACAACCGCTTTAAAAGCGGTAGTATACTCCACTATATGACTTTTACCTACAGGTAAGCCACAATTAATATCTTGGGAGATATTCAACCTGCATGTAGCCGCTGACATCTGCGGCGCATGTGCTCTGAAGGTCCGGCGTATCTTGCGGGACCTTCAGAGCTCCTTGCCGGAAAGTGAACTCCTACCCTTGAAGTCATCACGGCGCCGGCCACTCACAGCACCGGAGGCGCCGAACCCGGAAGAGACGCCAAGGGAACATGTCAGCTGCCTCAGCAGTGTCCAGTCCACCGTGTCGGGGCTTCATTCTAAAGTATGAATAATGTGCTAGTATGCATTGCCATTGTCCTGCAGGGTATGTTTTTTTTTTTGGGGGGGATACAACAGCTTTCACACACAGCGGCGGCTGTCCTGGAGCAGTAAACCTACTATGGAGCAGTTGGCAACTGGTTAAACTGAATGGGTTGTTTCCTCAAGGTGAGTGTTCCCATCTACTTTAATACTTGTAATTGTTTGGTATAAGAATCACATTTACATGCAACCAAATTGTCCAGTAAAGTAACAGAGGTTTTAGGACAAACAAAAGTCAGCCAGAAGTGCTTAGAACAGTCCGCTTTTATTTATATGGCTTAGACCAGTGATGGTGAACCTTGGCACCCCCAGATGTTTTGGAACTACATTTCCCATGATGCTCAGCTGCAGTGCAGCGGAGCATCATGGGAAATGAGTTGCAAAACATCTGGGGTGCCAAGGTACCATCACTGGCTTAGACCCTTCCATGCTAAAGAAAGCCTATGCAAAAATGCCGGTCCTCAGAGCAATAAATCCTGCATAGATTTTACAGCAAAATAAACAGCTTTGTCATCCTGATGGAATATTAAAAAATTGGGTCTACTGGCAGGATCAAAACCTAAAAAAATAAAAATAATGTTTGTTACGGGGGGGGGGTTGGACCCATCTCAAAACATTGTATTACTATGGCTACTGAATTGTGTCATTTTTACATTCTACTGAGCACAGGCCTGTGTCCATCAGCCCCTTCACCAGTCACATGGTTGTAAACCCCCTTCTTATAAAACAATACATGCCTATATTTTACGCACTCTCTGCAATATTTGTGCACAGAGCAGTCCCTGATCCTTTTTTGGGGTCCCTCGCCAGTGCTCCAGGCCCCTCCTCTTCATCAGTGCACCCACAGAAAGCAGCTTTCCCTGGGGGCACCTGTGCAGGCTCGTTCCCGAGTCCCACTGCTGCATCCATAGCAGACAGCTGGACTTGGCACCGCCCCCCAGGTCACTGGATGCGATTGGAAATTCTTGATTTAACTGAAGGAGATTCAAGATCTTCATTAGCCAATCACTAAGCGCCCAATTCCTGGAGGAAAAAAAAAAAAAAAACACATTAACTTTCAGCACAGAAAGGACAGACACCATAGTACAGTACTAAATACATTTTTCAGCAACAAAACTTGTCTGACTGCTCACCTGGCTCCACCCGCTGCGCTTTCCAGGATGGGTAAGGCTCCTTTCACAGCAGACAACAGTACCAAGTGGACCGCATCTTCCCAGAACGGCTCACAATGCTACAAACTAGAACTGAGAATGGGCATCGAGGAGACGAGCCGGCGTGCCAGAGCTGTGTTGTCCTGTAAAGAGAAGACGCGTCAGCTGAACTATGAGACGGTATAACAGGAAATGGGTAATTGTCCACTTTATTAACTGTAACATCAGGGCCTTTGGATTTCATTAAGAACGCATATTACCAATGAAGGCTCAGAGCCTCCCACTTCCAGGGACAAACTTCTCACTATGAGGGCCATAATGGCCTTCCTGGTCTGTTGTGGGTTTAGGAACACTTTAAAGTGCCAAATACCAGAACCGTAAGCTCAGTCTGTATATGCAGTAGCATGCTTGTTATACCCACTGCAGAACCTAAGGAGTTATTCATTGCATTGTGTAAAAAGGCTGTTTGATCGTCCCCAAGCGGACAGGACAGAGCCCCAAGCGGACAGGACAGAGCCCCAAGCGGACAGGACAGAGCCCCAAGCGGACAGGACAGAGCCCCAAGCGGACAGGACAGAGCCCCAAGCGGACAGGACAGAGCCCCAAGCGGACAGAACAGAGCCCCAAGCGGACAGAACAGAGCCCCAAGCGGACAGAACAGAGCCCCGGGGACAGGTCAGGTTTGTAAGATAACTGAAATACATCACAGGTGATATATTTTGCTGCTCAGTGATTGCAGTATTTTAGTCTGCATCTCCCCAAGGTGATACTTAAAATCTGGCCCGTTAGCGAGCCCTGAGGACCGGAGTTGAGAACCACTGCTCTAGCATTATACACCAAACTGAGCATGTGCTTTTTTTCTTGGGAATGCATGTGACAGCACAGGGCCAATCAGCACTATTCAGAGGGTCAGGGGTCATGCAGCCTATGAGAGTCTGGTTAAAGATTGTAGGAGGTATTGTCATTCTCACCTGACACTGATAGAAGTCACAAGACTGCTATATACTGATAAGGTATTTATCCATTTATATTTACTTGCATTTCTATGTTGTGTACTGTGGGAGATCAGATATAGTAAATTCATGCAAGCTCCTGGGTTTGGTAACACTTTAAAGCTCAGGCATAATAAGCCTGAATCAGAGATCAACCCTGCTGGTGTATCAGACAAAACTGGCATAGAGCATCAATCAACATGGTCGATCTGCCGGGGAAAAAATTCTGTCATCACTTGACCAGCGAGAGCCGAGACTGAGAATACCCAGAGACAAATCCCAGCAAACAGCAAAGAAATTTTATGGAGTACAACCATACCTATTCAATATAATATCCTGGAAGGTGATCCTTGCTGAACGCTGGAGGACTCCATTATCTGCAAGAGACAGTAGACAGCTATAAGTCCCCAGCAGTCCCATACATCACCGCCCACAGATCAACCCTGCTGGTGTATCAGACAAAACTGGCATAGAGAATGCATTAATCAACATGGTCGATCTGCCGGGGAAAAAATTCTGTCATCACATGACCAACGAGATTCCAGACTGAGAATACCCAGAGACAAGTCTCAGCAAACTGGACTAGCCGAGATCAGATGGAGGAACATACCTGTGTGCATTATAATCCTGTGGGTGATCTTCACTGAACACTGGAGGATTGCATTTCCTGCAAGAGACCGTACAAAGCTATAAAATGACAGTAAGAATAATCAAAGTCCCTACTAAATTATTGCACATTATTGGGTGTATTCTCTCAGCTCAGATCAATCTGTCTCCATTCCTGAAGCTTAATCACAGATAAACCCTGCTGGTGCATCAGACAAAACTGGCATAGAGCATGCAATCAACATGGTCGATCTGCCGGGGAAAAAATTCTGTCATCACATGACCAGCGAGAGCCGAGACTGAGAATACCCAGAGACAAGTCTCAGCAAATAGCCAGGAAATTTATTAGAGCGATTTCCCACCCGCCAGAGTTATATACTTTAGTTTTTATTCAATTCTTTTAAACGATTCAGCACCATGTCCATTATTTTCATTCCTCTATGAGAAGCACTGCTCAGGATTACCATAGGATACACTGAAAGCAATAAATAAGGATCTAACTCACCCACCAGAGGTTCTATATACCCCTTAAAGGGGAAGGCGTATGGTGACCTGTGTAAGGTCAATAGTAGAGGTGAGTGCATAAGTGTGGAGGGACACTGAAGGTGTTTGGTGTTCTGTTTGGACTTTGTTATGCAACACCCATGCATTTATCACTGGTCTAAAGAGAGTATTATTCATTCACAGACCCTTGTATCAGGTGTTCTGTTGGAATATATTGCATGTTTTGTTTAATGGTCTCATTAGCTTTTTTAAATTGCTCATCTATTTCTTTGTTGTTTATTATAGGGGTTTCACATACAGTGTGGTATTGTAATATTTAGGCCAGAGGGGAGCGCTGTACCAATTCTTGCACTTCCATGTTAGACCAATCTTACCATTCCTAAAGCCTAAATATTGCTTTACTCGGGATAGGTCTTTAAAAAATAAGCTAAACACTACAAGATGGTCCTCTATACAAGATCAGGTGTTGCCCACCATCAAAGCCTGGGCCAGAGGGGCTGCAAAGATGGTGACCAGCAGACCAACATGGCCTGAAAGCATCTCTTTTGTGGGGGGCTGGGTATTCTAAATCCAATGCCCCCCTATAAAAAAGTCTAAGGCCTCTTGCACACGATACTCCTGTTTGGGCATCTTGTGGCTTAAAAATGCTCAGTACAGCTTTTTGAGCTAAAATACAGCCCATTAATTGTAATGTGCCTATGCACACAGGCGCTTAAACAAGCGCTGTGTATTCTTCAGTAAGAACAAAATAAATTACGGACCAAAAATGCAGATTTTTCTAAGCCTCAATACACGCGAATACATACAAGAAAAAAGGTCTGGAAAAAAGTAGATGCTCAAACAGGAGTATCGGGTGCAAGAGGCCTAACTGGGGCATATTGTACTGGTCAGACACAAGTGGGGACACCAAGGTTAGGTTCAAACCGGTGCGATTGCAGAAATCGCATGTGATGTGCACAGGTAGGAGATGACTGTGCGGTGCGATATCAATCAGTTTGTATGGCTGAATTTGCATCGCAGTCACACCAAAACGGTGCAGGACCTTTTCAGATCCGATTCCATAGTTCGCACTGCTTTCTGCAAACTGATTTGGGGTGTCATTACCTTCTACTGACACCCATAGCGGTTCGCAGAGTGAACTGCCTGCGATTCTGATGCAGTGCGGAACACGAACAGGAATTGCTGCGATTCCCACACCGCATCAGTGTGAAGACCACTTTTTGCAATATTGTATAACGTTTATATTGGTCAGGCAACGCACTGACACCTTCGCTGCCATTGTGCTGGGTGTTCAGTGTGACCCTGCGCCTTTAAGGAGGGGTGGGCTCCCTCCAGTCACCTGTCCTCCATCTATCTCATCAGAATGCATGTGCTCCCACTGTGGAGACTCTTAAAAGGTAGAGTTAGGGTCTGCAGATATCAGGGTGCCTTGCCGTGACCTGCAGCTTACGCATGTATTTGCAAATGTGTGCAACTAAACCCCTGTTTTTAACCCATACTGTTAGACAGGTTAATTTGGCTGGTTGCTGGCTGGTTGGTAAGTAGTGACTGGAAATCCCTTCATTTTTGATCAGTGTGAACCCAGCCTAAAACTACAGATTTGATATCCTCTCCATGAAGTTCAGAAACACTGCATCAGAGCAATGCTTGGCATGCAAATACTGTGTGCAGTACTGGGCACAGACACAAGGTGGGGTGCATTATAAATCCTACAACACCCCATTTAATACCCTCCATTGTGTCAGAGGTGCTGGGTGTTCAGTTCTGAGTACAGACACGAGGGCACACTATACATACAAGAGCTCCACATATTGCAGCCAAAAAGGAAACGTCGTCACTTCTCCCTGCCAATCCTTCTCAGGTACCCCCTCTATACAGCGCCAGTTACATTATACAGAATGAATGTCCCCCCCACCCTTCTACAGTGTACAAGGGCAAATCCTAATGTAACAGGTTAAACTGGCTTACAGTATCCATCAACAGAGTCAACCTGTCGGTGGGAAAAAGTTCAATCATATCAAACACCAACAATATCAGAGATGGTCCCCCCAATACATTGCAGTTGGGAGGGCTACAAGTCTAAGCAAATAGAATTGGAATGACAGAAGAACACCGTACCTGTACTGCATGAAGGCTTGTCACACTGTGGTCAAAAATCCATCCGTTCCCTGCAAGAGACAGTATACAGCTATAAGTCCCAGCAACCCCATAAATCACCGCACACAGATCAACCCTGCTGGTGCATCAGACAAAACTGGCATAGAGAATGCATCAATCAACATGGTCGATCTGCCGGGGAAAAAATTGTCATCATATGACCAGCGAGAGCCGAGACTGAGACAAGTCCCAGCAAATAGCCAGGAAAATGTTATAGCGAACGGTCATACCTATTCAATATAATATCCTGGAAGGTGATCCTTGCTGAACGCTGGAGGACTCCATTCCCCCGTCACAGGACTCCCATTTCCTGCAAGAGACAGTATACAGCTATAAGTCCCAGCAGTCCCATATATCACTGCACACAGATCAACCCTGCTGGTGCATCAGACAAAACTGGCATAGAGCATGCAATCATCAACATGGTCGATCTGCCGGGGAAAAAATTCTGTCATCACATGACCAGCGAGAGCAGAGACTGAGAATACCCAGAGACAAGTCCCAGCAAACTGGAGCAACTGAGAGATTAGATGGAGGAACATACCTGTGTGCATTATAATCCTGCTGGTGATCTTCACTGAACACTGGAGGACTGCATTTCCTGCAACAGATCATATACAGCCATAAAACAACAGTAAAAATAATCAGAGTCCCTACGAATTATATAATAGCACATTGGGTGTATTCTTCCAGCTCAGATCAATCGGTTGCCATTCCTGAAGCTTACAGTAATTGTAAAGTGTCTTTTTTAAAAACCACAACATATTCTTCCCTCCTGTGCAAAACAAACTTCACATAGAGCAGCCCCGAACCTCTTCTTCTCGAGTCCCTGTTCGGTTCTTCTGGCCCCTCCCTCCGAGTGCCCCCACAGCAAGCAGCTTGCTATGGGGGCACCCAAGCCTAAGCACAGCTCCATCTATCCATTCAAAGAGCTGTGGTCTGCCCCCCCCCCCCCCCCCCATTGGCTGACAGCAGTGGGAGCCAATGGCGCCGCTACTGTGTCATAGCAAATGAGGAAGAGTGTAACAGAAGGCTGAGACAGTCATGTACATTGCTGGATAGAGATTGGGCCCAGGTAAGTATGGGGGGGGCTGCTGCGCACAGAAGGTTTTTTTTATCGTAATGCATAGAATACACCTTCTGCCTTTACAATCCCTTTAATCAACCCTGCTGGTGCATCAGACAAAACTGGCATAGAGCATGCAATCAACATGGTCGATCTGCCGGGGAAAAAATTCTGTCATCACATGACCAGCGAGAGCCGAGACTGAGAATACCCAGAGAGGATGATCATACCTGGTCGGTTTAGTATACTGGATGTTGATCCTTACTGAAGGCTGGAGAACTTCCATTTTCCTGTAAGAGACAATATAAATGAGGCGCTGCTAAACCTAGTCACCAGTTCCTTCATCTCATTACACCAAATGTGCTGTCACCCAGCTTAGACAAGGTCTAATCGGTTATTTCCGAATCCCATTTGTTGCCAACTTGTCTAAAAGACAAATCCAATGTGAACATTATAAGAACTGCCCCATTTGCATTGTTTTTGTATTCTAAAAACTACTACAACACCCCAAAAAAACATTGCCCATACGTTGTATCAAAACAGTGCTGGGTATGCAGTGCCAGGCACAGACACGGAGTGCTGTATATTACAGATCCTTTAACATGTGTCAAACAAGGCCTACGGTCAAATCCCAGCCCGCCAGGCCATTTCAAGTGGTCCTTGCACCTCTAGTGCAAGCCACCCCCCCCTCCCTTTGTCTGTACCCCCACTCTTAGTCATCAACAGAGGACAACAGCATGCCTTCTCCAGATCCTGCACTTTCCCTTCAGCCATGGAGAGGCCCCTACCCCCCAGCAGTCAGAAGCAGAGAGGACAAAAAAAGGCCCCACCAGATCTTGCTCCTCTCCTCCAGACCCTGTGCTTTTTGGTTCCCAGCTCTACCCTCAGCAGCAGCACAAGGTAAAATGGGGGGGGGGGTGAGATGTGATGCAGGGGAGGGGGTCTTGACATCTTAAGAGGGTTTGGGGGGGGGGGGTGCGCTTTAATATTTAATCTTACAGATACACCCAGTCCTTTGAGGGCAACCATAAAGGCTTATGCAGCCCTTGATGAAATTGAGCTTGACAACCCTGCTTTGAAACATATTCTTTATACGTTGTATCAGAACAGTAGCTAGTGCCCAGTACCAGGCACAGACACAGGGGGCACTGGGCATTATAGACCCTGTGCACTCCATATAATAGTCCCCATACATTGCCTGGTACTGCACACCCAGTACTATACTGATACAATGTATGGGGACTATTATATGGAGTGCATAGGATCTATAACGCACAGTGCCCTCTGTGTCTATGCCTGGTACTGCACACCCAGCACTATACTGATACATAGACACAGGGGGCACTGTGCATTATAGATCCTATGCACTCCATATAATAGTCCCATATCAGTATAGTGCTGGGTGTGCAGTACCAGGTAGACACAGGGGGCACTGCATTATAGAACCTATGCACTCCATATAATAGTCCCCATTCATTGTATCAGAATAGTGCTGGGTGTGCAGTACCAGGCATAGACACGGCTGTTATAAATCCTATGCACTCCAGATAATAGACCCCGTATCAGTATAGTGCTGGGTGTGCAGTACCAGGCATAGACACAGGGAGCACGGTGCATTAAAGATTCTATACACTCCATATAGTCCCCATATCAGAATAGTGCTGGGTGTGCAGTACCAGGCACAGGAGAGCGTTTTGTACTACAGATCTTACAACACCCCATGTAATTATCATACATTGAATCAATGTAGCGCTGGTAGTACTCTGCATTATAGATCCCAATACATGCCACATATTGCAGCCAAAGAAGGGAACACTATGCCTGTCCCCACCAGCCATCAAGGTACTTCCTCCATACAGGGCCTGATACACAATGAACGTAACCCCTTCCCCCCGCAGCGAAAAAAGCCCAACACTGATGCATCAGATTAAAGTGGCTTATAGTTTTGGTCAACAGAGTCGATCTGTTGGAGACAAAAGTTCAATACACACGCAATATTGGAGATGACCCCCCCCCCCCCCCCCCAATACACTGCAGGACTACAAAATAGAACTATATTTTAAGATGGCAGAAGTGAACATTGTACCTGTACTACATGATGGTCCGTCACATTGTGGCCAGAAGCTTCTCCGTTCCCTGCAAGAGACAGTATACAGCTATAAGTCCCAGCAGTCCCATATATCACCGTACACAGATCAACCCTGCTGGTGTATCAGACAAAACTGGCATAGAGCATGCAATCATCAACATGGTCGATCTGCCGGGGAAAAAAATTGTCATCACATGACCAGCGAGAGCCGAGACTGAGAATACCCAGAGACAAGTCCCAGCAAATAGCCAAGAAATTTATTAGAGCAATTCCCCAGCTGCCAGAATTTTATACTTTACATTTTTTATTAAATTTTAAACGATTCAGCACTAGGTCCATTTTATTCATTCCTCTATGAGCACCACTGCTCAGGATTACCATAGGATACACTGAAAGCACTAAATAAAGGAGAAAAGTCTCAGCAAATAGCCAATAAATGTTATAGAGCACGATCATACCTGTTCAATATAATATCCTGGAAGGTGATCCTTGCTGAACGCTGGAGGACTCCATTCCCGTCACAGGACTCCCATTTCCTGCAAGAGACAGTATACAGCTATAAGTACCAGCAGTCCCATATATCACCGCACACAGATCAACCCTGCTGGTGTATCAGACAAAACTGGCATAGAGCATGCAATCATCAACATGGTCGATCTGCCGGGGAAAAAATTCTGTCATCACATGACCAGCGAGAGCCGAGACTGAATACCCAGAGACAAGTCCCAGCAAACTGGAGGAACTGAGAAATTAGATGGAGGAACATACCTGTGTGCATTATAATCCTGCTGGTGATCTTCACTGTACACTGAGGACTGCATTTCCTGCAAGAGATCATATAAAGCTATAAAATGACAGTAAAAATAATCAAAGTTCCTACTAATTATATAATCGCACATTATCGGGTGTATTCCCCAGCTCAGATCAATCTGTTGCCATTCCTGAAGCTTAAATCACAGATCAACCCTGCTGGTTTATCAGACAAAACTGGCATAGAGCATGCAATCATCAACATGGTCGATCTGCCGGGGAAAAAATTCTGTCATCACATGACCAGCGAGAGCCGAGACTGAGAATACCCAGGAAAATTTTATAGCGAACGATCTTACCTATTCAATATAATATCCTGGAAGGTGATCCTTGCTGAACACTGGAGGACTCCATTCCCTGTCACAGGACTCCCATTTCCTGCAAGCGACAGTATACAGCTATAAGTCCCAGCATTCCCATATATCACTGCACACAGATCAACCCTGCTGGTGTATCAGACAAAACTGGCATAGAGCATGCAATTGTCAACATGGTCGATCTGCCGGGGAAAGAAATTGTCATCACATGACCAGCGAGAGCCGAGACTGAGAATACCCAGAGACAAGTCTCAGTAAACCGGAGCAACTGGGAGAGATTAGATCAGGGATCCCCAAACTACTGCCCTCCAGCTGTTGTGGAACTACACATCCCATAAGGCATTGTGGAAATTGTAGTTCCTGAACAACTGGAGGGCCATAGTTTGAAGACCCCTGGATTAGATGGAGGATTAGCATACCTGATCAATATTGTCCTGCGGGTGATCGTCACTGTACACTGGAGGACTGCATTTCCTGCAAGAGACCGTATATACAGCTATAAAATGACAGTAAAAAGAAGAGTCCCTACTAAATATATAAGAGCACATTGGGTGTATTCTCCCAGCTCAGATTAATCTGTCCCCATTCCTGAAGCCTAATCATAGATCAACCCTGCTGGTGTATCAGACAAAACTGGCATAGAGCATGCAATCATCAACATGGTCGATCTGCCGGGGAAAAAATTCTGTCATCACATGACCAGCGAGAGCCGAGACTGAGAATACCCAGAGACAAATCTCAGCCAACAGAGATTAGATGGAGGATTAGCATACCTGATCAATATTCTTGTCCTGCGGGTGATCTTCACTGTACACTGGAGGACTGCATTTCCTGCAAGAGACCGTATACAGCTATAAAAATGACAGTAAAAATAATTAAGAGTCCTTACTAATTATATAATCGCACATTATTGGGTGTATTCCCCAGCTCAGACCAATCTGTCCCCATTCCTGAAGCTTACAGTGATTGTAAAGTCTTTCAATAAAACACAACATATTATACTTCCCTCCTGTGCAAAACCAACTGCACAGAGAGCAGCCCCGAACCTCTTCTTCTCGGGTCCCTGTTCAGCTCTTCTGGTCCCTCCCTCTGAGTGCCCCCACAGCAAGTAGCTTGCTATGGGGGCACCCAAGCCTAGGCACAGCTCTGTCTATCCATTCAGACAGAGCTGCAGTCTCCCCCCCCCCCCCCTTCTCTCCCCTCATTGCCTGACCGCAGCGGAAGCCAATGGCACCACTATTGTGTCATAGCCAATGAGGAAGAGAGTAACAGATGGCTGAGACAGTAATGGACATCGATGGATAGAGATGGGGACCAGGAAATTATGGGTAGGCTGCTGCACACAAGTTTTTTATCTTAATGCATAGAATACCCCTTCTGCCTTTACAATCCCTTTAATCAACCCTGCTGGTTTATCAGACAAAACTGGCATAGAGCATGCAATTATCAACATGGTCGATCTGCCGGGGAAAAAAATTGTCATCACATGACCAGCGAGAGCAGAGACTGAGAATACCCAGGAAAATTCTATAGCGAACGATCTTACCTATTCAATATAATATTCTGGAAGGTGATCCTTGCTGAACGCTGGAGGACTCCATTCCCCGTCCCAGGACTCCCATTTCCTGCAAGAGACAGTATACAGCTATAAGTCCCAGCAGTCCCATATATCACCGCACTCAGATCAACCCTGCTGGTTTATCAGACAAAACTGGCATAGAGCATGCAATTATCAACATGGTCGATCTGCCGGGGAAAGAAATTGTCATCACATGACCAGAGAGAGCCGAGACTGAGAATACCCAGAGACAAGTCTCAGAAAACTGGAGCAACTGAGATTAGATGGAGGATTAGCATACCTGATCGATATTCTTGTCCTGCGGGTGATCGTCCCTGTACACTGGAGGACTGCATTTCCTGCAAGAGACCGTATATAAAGCTATAAAAACAGTAAAAATAATCCCTACTAACTATATAATCGCACATTATTGGGTGTATTCCCCCAGCTCAGACCTATCTGTCCCCATTCCTGAAGCTTAAAGTGATTGTAAAGTCTTTTTTCAATAAAAACACAACATATTCTACTTCCCTCCTGTGCAAAACCAACTGCACAGAGAGCAGGCCTGAACCTCCTCTTCTCGGGTCCCTGTTCGGCTCTTCTGGCTCCTCCCTCCGAGTGCCCTGACAGGAAGCCGCTTGCTATGGGGGCACCCAAGCCTAGACACAGCTCCATCTATCCATTCAGACAAAGAGCTGCAGTCTGCCCCCCCTTCTTGCCCCTCATTGGCTGACAGCAGCGGGACCAAACGGCGCCACTGTGTCATAACAGAAGGTTTATCTTAATGCATAGAATACACCTTCTGCCTTTAAAATCCCTTTAATCAACCCTGCTGGTTTATCAGACAAAACTGGCATAGAGCATGCAATCATCAACATGGTCGATCTGCCGGGGAAAAAATTCTGTCATCACATGACCAGCGAGAGCCGAGACTGAGAATACCCAGAGACAAGTCCCAGCAAACTGGAGGAACTGAGATCAGATGAAGGAACATACCTGTGTGCATTATAATCCTGTGGGTGATCTTCGCTGAACACTGGAGGACTGCATTTCCTGCAACAGATCATATAAAGCTATAAAAAAAGGACAGTAAGAATAATCAGAGTCCTTACTAATTATATAATAGCACATTGGGTGTATTCTCCCAGCTCCGATCAATCTGTCTCCATTCCTGAAGCCTAATCATAGGATCAACCCTGCTGGTGTATCAGACAAAACTGGCATAGAGCATGCAATCATCAACATGGTCGATCTGCCGGGGAAAAAAATTGTCATCACATGACCAGCGAGAGCCGAGACTGAGAATACCCAGGAAAATTCTATAGCGAACGATCTTACCTATTCAATATAATATCCTGGAAGGTGATCCTTGCTGAACGCTGGAGGACTCCATTCCCCGTCACAGGACTCCCCATTTCCTGCAAGAGACAGTATACAGCTATAAGTCCCCAGCAGTCCCATATATCACCGCACACAGATCAACCCTGCTGGTTTATCAGACAAAACTGGCATAGAGCATGCAATCATCAACATGGTCGATCTGCCGGGGAAAAAATTCTGTCATCACATGACCAGCGAGAGCCGAGACTGAGAATATCCAGAGACAAATCCCAGCAAACTGGAGCAACCGAGAGAGATTAGAGCAAGGATCCCCAAACTACGGCCCTCCAGCTGTTGTGGAACTACACATCCCATGAGGCATTGAAGAAAAAACAAAAAAAAAAAAAACGATATTCACAGACATGATGGGAATCGTAGTTCCTGAACAACTGGAGGTCCATAGTTTGAAGACCCCTGGATTAGATGGAGGATTAGCATACCTGATCAATATTGTCCTGCTTGTGATCATCACTGTACACTGGAGGACTGCATTTCCTGCAAGAGATCATATAAAGCTATAAAATGACAGTAAAAATAATCAGAGTCCCTACTAATTATATAAGAGCACATTGGGTGTATTCTCCCAGCTCCGATCAATCTGTCTCCATTCCTGAAGCCTAATCACAGATCAACCCTGCTGGTGTATCAGACAAAACTGGCATAGAGCATGCAATCATCAACATGGCCGATCTGCCGGGGAAAAAATTCTGTCATCACATGACCAGCGAGAGCCGAGACCCCCCCACATGACCAGGCCGGTGGAAGCAAAGATGGTGCACAATAGTATGGTCTAGGGAGCTCCACCCAACTCAGACTAAATCTAAAGTCCCAGCAAAGCGGAGCAGCCGAGAGATTAGACAGAGGATCACACCAGATTGATATAATATCCTGGAAGGTGATCCTTACTGAACGCTGGAGGACTCCAGTTCCTATAAGACCGTATACAGCTATAAGGCTCCATTCACACTTGTTTGACTCCAAAGTTTCTTGGACTTTGGAGTGCAGCTTTGACCACTGATGATGCACAAGGTTGCATTGTATAACATTCAGGTGAGACTTTCATGCAGCTTCTGGGGTTAACATTGAAGTCTATGGCCCTCAAGTTGCGTGAAAGTTGGACCAAAGTAATGCATGAACTGCTTTGAAGTCGCTGCAACTTTAAGTCGCACATATATGAATGGGTATCATTGGAAAACATGGAACAGCTTCTCATGCAACATTGAAGTCCAAAGTCGCACAACAAGTTGAACAAATGTGAATTGAGCCCAAGTGAGACATCGAACCTGCTCATAGTCCTGCCGAATATCTGACATTGAGTAGGACAACTGATCTCTCGTACCCCCTTCCCTCCCCCATTTCGGGGTCAACAGGAGCCAAGAACATCAGACCGGCATGGCCTGAAAGCATGAAAATGGTGAGGGCTCTGTATTATGAATCCAACGTCCCTCTACAATGTATCAGAATAATAATAGACTGCAGTACTGTTCAGAGTGGAGAAGGGGCGCTGTAAACTACAGATGTGATATACCCTTTATACCCCCCCTCTATATACCCCTTATATATCCCCCCCCTCTATATACCCCTTATATATCCCTCTATATACCCCTTATATATCCCCTCCCTCTCTATATACCCCTTATATCCCCCCCCCTCTATATACCCCTTATATCCCCCCCCCCTCTATATACCCCTTATATCCCCCCCCCCCCTCTATATACCCCTTATATCCCCCCCCCCCTCTATATACCCCTTATATCCCCCCCCCCCTCTATATACCCCTTATATCCCCCCCCCTCTATATACCCCTTATATCCCCCCCCTCTATATACCCCTTATATCCCCCCCCTCTATATACCCCTTATATCCCCCCCCCCCTCTATATACCCCTTATATCCCCCCTCCCTCTATATACCCCTTATATCCTCCCCCCCTCTATATACCCCTTATATCCCCCCTCTATATACCCCTTATATCCCCCCCCCTCTATATACCCCTTATATCCCCCCCCCTCTATATACCCCTTATATCCCCCCCCCCTCTATATACCCCTTATATCCCCCCCCCTCTATATACCCCTTATATCCCCCCCCCCTCTATATACCCCTTATATCCCCTCCATGAAGTCCAGATACAATAGATCAGATCAAAGCTTGCAAAAAGTAAATACGGCTTCATCTGAAGGAAAGATTCAGTGCCGGCTCACACATGCGATGTCAGACATTACATGCGATTTACACTGCACATACTGCACATCACATGCGATTTCTGTGCAATGCAAATTTAGCCATACAGATTGTATGGCTGAATTTGCATCGAATTCTGACCAAAGTTGCACAGGACCCTTTTTTGGGTCCGCACCAAAATCATATCACATGGATGTTCACACCTATGCGATCCGATTAATGTCCGAAATGACAATTTGCACTGCGATGTGGGAACTGATCTGGGGGTGTCGTTAACTTTGTATTTACATCCCCAGCGATTCGCATATGGCCGTGTGCACTGCCTGTGAGTCAAGTGCAATGCAGGAACCCACAGTGGAGTCGCAGGGTTCCCGCATTGCAGTTCCCACATCGCATGTGTGAACAAAGACTTAAAGAAATAAAAGATCAAAACAAATCAAATAAGTGCCGGTTCACATTGGTGCGATGCGGGATCCCATATTGCACTCAACTCGCAGACAGTACACTGCAAGTCGCTGTGCGAATCGCTGGGGGTTATTAATACACAGTTAAGGACACCCCCAGATCAGTTCGCATATCGCAGTGCAAACTCAATCCAGACATAAATCGGATCGCATGCGTGTGAACACCCATGTGATCCAATTCAGGTGCGGACCAAAATAAGGGTCCTGTGCGACTTTTGGTCCAAATGGCTGAAATGTGAATTCAGCCTTACAATCTGTATGGCTGAAATCGCAACGCACAGACATCGCATGCGATTTGCATAGTGTGGTGTGAATCGCATGTAATGTCTGACATCGCATATATGTGAAGCGGGACTAAAAGATCTAAACAGATAAAACAGCAGTGGTAAGACACTGAGCAAAGGAGGGCAATGATCTCCCCCAATACTGAGTAATGGTGAGCTGACTGGATCCTTATTGCGTCGGGGGCCCCCCAGTGCTACAGGGGCGCCCCCCAGTGCTCCTTATTGCTCCAGGGGACCCCCAGTGCTACAGGAGCTCCTCGTTGCTACAGGGGACCGCCAGTGCTACAGGGGTTCCTTATTGCTCCAGGAGCTCCTCATTGCTCCAGAGGACCCCCAGTGCTACAGGAGCTCCTTATTGCTCCAGGGGACCCCCAGTGCTAGAGGGGATCCTCATTGCTACAGGGGACCCCCAGTGCTCCTTATTGCTCCAGGGGACCCCCAGTGCTACAGGGGCTCCTTGTTGCTACAGGGGACCCCCAGTGCTCCAGGGGACCCCCAGTGCTACAGGGGCTCCTTATTGCTCCAGGGGACCCTCAGTGCTACAGGGGTTCCTTATTGCTACAGGGGTTCCTTATTGCTACAGGGGCCCACCAGTGCTACAGGGGCTCCTTATTGCTCCAGGGGACCACCAGTGCTACAGGGGCTCCTTATTGTTCCAGGGGACCACCAGTGCTACAGGGGCTCCTTATTGCTCCAGGGGCCCCCCAGTGCTACAGGAGCTCCTTATTGCTCCAGGGGACCACCAGTGCTACAGGGGCTCCTTATTGCTCCAGGGGACCACCAGTGCTACAGGGGCTCCTTATTGCTCCAGGGGCCACCCAGTGCTACAGGGGTTCCTTATTTCTCCAGGGGCCCCCCAGTGCTACAGGGGCTCCTTATTGCTCCAGGGGCCCCCCAGTGCTACAGGGGCTCCTTATTGCTCCAGGGGCCCCCCAGTGCTACAGGGGTTCCTTATTGCTACAGGGGCTCCTTATTGCTCCAGGGCCCCCCCAGTGCTACAGGGGCTCCTTATTGCTACAGGGGCTCCTTATTGCTACAGGGGCCCCCCAGTGCTACAGGGGTTCCTTATTGCTACAGGGGCTCCTTATTGCTACAGGGCCCCCCCCAGTGCTACAGGGGCTCCTTATTGCTACAGGGGCTCCTTATTGCTACAGGGGCTCCTTATTGCTACAGGGGCCCCCCAGTGCTACAGAAGCTCCTTATTGCTCCAGGAGACCCCCAGTTCTCTGTGTAAAAACCCCTCCTGATCAGAGTTGAACCCCCAATTATCAGACCCAGCACAGAACTCACCCTCCATACTCACCCAGCAGCTCACTCTGAGAACATGTGCTCTGCTCCCCTCCCCCTTTCTAGGAAGTGAGAACAGCTACGGGGTTTCCAGAAGTCAGCAGGGGCAGGAAGAGACACTCTATCTCACTTATAAACTTGTTGGTGGTTGCTCAGTAACCCATATCACAGTGATATCCCATAATAATAACAGTTCATGCACAAAGTCCCCTCACACTCCTCCCCGGTGTCACCCCTTATATATCTTATAGAAGGATATAATACAATAGTTATATTTATATATTCATGTCGTCTCTCTATTATATTGGCGGATAAACAATGATCAGATCCAAGTGCTGCAAATACCATTGTTATTAACCACTTGCCCTCCGAAAGATTTACCCCCTTCAAGACCAGGCCATTTATTGCAATACAGCACTGTGTTACTTTAACTGGCAATTGCGCAGTCGTGCGACGCTGTACCCAAATAAAATTGATGTCCTTTTTCCCCCACAACAGAGCTTTCTTTTGGTGGTATTTGATCACTTGTGCGATTTTTATTTTTTGCGCTATAAAAAAAAAAAAAAAACGACAATTTTGAAAAAAAAAAAAAAAAATGTACTTTCTGCTATATAACATTCCCAATAAATAAAAATAAAATGTTTTCATCATTTTAGGCCAATTTGTATTCTGCTACATATTTTTGGTAAAAAAAATCCCAATAAGCGTATTTTGATTGGTTTGTGCAAAAGTTATCGCGTCTACAAACTAGGAGAAAGATTTGTGTAATTTTTTTTTACTAGTAGTGGCGGTGATCTGCGACATTGCGGTGAACAGATCGGACCCCTAACTGACATTTTGGATGCTTTTGGGGGGACCAGTGACATTACTACAGTAATCAGTGCTAAGAATATGCACTGTTACTGTAATAATGACACTGGCAGGGAAGGGGCGTTAACCCAGGGGCGATCAAAGGGTTAAATGTGTTTCTATGGGTGTTTTCTCACTGTGTGGGGGATGGGCAATATTTGCGGCCGCCGGCCCCCGGCCCCGCAGATCAGCTTCCCCTCTCTCGTAAATCGCCGGGCGCGCAGCTCTCCGGTAGGCATACGCACACCCCCATGCTCGCTCCTGAGGAGCAATGTATGGGTACGGCGATTCGTGCAGCCAAGCCACCTTGCCGCAGTATATCTGTTGTGGGTGGTCGGCAAGAGGTTACAGTAGAACTAGAGGCAAAACGTTTTTTTTATTTTATTTTGGATAGAGTAAGGGAGGGTTATATCCCCTGTCAGATTTTTTTTCAACATCTGTGCCCCATTTCGGAGATTTCCCTTCACTTCCTGTCCCATAGCCAAACAGGAAGCGAGAGGAAATCCCTGCAAATTAAGGGAATTCCTTTGGAGACCTTCAGGTCACCAGAACTAGTGTCCCCATTGGAAGATTTCCCCTCTATCACTTTTCTGGGGACAACCCAATATTTGGGATTTTCTTTTACTTTCACTTTCAATATTAATGGTAAACAGAACAAATAGAGAGGGGGAATCTCACTAACCGGAACACAGACACCAATAAAAACGGACAGGGGTTCTAATCCCTCTCCACTCTATCCAAAAAAGTTTTGCCTTCTGATTTGAATGGGATCCGCCCCTATCAGTTTGAAGGGAGCGAGAAAGCTGGTCGCCCCCTTGAGGCCAGCTAGTATTGCTCCTGGACGTAATTGGTAAGGAATAGTGATGGCGGTGGGGGGGTTTTAACCTCTTGGGTTGAATCTGGCCTTGCAAAAGGCTTGTCCCCAGTTGAAGACAAGCTCTCCCTAAGCTGTCTACGTTCCAAGCCTCCTGGTAGGGATAGGCTACACCGGGTCTGGCCGGGGGCCGAGACCGAAAAAGCCCGTAGTGTAAGTGCCCCTGGGGTGGCAGCCCAGGGGTGCCTCAATTCTCACTGGTGAGGGGCAGCTCACCTGAGTTTTTTGGCACCTTGGTCACTGCACCACACACACTTTTTCCGCACCTGCCTCTTGGGACGGGCCTTTTGGCCAGCACCAGAGGAATTTTTTATTCCTGGCCGGGGGGCTGTCAAGGTCTCGCACTTTGACACTACCCAGCACTTCTCCACTTCCCCTTCCCCACTCCTTTTTCTTTGTTGTGTGTCACATTTGTCCCTTTTTGGTTGATCACTTGCACGATTAGTACGGCGTAGGTCCTCGGGCCTGCCCTGAACGTCTTGGGAGGGGGTGGACATGGCCTTCTGGCTTAGTTCGCCCTCTCTCATGGGGTCTCCCTTCGGGGGAGCCCCACCAAGTAGTTGGGGTGGGCTGTTTCGGCAGTCCCCTTGGAGAACGGGGTCTGCCTGGCTTCGGCTGGGCGGGCTATAGGGAGTACCTCAATCCCTGTCAGGAGTCTTGCGCCCCGGGGGATCAGGGTCTGGGCCCTTCCTCTTCGGAGGAGGGCTATGTGTACGCCTTGTGCACTTTTTGTGTGTCTCACGTTTGCGTGTGTGCACTTTTTTATGCACCGGGTGTAAGTCTTTTAAATGTCATTCACACACCACGGGCTTAAAATTTAACGGCACCCGGAATCGGTTCTTATCACTTTTTTATTATAATATTTTTTCATTTTAGTGATGCCTGAACAAGTTTTTGATTTCTAGTTCTAGGTTCTAGGTTCTCTGATGTGTGCGCTGGATTTCGGAATAAGCTTATATCTGGACTCAGAAGTTATGATGTATCGCTTCAATTCTAGACTCACTCATCTCAACCCAACCTGAGTGTGGAAATCATTCAATGTGGAGATGTTGCCAGCCCAAAATTCAGATCCTTAGTACTACCATCATACCTTTGGATGACATGATGTACAGTAGTTATATTTCAGGGTTTTACCGCCATGAACCCACTTTCTGAAGCATCTGACTTTCCGGGACATTCCAACTACTTGGGTCATCTGATTTTAGGGTGCACGCCAACCACCCAAGTCACTTGACTTTCCAGAGACATTCCAACCATTCATGTCACCTAACTGCTAGGAATAATTCAACCAGCTGGATCACTTGACTTCCAGGGACATTCTAAGCCAGCGGCCCTCCAGCTGTTGGGGAACTACACATCCCGTGAGGCATTGTAAATCTCTGACATTCACAGACATACCTAGGCATGATGGTAATTGTAGTTCCTGAAGAGCTGGAGTGCCATAGTTTGGACACCCATGTAAATGTAAGCACTCAGGTCACCTGATTTCCAGGAACACTACAACCACTTAGATCCCCGGGCTTCCAGGGGCACTCCAACCACCTATGTCACCTAACTGCTAGGGACACCTCAACCATTTGGGTTACTTGACTTCCCAGGATGGTCCAACTCCCTGTGCCCCCTAACTGCCTTGGACACTTAAACCGCCCAGGTCACATGACTTTCATGGACACTCCAGCCACCGAGGTCATCTGACTTCCAGGAATACTCCAGCCACTGAGGTCACCTGACATCCAGGGACACTCCAACCGCCCAGGTCACCTGACTCCTAGGGACACTCAAGCCATCCAGGTCACCTGACTTCCAGGCACACTCCAGCCACTGAGGTCATCTGACTTCCAGGGACACTCCAACCACCCAGGTCACCTTACTCTTAGGGACACTCAAGCCATTCAGGTCACCTGACTTCCAGGCACACTCCAGCCACTGAGGTCATCTGACTTCCAGGGACACTCAAACCACCCAGGTCACCTGACTCCTAGGGACACTCAATCCATCCAGGTCACCTGACTTCCAGGGACACTCCAACCACCCAGGTCACCTGACTCCTAGGGACACTCAAGCCATCCAGGTCACCTGACTTCCAGGCACACTCCAGCCACTGAGGTCATCTGACTTCCAGGGACACTCCAACCACCCAGGTCACCTGACTCCTAGGGACACTCAAGCCATCCAGGTCACCTGACTCCTAGGGACACTCAATCCATCCAGGTCACCTGAATTCCAGGGTCATTCTAACTACCCATGCTACCTTACCTTACTTTGAATTCCAGGCGCTGCCAGCACCCAGGCCCCCTGTCTGTCTTTCAGGGACAACTTTGTTTTTTTTGTGAAGTTGTCCCTGATGTTCAATATCTAGAAATATTTGGTTCTTCTTATCTAGATGTTGCGGTCCGAAAATATAAGAATTTTTTTTTAAGAGAAATTCGCTGTGATGGGACTGAGGTGTACCAGCAGCCTCAGTAGCATGGTGTCCTAAGAAATGATTAGGCCAGTGCTTTGAGGGAAGACTTGCCAACATTTTACCCCTGTGGTTGTGTGACCAGATTGTGGTGGCACTAATGGTCCCATGACCAGATAGGACATAGCAGATGTGGACGGTCGCTTTGGATCTACATATGGATCAGATGAAGCACAATTGCTGTCTTCTGTTTCGTATTAATCATCAGCTCTGCATGGTTGGAATTTCTTCCTGGTTTGGAGTTAGTGAAATCGGCAATCTATAAATCCACATTATACAGTCAGGAATTTTTGTGAAAGGCGCTCGTGTTGGGGATTGGCTATGATCCTTTAATCCTATCATATAATCGGGGCTACGCCGGTCCTGAAAGTAGAACAGACAGGCTGTGCCATGGAGGTCCTTCGAGATTTTCTGCTGATGTTCTGGGAAGTATGTGGCTGCATCGTTCCATCAGTAAAGGGATGGGTGGTCAAACCCAAAGAAAAAGACGTGTCAGGCTCCATCGTCCTGGTGACCGGAGCCGGCGGCGATGTTGGGAGACATTTGGCCCTGGAATTTGCCAGGAAAGGGGTTCTTGCGCTTGTACTGTGGGATGAGAACAGAGAAAGGATGGAGGAGACGGTGCGCCTGGTGAAGGGTCTGGGGGTCCGCGCTTACCCCTACACCTGTGACATGAGCCAGAAGAATGAAGTCTACGCCACGGCCCGCAGAGTGCAGCGAGAGGTGGGAGACGTCGCCATCTTAGTTAACAATGGCGGCATTGCACCCAGGGAGCGATTCTTCCAATGTGAGGATGACGTTATTGAGAGGAGGATGAGGATGAACTGCCACGCTCATTTCTGGGTAGGCAACACTTTAGAAGGCAGGACGCTGTTACCGGTAATGTGCTGTGTGTGGGACCTGCAGAGATCCCATATAAAATGATGTTATAATGGGTAATATGCATGGGGGAATCCTGGACAGGTAAAGCTCTGTGTTGTCAACTTGTTACCATTCCTGCTGACAACTGTTGATGTCTGATATCACCTGCTAACTCCAACTTGGCGCAATGACACCTGTTGATGTCTTCTGACTCCCACAGACACCTTTTGATACCAGTTGACTCCTGCTGATGTCTGCTGACTCCTACAGATATCTGTTGAGGTGCTGACAACAGTTGATGTCTGATATCGCCCGTTGTCATCTGACTTTCATTGGCACCTCTTGAAGCATTGACACCTGTTGATGTCTGCTGATGTCTACCAACACCTGCTGATTCCTGCTGACAACTGTTGACTGCTGATATCACTTGTTGACACCCATGGATGGGCTGGCACCTGATGGCTCCAACTGACACCTGTTGATGTCTGCTGATGCCTACTGAAACCTTCTGATTCCTGCTGACAACTGTTGACTTTTAAAAGCACCTGCTGGCACCTGTTGATGTGCTGACACTTGCTGGGTCCAGCTGACACCCACTGACTCCCACAGACTCACACTTGTTGATGTCTGCTGACAACCTATTGATTCCTGCTGACACCTGTCGATGCCCATTGACACTTGTTGATGTCCGTTGACACCTGCTGATTCCCACAGGTACCTGTTGAGGTGCTGACACCTGTTGATGTCTGCTGATGCCTACTGAAACCTTCTGATTCCTGCTAACAATGGTTGACTTTTGATAGCACCTGTTGGCACCTGTTGATGTGCTGGCACTTGCTGGGTCCAAGTGACACTTGTTGATGTCTGCTGACACCCGCAGACTCCCACAGTTAACCTGTTGATTCCTGCTGACACCTGTCAATGCCCATTGACACTTGTTGATGTCTGCTGACACCCGCAGACTCCCACAGTTAACCTGTTGATTCCTGCTGACACCTGTCAATGCCCATTGACACTTCTTGATGTCTGTTGACACCTGCTGATGTCTGCTGACTCCCACAGGTACCTGTTGAGGTGCTGACACCTGTTGATGTCTACTGATGCTACCGATACCTGCTGACAACTGTCGATGCCTGTTATCACCTGTTGATGAAATCAGTATACAATTATATAGCTGAAAAGCTCATATAAAGAAAACAAAAAAGGAGAGGGGATAATGTCCAAATGAATAGTCCCAATATTAAGTGCAGAGATGTGAATCCACGTGCAAAATAACTTTCTTCCAGTGACACCAGGGAAAAGTGTAGGAAGGGGACACCCTTGTGCTCAGGTATAACAAGCAGCTTACCGAAATTCCGTGGCTGCTCAATTTAATGAGACAGCCTCTCCCAGCTAGTAGTAAACCAGTAGGTCAACCGATATCAAGCTCAGGTGCTTCGAAAGACTCCAAAAGCCGAAAGCCGTTTCCGGTGTGTTGTTAAACCGATCACATTAATATGTGGCACACTTGGAACTTCTCATATACTCCATTGAACGTAAAGCCATATGTAGAAAGAAACAGAGGCCCATAGCGTAATCCCGTAAACCAATAGGTAAATTTATTAAAAAAACTACTTACAATTTAAAAGACAAAAACAGGCATGTAGTATGTGCCATACGATCTAACCGCGGCGTCCCGCAAGTCTCCAGATCAGCATATGGATAAACAGCCGGCTTCGTTGGGGGGCGTGTGGACGTTTATGTCTGGGATCGCCAAGTTAGTACGTGGATTCACATCTCTGCACTTAATATTGGGACTATTCATTTGGACACTATCCCCTCTCCTTTTTTGTTTTCTTTATATGAGCTTTTCAGCTATATAATTGTATACTGATTTCAGCGCTGCACTTTTTGGTTTTTATTGTATTTTTTGAATCACTGTTAGTTGATTTTGTGCCAGCTGCTCACTATTGTTCTTAATCATTTGGTTTTCTGTCACATCTAGCGCGGAAATTTTTCTTCTATTTATATCACCTGTTGATGCCATTGACATCTGTTGACATGCTGGCACCTGCTGATTCCAACTGACACCTGTTGATGCAGACAGTTGTTGATGTCCGCTGTCACCTATTGATGTGCTGGCACCTACTGACTCCAACTGACGCTTGTTGATGTGCTGACACCTGTTGATGTCTGCTGACAGCTACTGATTCCCACTGCAACTGTTGAAGTCTGACAACACCTGCTGACTTCCAATGACACCTGCTTGTGCCTGCTGACACCCAGGGCCGGTGCTAGACAATTCTGCGCCCTAGGCAAGACCAGCTACTTGCACCCCCCCCCCCCAATAAATAAATAAATAAATAAATAAAAACTTCAAAATTTCCCTATTCTCGCAGCACACTCCATGCATTCCCCATACTCCCCCCTATACTTGCATCACTCACAATGCTCCCATCCAATGCAGAGTGACCAGTGCCCCCATCCAATGCAGAGTGACCAGTGCCCCCATTAATACAGAGTGACCAGTGCCCCCATCCAACGGAGGCAGCCCAAGTGGGATCTATGGTGCCCCCCTGTTCCAGTTCACGGTGCACCATGGACGTCTGGTCACCCTAGGGTGGCAGCCAGGCTAGTAGAGAAACCAGTGGCCGTAGCTGCACCCCCTAAGCAGCAGTGCGCCCTAGGCGGCTGCCTAGTTCGCCTAGTGGGAGCACCGGCCCTGCTGACACCTATTGCCACTCACTGACACCTGCTGATGCCCACTGACACCTTCTGATTTACGCTGACAGTTGTCGATACCTGATGACATTTTCTGACTCCTGCTGATACCTGTTGACACATTGGCACCTGTTGATGTGCTGATACCTGCTGAAATCTGCTCATTTAGCAACATACTTCACCCAACTGCTCTGCCATGTTAACTTAATCTGTGTGATCCCTGAACTGAAGCATCATAGAACCCGCAGTCAGAATTTTCTTTTGAGCACCCATTGAAACCTTGTGAAAATGTCCTGTTCTGTCCCTCCAGCACTTCCCTGCCCATAGGAGGGTGTATATAAGAACCAGGTGGGGCGTGTTGTACATAGAGGCTGTGAATGATTGTGAGCTCTTTAGGCTCCACAAATAATTATGTGATTTCCCAGCAGATGGTGAAGTGTTTCCTTCCCCGGATGATGGAGAAGAAGGAGGGCCACATTGTCACCGTGTCCAGCCATCTGGGACTTGTAGCAGCACCATACCAGGAGGTCAGTGTCTCCTCCATTACCGCTAACTGCACACTCAGGGGGGAGCCACCAGTGTAGTGGTGGAAAAAGTAAGATGGCTCTGTATGTAAATGAGGGGGAGGAGATACTGATTATATGTTAATAAGTAGGAGGAGGAAAATGCTGATTGCTATTATATTATGTAAATGAAGTGGAAGAGATGGTGACTTCTGCTGCTATATGGAAATAAAGGAAAGGGGGATGCTATCTGCTGATATCATATGCAAATATAGGGGAGGAGATACTGACTGCGGATATATGTAAATGAAGGGGAGGAGTTTGTGACCCTCTCTATGTGTTTGACATGACCATTAATGGCGTTTCCGTTTCAGGATTTCTGTGCCAGCCAGTTTGCCGCAGTCGGCCTTCATGAATCGCTCAGCCATTCTCTGAAATCCAAGAACATTGATGGAGTGAAGACAACCCTGATCTGCCCATATCTCACCACCCACACATCTACGCACATCCCCGCCATCAGGTGGGCACGGGTCAGGTGACAGGTCCTCTTGTCAGTGCTGATACCCTAATGTAGTGAGCGACCGATATCTTTTTTTTAAAGTCGATACCAATACCGATATTTTGGCCATTGCATATCGGTATCGGCCGATATTGGCCGATATTTTTGTACATTTTTTTTTTTCTTGACAGGTACTCTTGTGGAGGGATCTGCACTCCTCTGCACTTAAAAGCATTCAAAGCGCCAAGTTTGGCTGTTTTCAATGCTGTCATTTTTTTGAATCTGGCGTAGAGTACCCGGAAAATTGATTTAACTCATGACATCACTTCTGGGTTTTTACATGGAGACCCAATCAGAGCGCAATGCGGCTTTGATCGGGTCTTCGGCGGCCGTGCAGAATGGTTGCCCGGGTCTCCCGGTGGACGGGAGACCCAGGCGAGCCGCGGAAGGCGGCGGGAGGGGGAGACGTCCCCTCCCGCTCCTTGTAATGACAGCCAAGCAGCTTCTCAGGCACATCGGTTGTCTTTACAAGACAGCCGATCATTGGCTATGGATGCCAGTACCGGGGTGATGCCTCTAGCTGCAGGGATCACTCTGGTACAAACACTTTTCGAAATATCGGCAATATCGGTAACCTCAGGGGTCGATTTCCGATATATTGGGGAAAGTGCATATCTGCCCCCGATCTATCGGCTTTGCCAATAATCGGTCGATCCCTACCCTAATGTATATGTATGGGGAACCAACAGAGATTATTTTCCACCCCCAGTGTATGTCTACGCAGGAACAGTCTAGTGTGTGTGTGATTGTACAACGCTGATATAAGGGCCAGTTCACACCAGGACAAGGTGCGGGAAACCTGCATTCCCGGCACCACGTTCAAAATGCACCGCACTTAGTGTGTAAGTTCCTCTGGGGCAGAGACTGATGTGATTGGCTCAGTGTTTTCGGCAGAACGCTGTGGACTATGTCAGAGGTACACTATATTGTCAAAAGTATTGGGACGCCTGCCTTTGCCCACACATGAACTTCAATGGCATCCCAGTCTTAAGCCTCGTACACACGCAACGATTATCGGCCGACCGGTCGTCCGTCTTTTGTCCAGAGTTGTGTTTTGTTGGTTGGAATGTGCTCTAGACTGCACACGAATTTTCTCGTCCGACAAAATTCTACTTCAGAAGTGATGTCATGTGTTGGTTTGCTTTCTTTGTGTTCTTTCTTCACTGAGCATGCCTAGTCTTGCTCATTAGATTTTTCTCTGTCGAAATCTGTACTGACTGATGGAAAATCAGCCATGTTTTGACGGCGGACAAAAATTTTATAGCCTGCACACCAGAATTTTTTCGCCCGAAAAGTCGGAATCGGTTGTCGGAAGCATCATACTAACAAGCCGAAAATTGGCAGATCGGTCGTCGGACGAAAATTCCCAGCCGAATTTCGACTTGTGTGTGTACGAGGCTTTAGTCTGTAGGGTTCAATATTGAATTGGCCCACCCTTTGCAGCTATAACAGCTTCAACTCTTCTGGGAAGGCTGTCCACAAGGTTTAGGAGTGTGTCTATGGGAATGTTTGGCCATTCTTCCAGAAGCGTATTTGTGAGGCAGGCACTGATGTTGGACGAGACTCGCAGTCTCTGCTCTGATTCATCCCACAGGTTTTCTATTGGGTTAGAGGTCAGGACTCTATGTAGGCCAGACAAGTTCCTCCACCCCAAACTTGCTCATCCATGTCTTTATGGACCTTGCTTTGTGCACTGGTGCGCAGTCATGTTGGAACAGGAAGGGGCCATCCCCAAACTCCTCCCACAAAGTTGGGAGCATGAAATTGTCCAAAATCTCTTGGTATGCTGATGCCTTAAGAGTTCCCTTCACTGGAACTAAGGGGGCCAAGCCCAACCCCTTAAAAACAACCCCACACCATAATCCCCCCTCCACCAAATGATCTGGACCAGTGCAAAAATCAAGGTCCATGAAGATATGGATGAGCGAGTTTAGGGTGGAGGAACTTGACTGGCCTGCACAGAGTCCTGACCTCAACCTGATAGAACATCTCCATGAATTAGAGCGGAGATTGCAAGCCAGCCTTTCTTGTCCAACATCAGTGCCTGACCTCACAAATGCGCTTCTGGAAGAATGGTGAAACATTCCCATATACACTCCTAAACCTTGTGGACAGCCTTCCCAGAAGAGTTGAAGCTGTTATCGCTGCAAAGGGTGGAGCCAACTCAATATTGAACCCTACGGACTAAGACTGGGATGCCATTAAAGTTCATGTGTGTGTAAAGGCAGGTGTCCCAATACTTTTGGTAATATAGCGTGTAGAAATGAAATGAGTGTGTGACTCTGATGAGACATTAGAGTGTAAGCTCCTTTATGGGAAGAGACTGATTTGAATGGTTCAGTGTTTGCTGTATATCGCTGTGGAATATGACAGCGCTAAATAAAAGCATCATAATAATATTAAAGCGGTTGTATCCCCCAAATAAAAAACGAAAAATCCTGCAGGACAATGGCATAATGTGCTAGTATGCATCGCATACTAGCACATTATGAAATACTTACCTTAGAACGAATCCCCCATACGGTCGCCCGGACACCGTTGAGGGAGCTGACATGTTCCCTCGGCGTCTCATCCGGGTTCGGTGGCTCCGGCGCTGTGAGTGGCCGGAGCCGCGATGCACCAATGCACATGCGCGCGGGAGTTCACTTTCCGGCAAGGAGCTCTGAAGATCCGGCAAGATACGCCGGACCTTCAGAGCGCATGCGCGGCTGGTAACAGCGGCTGCATGCAGGGTGAATATCTCCTACACCGTGCAGGTTTAAGAGATATTAATTTTACCTACAGGTAAGTCTTATTCTAGGCCTTATTATAGACTTACCTGTAGGTAAAAGTTAAAATGTGGAGTATACTTCCACTTTAATAGTATGTGACTGTGGTAGGACAGTATAACATTGGCTCCTCTGGTACAAAGACTGATACCACTGGCTCTTTGCTCTCTGTACAGCACTATGGAATATGTCAGCGCTATATAAATATGTGACAGGTGTGTCTGCCTTGTTTTTTGTCATTAGACCGGAATTAAAAGCTTATTTCTCGCCGGCATCTCAGGAGAGAGATATCAGGAACGCTGTCGGAGGGATTCTCAGCGGACAGGACATGGTCTGCACTCCCAGAATCCTCTATTTTGCTGCTCTTCTCAAACAGTGAGTAGACATAAACTCTCTATTATAGAACATGAGTGTCACTGTCACTTCATTGCTACCCTGGGGTTCTGAATTGTGAGCTCTGGGGGTCCAGGAACACAAAATGGCCAATTGATTAGTGTGACGTGGGATTTGCACATTGCTGAAAACTTTTATAGGATTTTTAATGATTTTTTTGTGGCGGTAAAGGAGCCCATCTGCCATCAGAATAATCAGTCATGAATATCAATATTATCATCTGCAACATATACACTGTATTGTCAAAAGTATTGGGACGCCTGCCTTTACACGCACATGAAATGTAATGACATCCCAGACTAAAGCTGGATACACACTATACAACTTTTGTTGGTAGATTTCCTTTAGATTTACCTTCAACTATGTAATGCAAGGGCCGGCCTGATTGCATACAAATTGAAAGTGTTTAGATTTGACCTCATATTATATGGTTTTGGTAAATCTTAAGGCCCGTACACACGTACCGATCGTCGGCATACAAACGTCGGTGGACGAAGGATCTGCCGATTGTATGCGTGTTAGTATGGTGCCTCCGACAGATGTCTGCGCACAATCCGCGGACAAAAGTCTTTCGTGCAAACATGAAAATATTTGTATGCCGACACCAGAACGGACGATTGTTCGCCTGTCAGTACACAATTCGGCCGACAGACCGCAGATTTGCAAGACTGGGCATGCTCAGAAAATAGAAAACACAGGGAAAGTTAACCATTACATGACATCACTTCTGCAGTCGGCGGACAAAATTCTTGTGCTGTCCTTGTGCTGTCTTTGCACTTTTCAGCAGACACCGACATCCCGGGGAGAAAAGAGGAACATTTGTAAGCCGACCATCGGTACGTGTGTACGGGGCTTAAAGGAAAAAGTCTTCAGAAAATCTTATAGTGTGTATGGCCCATTATGCCCTGTACACACTATCAGATTATCTGAAGACTTTTGTCTTCAGATTTACCTTTTCTATGTAGTGCAAGGGCCTGCCGGATTGCATACAAATTGAAAGTGTTTAGGTTTGACCTCATATTATATGGTTTTGGTAAGTCTGCAGACAAAAGTCTTCAGAAAATCTTATAGTGTGTATGGCCCATTAGTCTAAAGCTGGATACACACTATAAGATTTTCTTTCGATTTTTTTCCTTCAGACTTACCAAAACCATATAATATATGAGGTCAGACCTAAACACTTTCAATTTGTATGCAATCAGGCAGGCCTTTGCACTACATATTTGAAGGTAAAGCCCCGTACACACGCACCGATTGTCGGCCGAACGATCGGCCGTCTTTTGTCCAGTGTTGTCGTGTTGGTTGAAAAGTGCTCTAGACTGCACATGAAATTTGTCGGCCAACAACAACCGACTGCAGAAATGATGTCATGTTCTGGTCTACTTTTCCTGTGTTTTTTCTTCTCTGAGCATGCGCAGTCTTGCTCATCTGATGTTTGTCGGCCGAAATCTGTACTGACTGACGAACAATCGGCCGTTCTGGTGATGGCCAACAAAAATTTTATAGCATGCACACCAGATTTTGTTCGGCCGAAAAGTCGCAGTCGGTTGTCAGAAGCATCATACTAACAAGCCGACAATCGGCCTATCGGACGTTGGCCGACAATTTACGGCCAACAATCGGTGCATGTGTAAGGGGCTTAAATCTAAGGGAAGTCTACCAACAAAAGTTGTATAGTGTGTATCCAGCTTTAAGGAAAAAATCTAAAGAAAATTGTATAGTGTGTATCCAGCTTTATGCCCCATACATACGTTCAGATAATCGGACGACTTATCGTTCGCATTTTGTTGCATGATACTAATATCGAATTCAACAATGCGTACAAACCGTATGATTTTTGTTCTACGATTCTGGATAAGCTTCCTGGTTGCTTAGCTACGTATCAGATGGCGCAAAACAAAAACAATGGCAGCCAGGCTTTTTCTGTGCTATTTTAGTGTTTCTGAGCATGCGCAGTCTTGGTCGATCGATTTTTAGCAGACGCATAGTGTACTGATGAAACGATTGTCGTACGACAGAAGTTTTCCTGTTTGTCCCTTTGGATTTTGTTGGATGAACTGTTGTGATCGGCTGTCGAAAGCTGTGTACTAACGATCAGATTATCGTGCGATCAGGTCGAAAGCGAGTTTTGTCGTACGATTATCGGAACGTGTGTACGGGGCATTAGTCCGTAGGGTTCAATATTGAGTTGGCCCACTCTTTGCAGCTATGACAGCTTCAACTCTTCTGGGAAGGCTGTCCACACGGTTTAGGAGTGTCTATGGGAAGGTTTCACCATTCTTCCAGAAGCACATTTGTGAGGTCAGGCACTGATGTTGGACAATACAATACATCCCTATGGTACAGGATTGATGTCTTGAGGATATCGCTGGAACATCTCATATTCCTGTATAATCATGCTGGTGTTGACTTCTCTATAATTTGAGAGTCAACAGTGGATTCGCTTTTTTGTCAACACTTCCGGCTCATGGTGAGGTATCTGGAGAGATATAAACCTGTTGGAGGAGCAGAATAAGCCTGGACGTTGTGTACAGCCACATAGTGCTGTGAAAGCTGATTTGCCCCTAACAAGGGGAAAATTTCTGGAGGGAAGTCTTTTGGATCTATAAGTTTGGCTCCCTGTCTCCTAATGGTCTAAATGAAGATCTTGAGTTCTGCCCACTCCCTGCCCTTTAAATACTCCTTGTTGCCACCATTGCCGTGACTTGACAAAGCGCAGGCATGCGAAACATGTAGTCACGGCAAGGAGAAGCTTGTGTTCCACGCTGGTTCCTGCTCTGGGGGTGTCTGCCCAGTGATCGAGTGATGTCCATCCCGGAAGCGGTGCGGGCTCCGGCGATTGTGTGTAATGGCCGACACACATACCTATCATCCCTCTGGCTCCACTCCTGACCAGGGATTTATCTATCTACCCCAGGTGTTCCTTCACCCCCAAAGAGATATCCCCCACATCGCCCTCCAACCCTGTTTGTTCATCCAGGAACTTGTCCACGTCCTTACTGGTATTCAGGACCTGATGGTTACACTTCAATTTGATAATCCTTTCTGGTAATGTGAATAAACTATTTTTTATTTACCCCCTACTGACTGTGTACTAACTTTGGGGTGATTTCACATCTATATCACCTCTGTGCGCCACCCTCCTTTCTAGTTAACATCTGGTAAGCAGTTTTATCTATATCCACGTGGTGTTTGGTGATAGGACTCCATCTATATTGCCATTCACTGGTGCGTGGAGGATTTTCCCTGGTCACTCTTCATATGGACTCTTATATAAACTTTCATTATTGTTTTATCATGCATTGGCGCTGCCCTTTTGTGTATACCCAATATAGACGTGACTGTATCCAGGAATGTGTGCGATGGGAATATTACCTATACAGAATCCACTCCAGGTGACCACTGTATGATTGTATATTTTTTTCCCAGCTAGCCCACAAAAAAAAAAAAACTTGTTGTTTCCCAATTTGCAATAAAAAGGGGTCTTAGTTGCAAAAAGATGTGGAAGCTACACTTTTCCTTCAAGGCATACCTGTATAGTGCAGTCCTAAGTCTGGGGACCTTGAAGGGGCAGTGTAATTGTTTTTTCCTGGCTAGCAGGTAAGTATGCTGGGGTAAAATGTGTTGTTTGTCCTGAGCAAGCCCTTCCAGGTGCACCTTACTCTAACAGCAAGTTATAAATTGGGACAGTTACAATCTTTGTTTCTAACACTTTATGACGCACGGATTTCTAACCAGCTCCACTTGGTTCATCTGCTTTAATCCTGTAGATCAGGGATATGCAAACTGTGACCCTCCAGATGTTGCAGAACTACAAGTTCAGGTGTCGGCATCCCCCCTCATTCGATCCAGTAGCTCTTCTCTCTCACTCACTTCAGAATCTTGCTTGCTTTGCTGGGGCACCAAGAGCCATTGGCTCCCAGTGCTGTCAATCAAAGCTAGTGACGAGGAAGCATGGGGGAAAGCGAAGCAGAGACCCGCTGTCTGTGTCAATGGATGCAGCAGCGAGGCTCGGGTGCGAGCACACACAAGTGCCCCAAAGGAAAGCAGCTTTCCATGGGGGCACTGGAGCACCGACGGGAGACCCCGAAAAAAGGAGATTCGTGGCCACTCTGTATAATTCCATTCCTGACGTGTTTCTGTGGCTTCTTACACAGAGCCAGAGTGTTTTGGCTCGGAGGAAGAGGGGACCCTACCTTCTAAACAAGTCAGCTGTTTGAAACGTCTTTCCTATGTTGGGATTGGAGCAGAGGACCAGGTGATCTGAGACACTGGATTTTTATGAGCTTAATACACATATGTCAAACACAAGGCCCGTGGGCCAAATCCGGCCCTCCAGGCCTGGTCATGTGGCCCTCCCACCCAGTTTTGCAGCCGGAACGTGGCAGAACTCCATTCCACCACCTCCATCTCTCACTGCCAATTCCCTGCCAAGTGAGACACAGCCACCTACACAGGGAGGCACTAGAGCCAGGCAAGGTAGGGGAGAGAGCTGCGAGGCAGCTTCAGGGAGGGGGGTTGGGGTTGCACACTGTGAATTTTACCCCTAAACCCTGCACTCTGTACATAGCATAATCCTAAGCTCTGCTCTCTGTACATGGCATAATCCTAAACTCTGCTCTCTGTACATGGCATAATCCTAAACTCTGCTCTCTGTACATGGCATAATCCTGAGCTCTGCACTCTGTACATAGTATAATCCTGAGCTCTGCACTCTGTACATAGCATAATCCTGAGCTCTGCACTCTGTACATAGCATAATCCTGAGCTCAACACTCTGTACATAGCATAATCCCGAGCTCAACACTCAATACGTAATGCACTCTTGAACCGTGCACTCTGTACATACCATAATCGTAAGCTCTGCACTCTGTACATAATGCACTCCTGAACCCAGCACTCTTTATGTAGCACACCCCAGATACAACTGGCCCTTTGATAGAAACGATACTGCTGAAGCAGCCCGCAATGAAACTGAGTTTGACACCCCTGGCTTAATACTATATACTGTTTGTGAGTGTACAACTGTTTTATTTCTTCAATAAAAAAAAAAAGGTCATGCTCAAGGCTGTTGCACCCGCAGTTCTTGTGTTTCTATTGGACTCCCACGAAGTCCGTAGGGGGCTGCAAGGCTCTTCCTGGTATCAAGCTGATGAAGATCAGGTTAACCATTGCCGGTACGGCAATCTTGACTGTAGAGTTTGCTTGTTTTGTTTGGTTATAGTTCTGTGCCCCAGGGTGGGGTGGAGAAGCTTGGCGGTAATACATGTGACCACCTTCTACACAATGTCCTCTCTGAGGTTGGACTGAGACCACACAGACCAGCAAAACTCTGAGAAACAATCATATAATGTTTAGTGAGCACTTTCAGGGTAGAGGTAACCGGTTCTCTTTGGCAGCAGAGCCCAGGACATGCTGACATAATGTGGGTGCAATGTGAAGAAAAGACATGATGTAAAAATATCTTATCTATGTTTTCTCTCCCCAGTGTTGTGCCCTGGGAGGTGCAGCTCCTCTGCTACAAGTTTCTAGAAGGAAAGAAAAGGACACAATGACTCCATCAATACGTATCGTAGATGTTTCCAGCCAAGCTCACCTTGTTACTCAAAATACGAATCTCCATGAATACGTGTTACTTTGTATGGTAGATACTAAACAGCTGATTATCTTCCCTTTTCTGTACAATGAACATTTAATAAAAGATGTAGGTGAATGTATGTGTGGATCCGTCCCAGAGCAGAGGGGAATGTGTCGGGTGCATGGATCTGTCCCAGAGCAGAGGTGAACGTGTCGGGTGCACGGATCCGTCCCAGAGCAAAGCTGAACGTGTCGGGTGCACGGATCCCTCCCAGAGCAGAGGTGAACGTGTCGGGTGCACGGATCCCTCCCAGAGCAGAGGTGAACGTGTCGGGTGCACGGATCCCTCCCAGAGCAGAGGTGAACGTGTCGGGTGCACGGATCCGTCCCAGAGCAGAGGTGAACGTGTCGGGTGCACGGATCCGTCCCAGAGCAGAGGTGAACGTGTCAGGTGCACGGATCCGTCCCAGAGCAGAGGTGAACGTGTCAGGTGCACGGATCCCTCCCAGAGCAGAGGTGAACGTGTCAGGTGCACGGATCCATCCCAGAGCAGAGGTGAACGTGTCAGGTGCACGGATCCGTCCAAGAGCAGAGGTGAACCATTTTAGGTGCACGGATCCATCCCAGAGCAAAGGTGAACGTGTCAGGTGCATGGATCCGTGCCAGAGCGGAGGTGAACATGTCAGGTGCATAGATCTGTCCCAGAGCAGAGGTGAACGTGTCAGGTGCATGGATCCGTCCCAGAGCAGAGGTGAACCATTTTAGGTGCACGGATCCATCCCAGAGCAGAGGTGAACGTGTCAGGTGCATGGATCCGTGCCAGAGCGGAGGTGAACGTGTCAGGTGCATAGATCTGTCCCAGAGCAGAGGTGAACGTGTCAGGTGCATGGATCCGTCCCAGAGCAGAGGTGAACCATTTTAGGTGCACGGATCCATCCCAGAGCAGAGGTGAACGTGTCAGGTGCATGGATCCGTGCCAGAGCAGAGGTGAACGTGTCATGTGCATAGATCCATCCCTGGCACTATCCAGGACACTGTGATAAGCTTAATGAACCAAGCAACAGTGATTAGACAGTGAAAAAAATAAAATGATCACCTGCAGATTTTGTACATTTGCCCACTTACAAAGAAATGGAGGGTATATAATTGTTATAAGTGTATTTTAACCACTTAAGGACCACTCGCCGCAGTTATACTGTGGCAGGCTGCCCCTCCTGCGCAAGCCGATGTAAGTATATGTCGGTCGCGCACCTGCAGCTAGGGGGCGAAAGCACGCCGCCGCCGACACACTTCCACCCCCACACGGCAGTGGGGACTCCGATGCACGGGTCAGACGGCTCCTATTTATTGCCGCCTCACACCCGCGATCGCTCTCGCGCTGAGAGAGAAGTACGGTCAGCTGTTGTAAGTACAGCTGACCGTTCTTCTCTCTAGAATGATCACAGAATGATCACAGAACAGGGTTGTATAAAAAAAGGGGATTCACTCCAGAAATAAAGAGATAATTCTCCCGCTCTACAAGACTCTGGTCCGGCCACATCTGGAGTATGCTGTCCCGTTCTGGGCACCGGTCCTCAGGAAGGATGTGCTGGAACTGGAGAGAGTCCAGAGAAGGGCAGCAAAAATAATTAGGGGAATGGAGGACATCAGCTATGAGGAAAGACTACAAGCACTGAACTTATTCTCTCTGGAGAAGAGACGATTGAGGGGGGATATAATATCAATGTACATATACTGTACTGGCGACCCGAGCATAAGGAACAAACTATTCAGAGAGAGCAGATACAATAAGACACGTGGCCACTCACTAAAACTAGAGGAAAGGCGGTTTAACCTTAAAGTGCGTAAGGGGTTCTTCACTGTAAGAGCGGTAAGGATGTGGAATTCTCTTCCACAAGCAGTCGTATCAGCAGGGAGCATTGATAGTTTCAAAAAACTATTAGATGGACACCTTAAAGACCACAACATACAGGGGTATACAATGTACTGATAACAGCAAACACACACCCACATCATAGGTTGAACTGGATGGACTGATATCTTTTTTCAACCTCACTAACTATGTAGCTCCTGTGATCCTTCTATATAGGAACACAGGTCTCTATGATAATTTCACAAGCCCCACCCCCATACAGTTACAATCACTCCCCTAGGCTCACATTTAACCCCTTGATCACCTACAGTGTTAACCCCATCCCTTCCAGTGTCATTAGGCCAGTAACAGTGCATTTTATTAAGCACTGATTACTGTAGTAATGTCATTGGTCTCCCCCCAAAAGTGTCAAAAACGTCAGGGGTCCGATCTGTCCGCCGCAATGTCGCATTCCCGCTAAAAGTCGCAGATGGCTGCCATTACTAGTAAAAAAAAAAAAAAAAAACATAAAAATGACAAATCTTTCCCGTAGTAAAGTAGACATGATAACTTTTACGCTTATTACAATTTTTTTTACCAAAAATATATGTAGCAGAAAACATATTGGCCTAAAATGTTAAAAAAAATGTGAAAAATATTGTTTTTTTTTTTTTCAGAATTGTCACTCTTTTGTTTATAGCTCAAAAAATAAAAGTCGCACAGGTGATCAAATACCACCAAAAGAAAGCTCTATTTGTGGGGGAAAAAAAGACATAAATTTTGTTTGGGTACAGCGTCACATGACAGCGCAATTGTCAGTTAAAACCACGCAGTGCCAAGTTGAAAAAAGTGGCCTGGTCATTAAGTGGGCAAATCCTTCCGGTCTTAAAGTGGTTGAGGATAGCGCACTTTATTTTTAATTTGAGCCAGGGGACCCCCTCAGACTGATACATCTGTAAAGTGTCATATTAGCATTTCTCTATCCAACTTTACATTTTTGGAAAACAGCAGCCCAAATGAAAGTCCTCAACATGACTAATACAAGATCAAGGCCATTTTTCGGACACCTTGGTACAGCAGTGTCAACAAAATTCTCCGCCAAGCTGGTTCATTTTTTTTTTTTTTTTTCATTTATTTAATTTTTTTTGTATACTTTTTTTTTTTTTTTTACTTGTGACAAACACTAGTTACATTCCATGGGGAGAAAAAATTCCGGGTAAACAATGACCTGAAGCGATACTGAACTTGGCGACGCATGATGCGTTTTAAATAGACAATATGCAAAATGTACTGCAGGTGTCGCGGGCACGCTACCAACACACCTAAAGCAACACGGCTCATACACGGACAAAGGCATTTTTTCAGCCCGACATGGAGATGTAAATCCACGGGATAAAGCACACAAAGAAAATCAAATGAGCTGGTGGCACGCCGGTCGGATCATATCCTGTGATGCAGTGATATAGGCTGCACACCTTTCACATACTTCATGTTAAACTCCTTAATACAAACACAAAAAGTAAACACTCAAATGATTGAACACTGTCTATCGCTAATAAGAAAAAAAAATAAAAATAAAAAATCGTATTTATTCCTACAATGGTTAGTTCATTGCTACCTGGCAGAACTGGCATTTATCGGTAGCGCATTTATACAATTGAAAACAAATATGTGATCGCCACTAATGCCTCATTAAAAAACAAAAACAAAAAAAAATCCATCCATATATGACTACATGTGAGGATATGATCAATTCATGAAATGTTTCAAAAGTGATGAAACCGATACAAAAACTATAAAAATCATCATTTGAAATTAATGGCGGGAAAGACGCAGGAAGGGGAGACGGGACTCGTCGCAGAGGTTCAAGTACAAAAACAAAAATAAAATAAAAAAAGTTTGATTTTCTCTGGTGCTTTGGAGTTCCGTCTGCGGCGGTCATCAGGCTGTATTGTCCAGTGTTTGTCCCAAAGTGTTTGAGCTAGCTGGTTTGAGGAGAGAGTCGCTTTCCATCTCGGGTTTGACACACCTGGGGGGGGGGGACGAGAGAGAGCAAAAACAGAGCATTAAATGGCATCTGGCCATCCCTAAAAATTGGATTTTTGACTTACCGTAAAATCTATTTCTCTGATGTTCATTGACGGACACAGCTCCTGATCTGAACCCTTAACCATTGGGTTATACTGCCCCCTACAGGAGTCCAACCGTGGAGACCTACTCATCTCTTTTCTACCCTGCCAATCAAGAGACCCGTCGATCAGAGATCTGCCAATCCCTCACACCAACCAATCTCTCTCTTGCCCCACTGACCAGAGAGGCTCGCCCATCCTTTTCCTGTTATACAGATCAGAGACCCACCCATTCCAGTCCTTCCATACTGGTCATCCCTCTCCACCTTTAACCATTTTGTTGCTGATCCTTCCAGTTGAACCCACAGACCTCTGAGTAATGATCCACTATGTATATTTCTCTTTCGTTCATTGACGGACACCTCTCTTGATCTTCTTCGATCCTACACTTGAAAAAAGAGCGCGCATGCCCGTTGTGAACTTTGCGCAGGCTCTGAAACGCGTCGTGTCACAACCAGCTGCGGTGACATCACGCAGCGTACGTTGCGTTCTAACCTGGTCCCTGGACACCAGCCGAACTCGGAAGTAGGAAGACTCTACGGCCGTCTTCTTCCCGCCCACCGATTCCACTGCATCAGCTGCATACATCCATCTCCTCGGGACTCCTTGGACTTTTCATCTTTCCCTTCACGGATCGCTGGAGCTGACAAAGCCTACTATTATACACTAAAGCCCCGTACACACGTACTGATCTTCGGCCGAACGATCGGCCGTCTTTTGTCCAGGGCTGTCGTGTCTGTTGAAAACTGCAAAAGACTGCACACTAATTTTGTCGGCCAACAATAGCCGACTGCATAAGTGATGTCATGTGATGGTTAACTTACCTTGTCTTTTTTCTTTTCTGAGCATGCCCAGTCTTGCAAATCTGTTGTCTGTCGGCCGAATTCTGTACTGACTGGCGAACAATCGGCCGTTCTGGTGTCGGCCTACAAAAATTTTAATGCTTGCATGACAGATTCTTTTCGGCCGAATGTGCGCTGTCGGCTGTCGGAGGCATCATACTAACAAGCCTACAATCGGCAGATCGGTTGTCGGCAGAAGCTTTTTGGCCGACAATCTGCACGTGTGTACGGGCCTTTATAAGCACAAATACGGAGTCGGATTTCCTAAAAGACCCCGTAGCTGCCAGGTACACCCTAATTGCCTGAACCACATCCAAGGCAATTTCCTTCGGATGTTTTGGCCTGAGACACAGGGAAGGCAACACAATGTCTTCATTCAAATAGAAATCAGAGATAACCTTTGGAAGGAATGACGAACAGGGCAAAGAACCACCTTATCTCTGTGAATAACCAAATAGGTGAATGACAGGATAACGCCGCCAGATCAGACACCTTGCGCGTAGAGGTGATAGCCACCAAAAAAGCCACCTTCTGAGACAGCGTAAGCAAGGGAATCTCCCAAAGATTCTCAAAGGGAGGCCTTTGGAGGACCGAAAGCACCAAATTGAGGTTCCAAGGCAGCAATGGAGACCGCACTGGAGGAACCAAATGTCAAGAAAGGTACCCACCAAAGAGGTTGTGGCCAAGGGTCGTTGGAAGAAGACCGCCAAAGCAGACACCTGGCCCTTGATGGTACTTAAGGCCAATTTCTGTTCATTCCCCCTTTGAAGGAACGTCAAGATCCGAGCCCCCGAGAAGGAACGAGGATGAACCCCAAGAGACCCACACCACGCGATGTACGTCTTCCACATACAATGGTAGACTTCCTAGAAGTAGATTTCCTAGCTTTTAACAGCATTGGAATCACAGATTCAGACAAACCCCTATCCTTCAGCACCTGGCTTTCAGCCATGCAATCAAAGCCAGCAGCTGTAAAGCAGGATGGAAGATTGGACCTTGCAGATCCTCCCTGAGAGGAAGTTGCCAAGGAACGTCGGCGACCAGCTGCACTAAATCGGAGTACCAGGCCCAGCGAGGCCAGTCTGGGGCCACAAAGATGACAGGAATCCCTTCTTCCTCTATCCTGCCTAGAAGTGTTGGCAGAAGCTTGAGAGGAGGAAAGGCGTAAATAAGACGATACTTACCCCACTGGGCCACCAGCGCATCTGTGGCACCCGCCAGAGGATCCTGTGACCGTGCCATGAACCTCTGCACCACAAACTTTTGAAGATTCAAAATCCAGTCAAACTCCTTCAGGATCCGTATGGTGATCTCCAGGTCTTCCACCAGAGCAGTAGGAGAGACTGCTCGCAGAAGGAGGTCGTCCAAAAAGCCCAGAACCGCGATCCCTCACTGATGTAACAATGCTAGCACCGGGGCCAACACATTTGTGAAGACCCGAAGAGCGGAGCCGAGACCAAAGGGTAACGACACAAGCAGATAATGCTCCTCTCCCACACCAAGGAAGCACTGGTGACCGACCCATATCGGAATGTGAAAGTAAGCGTCCTTGATGTCGGTGGAGGCAAGAAAATCCCACAGATGCAGGGAAGCCACCACCGTGCAAATGGATTCCATTTTGAACATTCTGCACCCGCACAAACCAGTTAAGTGCCTGGGGGGCAGGGGGGAGAGGATGGGGGGCAGGGGAGATGCCTGATGGGATGGAGGGGAACCGGGGTCCGACCATCCCATGGAGGGGCCCACGTCCACCCCAAAACCCTCCATGGGGAGAGTGGGGACAGCTACTCACCATACCAAGAACCAGGCGGGCACTACTCCAGACAGAACCCCTCATTATCAAAATAGGGGGGGCTGTCGGCCAGGAGGAAAGCTGCGACTCGGGCCAAGACCTGGTTGCATGCGACCTTGGGAGGCATTTAACTCGCAGGCCAGCCCCCTGTCCGGTGGGGCTATGTCGCGGCAGACCTAGCGAAGAGCTGAGGTCTGCGCGCGCTTGCTGGCCAGATTGGGGAGCCACTAGATCTAGATTATCCAGCCCGTCGCCCAGTCCGGCAGTTGATTCTAGATCTCACAGGAAAAAAAACAGGAGAAAAAAAATCTATCTAAAAAGAAAAAAAACTGCCAGGACCAGAGATCCCAGCAAGGAAATAGGTCCTTACTCCTGACTAGGTAGAAAAAAAATAGAGTGCTTATAGCAGAGAAGGGGAGCAAAACCTCTGGGATTGCCCATTGACATAGCCAGACTTTTTTTTCTGCCTAGTGTCCTACTCCGGTAGGGGGCAGTATAACCCAATGGTTAAGACGATCAAGAGTGGTGTCCGTCAATGAACGAAAGAGAAATATACATAGTGGATCATTAGTCAGAGTGAACAAACCAAAAATAAAATAACTGGCGCATAACGGGGAATAAATATCACCAGGGGCTTTACCAATGTCACTGGACACACAATTAACCAGAGTGAATGATAATCAGTAAAAAGGGCAGATTGAGAAATCCATGTATGGCAAAGTCCATAAAAAAGTCCATAAAAGTCCATAGAAAGCTCAAGGTGCACTCCTGAGGCAGCTCTAGTGACAAGTAGAAGATTTGCTTGGGGCCAACTAGAAGAAAACACAGGCGCCACTCTAAGTGCAGTAACTTGAAACTTTTTTATTTGGATAAACCGCTAGATAGGGGGGTACTCACAAAAGGGATGATTAAAACAGCTCATAAAACACACTCCGGTAAGGATCAGGATGGCTCGAGCGGTGACAAGTAGACAGGCTGTAGCGGTAGCTGCCGCACTTCCTCGTCCCGGGGACACTCAGATGACCGTCCGTCGTCACTTCCGCGAGCGTGATTACGTCATGGCGCCGGCGACGCGTTCTCGGAGCATGCGCTCCTTCCTCAGGAGGAAGGTCATCCGAGTGTCCCCGGGACGAGGAAGTGCGGCAGCTACCGCTACAGCCTGTCTACTTGTCACCGCTCGAGCCATCCTGATCCTTACTGGAGTGTGTTTTATGAGCTGTTTTAATCATCCCTTTTGTGAGTACCCCCCTATCTAGCGGTTTATCCAAATAAAAAAGTTTCAAGTTACTGCACTTAGAGTGGCGCCTGTGTTTTCTTCTAGATCATTAGTCAGAGGTCTGTGGATTCAGCTGGAGGGATCAGCAACAAAAGGGTTAAAGGTGGGGAGGGATGACCAGTATTGGTAGGACTGGAATGGGTGGGTCTCTGATCTGTATTATAGGAAAAGGATGGGCGAGCCTCTCTGGTCAGTGGGGCAGCCTCTCTGGTCAGTTGGGCAGGAGAGAGATTGGTTGGTGTCTATAATAGGCAAGGTAGTAGAGGGATTGGTAGATCTCTGATCGATAGCTCTCTGATTGGCAGGGTAGAAAAGATGAGTGGGTCTCCACGGTTGGGGGGATAGGAGAGGAATGACCAAGTCTCAGGTCAGCAGAAGGACAGGAATGGACAGGTCTCTATAGTCAGCAGGGTAGAAGAGGAATGAGTGGGTCTCTGACTGGCAGAGTAGGATTAGAATGGTTGGGTTTCTGTGATTGGCAGAGTAGGATAGGAATGGCTAAGTATCTATAGTCAGCAGGGTAGGAGAGGAATGACCAAGTTCCTATAGCTACTAAGGTAGGAGAGGAATGACCAAGTCTCCATAGTCAGCAGAGTAGAAGAGGCAAGATCAAGTCTCTATAGTCAGCAGGGTAGAAGAGGCAAGATCAAGTCTCTATAGTCAGCAGGGTAGGAGAGGAATGACCAAGTCTCAGATCATCAGGAGGATAGGAAAGGACAGGTTTCTGTAGTCAGCATGGTAGGAGAGGGAGTGGGTCTCTGATCGGCAGGTGAAGATACAAATGGGCAAGTATTTTGGGTTGGCAGGGTAGAAGAGGGATTGGCGCATCTCTATGGTCAGCTGAGTATATGGTAGATGGGCAACAATGTGGGCAGAGAGGGCTCCTGAACTTACACTGACATTGGTCCATTCCCCGTCCTCAGCACCTCGGGACTTTGTTGGTCCATCTCAGAGAGCAGCTTCAAGATATTCAAAGCAGCCTAAAGCAGAGAAAATAAAAAATTCAGCTCTTCTTTAACCAACACTATAAATTAGTGTCATCATGCCTTCGCCTACTGCAAACCCCTCTGGAGAGCCAGCAGCCATCTTACCATATCATGGCAGGACTCCACATCTTTCCCCACACCGTGGCTGATTAGTGGCGGCTGGAAGGAACAATTTATTAGAGATACAAACTCGTTTTTGTTGTTTTTTGGAAAGTCTTTATATTCAACCTGCAAAATAAAAAGTTACACATCAAACCAGCTCCATCATTTAACAAAACAGCATTGTCCAATTGCATCCCATCATTTAATAAACCGCATTGTGCAATTGCATCCAATCATTTAACGAAATCGCATTGTCCAATTGAATTTCATAATTTACTAAACCGCATTGTCCGTTTGCATCCCATCATTTACTAAACCGCATTGTCCAATTGCATCCCATCATTTACTAAACAGCATTGTCCAATTGCATCCCATCATTTACTAAACCGCATTGTCCAATTGCATCCCATCATTTACTAAACCGCATTGTCCAATTGCATTCCATCATTTACTAAACCGCATTGTCCAATTGCATTCCATCATTTACTAAACCGCATTGTCCAATTGCATTCCATCATTTACTAAACCGCATTGTCCAATTGCATCCCATCATTTAATAAACCGCATTGTCCAATTGCATCCCATCATTTACTAAACCGCATTGTCCAATTGCATTCCATCATTTACTAAACCACCTTGTCCAATTGCATCCCATCATTTACTAAATCGCATTGTCTGGTTGCATTCCATCATTTACTAAACCGCCTTGTCCAATTGAATTTCATAATTTACTAAACCGCCTTGTCCAATTGCATCCCATCATTTACTAAACCGCATTGTCCAATTGCATCCCATCATTTACTAAACCGCATTGTCCAATTGCATTCCATCATTTACTAAACCGCATTGTCCAATTGCATCCTATCATTTACTAAACCGCCTTGTCCAATTGCATCCTATCATTTACTAAACCGCATTGTCCAATTGCATTCCATCATTTACTAAACCGCATGGTCCGATCGCATTCCATCATTTACTAAACCGCATTGTCCAATTGCATTCCATCATTTACTAAATTGCAGTATGCAAATTTAACATCAGAACAGCACAAACCACATTCTGTCATTTACTAAACCGCAGAATCTAATCAAATTTCATTTGAGGCTGCAAATACCAAAAATGATCTAAGCTGCATTATTCATGTCCTTATTACTATGAAATATGTGGCAGTGGAAGCCCTCTAACACAGCCCAGAGATAACAGCAGAACTAACTCGAGGACGTAACAATGAGAATTTCTCTAGACCAGCCCGTTTCTTACTAGTTTGAGATGTCGAATGTTCTTTGCAACAAAGTGTATGACCAATAAGGACAATCACAACAATATTGGAGGGTTCCCAGCCCTGGGACCGGCTATTCTCACCTCAATTCCCTGCACGCTGGACAGGTACTCTAACTGTTCCGAGGGCCGGGTGAGCGGACCGTGCAGCGTGTGGGTGGGGCCATGGTTATTCTTCATAATGGTGTCTGCCGTCGGGGAGGTTCCGGCATACAGCAGTTCTCGTGCAATCATTGCGGTTACAGTGGCCACAGCAGGATTTGCGGCCACCCTATTAAATTCTTTGGTGTGAAGTCCTTGGTTGGCCCCTACAGCTTGCGCCACTTCAGGGACCATGGGTAGAATTCCGGCCGGCAGCTGCTGATGGCTGTGGTAGGGCATTCGAAACTCGTCTTCTTTATTATCTAAAGTAAACAAATTTTATGCTCATTGTTTTGATGGAACTCAGTTTACACAATCAAATCACAATTTCAACCATTTTCCACAATTACAGAGGACACTGTACACACTGACACATTTTTCTACTCCCTGTAAAAAACCTTTTCCTGGAGTCCAATGAAGGACACGGGTAGTCTAAAAACCTGGCATACTGTTGCCTACATGTGGATTGATTGGTTTGAGCTAGAGACCACGCTGGAATCATTAAGTTGCTCTTAGTCGATATTAGATGGTTCCATGGTGGTGGTTAACTCCCTTTGGAGGTATGGGCTGCTACTTTACTGGTACAACTGCAATTTCGCTTCCATGGGAAGGATATTTAGATAGGAAGAGAGGAGCGCCTGGTGTCCGGAGTGATGCCACATCTGACCGAAGGATTACAATCTTTTACTGAAACAATGCATTTTAAGGGATAAGCCACCCCCTTCTTCAGGGTTGTTGGGAAGTGTAGCCCAAGAAAGATAGGCTCAACGATGCTGTCTGGGTCTCTTGTGAGAGCCAATGTAGGCCATATAGGCTTCAGAGGTGGCCCAGGTACCACCGCAGAGCCTATCCTCCTCTGTCTACACATACCAACAGCCCTGAAGGAGGAGGCTAAAGCCTCGTACACACGCAACGAATTTCCGCCGACCGATCGTCCGTCTTTTGTCCAGAGTGGTGTCTGTTGGTTGGAATGTGCTCTAAACTGCACACGAATTTTCCCGCACGACAGAATTCTACTTCAGAAGTGATGTCATGTGTTGGATTGCTTTGTATGTGTTCTTTCATCTCTGAGCATGCCTAGTCTTGCTCATAAGATTTTTTCCCCATCGAAATCTGTACTAATGAGACAAAAATCGGACGTGTTTTGATGGTCGACAAAGATTTTATAGCCTGCACACCAGGATTTTTTCGGCCGAAAAGTCAGAGTCGGTTGTCGGAAGCATCATACTAACAAGCCAAAAATCGGCAGATCGGTCATCGGACGTAAATTCCCGGCCGAATTTCCACTTGTGTGTACGGGCTTTATCCCCCGAAACAAGTTGGCTCAAACTGTACAGGGATTCTCAGCTTACTAGTAGAGCAAAATGGGAGGAGGATGTGGGGGAATTAACGAATGTACAATGGAAGGGTATAGATTTAGTATCCCTCTCAGCAGCCCAAAAACGTACACAGTTTTATATTATCCACAGAGCATACAATACACCAAAAAGATTGTTTCTGTTTGGGACGTCTGGATTTATCCTGTCCTAGATGTGGGGTTGCTGTCGGGCATTTGATCCATATGCTCTGAAGGTGCCCCAAACTGCATAAATATTGGAAAGAGGAATTGAAGAAAATAAATTCAGTATTCCAAATAAATCTACGATTGGATCCGATGTGTGTAATGGGGTATTTGGAGCAAAGTGCAGGATCTGTGGCTACACGAATAGCAGCCCTGAGATAACTTTATCAAGCTACAAAAGGCGATTACTTGGAAATGAACAAATTCTAGACCACCGTCTATAAACGGATTGGCTGAGAATGGTCAATAAAACAATAAGGGAAAAACTGGCCTATGTAAGAAGGGGAGGTAAAAGTAGATTTGAAAAGATATGGAAAGCATGAATTGAAACCCCAGGACTGGTACCCGAGATTGGGAATATTTAGAAAGTCTGTTTTGGTAATACACTATTTTTAAACCAGATATGGGAAGGGTGTAAGGGAATTTGGAGGGGGGGGGGGGGTTAAAAGGGAAGTTTAAAAGCATGTACTTAAGGAATGGAAATTCCTTATGGAAATGTGGCAATTGGGAAAAATGAAAATAAAAACGAATTAAAACAGCACTGCCCTGAAGGAGGAGGCTTATCCCCCGAAACTAGTTGGCTCGACCGGCTATAACTCAACCAGCTTGAACTCAACCAGCTTGAACTCAACCAGCTTGAACTCAACCAGCTTGAACTCAACCAGCTTGAACTCAACCAGCTTGAACTCAACCAGCTTGAACTCAACCAGCTTGAACTCAACCAGCTTGAACTCAACCAGCTTGAACTCAACCAGCTTGAACTCAACCAGCTTGAACTCACTTGTCATTTTCAATTAAATATTGTAATCTTGCCATCAAGTGTCGCATCACTCTGGACACCAAACGATCCTCTCTCCCTATCCAAATAACTACATGTGGATTAAAACTGGCAAACACAAACTGTAGGCCAGGGTAGATCACACCCACCACCAGCAAAGCCTACGTTTTCCAGCAAAGCGGAACTAGGAACATGATCATAAATAAAGGGGCGGGACTTGTTTCCCTCAATGGACTACAAGAAAATGATTTTACAGGGAGTACAAAAATCCTATTTTCTTTTTTTGCCCATGGAGGGACACAACGTTTTTTAATCTTCAGAATGTCCAAAAAGCAGTCCAACTTAGGGCTGGGCAACACAGCAAAACAAACTTGTACAGAAGTGGGGGCTGCCTTCTTCTCAGTGCTATCTGAAGAACCCTATGTTTGAAGCTAGCATAAGCTGAGACCGAAACATGCATGTGGCAGAGCGTGTGTACAGAAGACCAGGGGGTAGCATTACAAATCTGGGAAACAGATGCCGATTCTTAAATACCTATGAGGCACTCACAGCTCTAGTAGAATGAGCCTTAACAGGAATGGGTGGAACCCGGTCCTTGAGGCCATAAGCTTGAATGATGGTCTGCCAGAGACACCTAGAGATGGTAGAATGAGAGGCCGATGCACCCTTCCGGATTCCATCTGGGATGACAAAAAGAGAATCAGTCTTTCTGAACGAAGCAGTGGCTAAAAAAAGAATCGCACCGCATGAACCACATCCAGACTATGAATGGAAGTTTCCTTTTAATGAACTGGAATAAAGGACAGGAGAACAATGTCCTGGTTGAAGTGAAAGGCAGGAACTTCATTAGGTCAGAAGGAAATCCTGGACCTTAAAACTGTCTTGCATTTCTGCAAAACCAGAAAGGGTTCTTTGAAAGAAAAGTCTACCCAGTTCAGACAATCGACTCACAGAGGTGATGGCCACACCAAAAACAACTTTGGCAGGGAGAATAGAGAGAGGAAGGTTTATAATAGGTCCAAACAACGGCTTCTGAAGCACAGGGAGAGCCAGCGTTAGATCCTACTGAGTCACTGAGGAATGGGGGAGCCACATGGGAGACTGCCTGCATAAACATCATAATCAAAGGGTGAGATGCCAAAGGTCTCTGAATAAAAATGGAAAGAGTGGAAACCTCACCTGGGTAATGTCTGAGCCAGATATTAGCCCAGACCAAGCTGCAAGAAGGAAAAGATTCATCCCATTGAAAATCCCTTTGGGTGGCAGCCCTGAGATTTACACCAAGTATGCCTTCCATGTCTGATGATAGACCTTGCAGGAAACATCATAGGAACCACAGGTTTGGAGATGCTTCTATCCCATGAAACAGGATGGCAAAATTGGCCTTTACAACAATAGATCAAGATGGACCGGCAGGGCCCACAGTGCCACTACCACTATGCTTTTATCAGGTTTACCTTCTACTGTGCCTTTATCAGGTTGGCCTAGCACATCCGCTTGGGCCAATCCAGAGTAATGAGAAACATCTGGATGCCCTCCATCTCAATCCAGCAGAGCAAATGAGGATGAAGTTTTAGGGGAGGAAGACTAAGTTCAGAGTGTACTGATCCCACAGAGCGACCAGAGAATCTACTGCTTCCACCAGCGGATCCACTTGGGTACAAACCTGTCAAGTTTGTTGTTGAACCTGGAGGTCCACATCCTGCATCCCCTAACTAGGTCCTAGAATACTTCTGAGTGTAGGGATCACTCTCCCGGGAATATGCCTGCCAAATGTTTATGCCTCACTATGTGCACACATGACAAGGCTGGAACATGCAGTTCTGCCTAGGACAGGATCTCTTCTACCTTTCCTGCCACAGCGAGACCTTTGGTTTGTCTCTGATGGCTGATGTACACCATCGCAGTGGCATCGTCCAACTGAATCCTGATTGGATGAACCTCCAGTAGGGAAGTCCAACATTGCAGAGACAGCCAATTCCCCTGAAGCTCCAGAATGTTTATCAGAAGGCGTGATTCTGCAGCCGACCCAAGTCCTCTGCACTGACCATGACCAGTACTGCTCTCCTGCCTGGATTCCTGAGCCACCAGGGATAGGCTTGTCTTCGGTGTCAATGGAATTAGGCAGTCCAGAGACAGAACTGATTTGTCCGAACCACTCATCAGTTATCCAACAGGTGACCACCTCCTTCACCCACCCACATATCTGGAATGCTAGCACCTTGGTGTAGAGGAAGGCTTGTCCAAGAACCTGACAGACTCAGTATGCCAGAGATCGGTTTGATCAGATGCTGTACAAGTCGGTAAGGCTGCATTCACACTTGAGCGTAGCGTTTTAGCGCGTTTTTTAACCGCGATTTTTGCCTTGATTTTACAGCGATTTTCAGGCCTTTTTGGAGGCAGGCATTGACATCTATCAAAAACGCTGGTAATCAGCCCAAAAAGAAGCTCATGTACTTTTTTCAGCTCCAGGCGTTTTACAAAACGCTCAGATGTGAACAGGGGCCATTTAAATGAATGGGTTTTACTTGTTGGGCGTTTTGGAATGTTTTTTTGAGCGTTTTTGGAGCTGAAAAACACTCAAAAACGCCCAGGTATGAATGGAGCCTAATGGTTTGTCAACAAACAAACTGGAAGTGCTAAAATCCTCGTGGGTGGGGGGGGGATTGTGAAATACCTTCTTTAAGAGGATCACTTCTACAATACAGAGAATCGTCGGCTGAAAATTTTGATACCGGAATGATGCCTGTAGCTGCTGGCATCATCCCAGTACAACCGCTGAAACTCTAGGATGTCATAGGATGCCCTACAGGTAGGTGCCAAGTACTTAATGCCCAGTTTGTGTGCAGATCAGCGGTGGAGTGGGCAGGAACAAACTCTGGCATGGTTCAGTTTAACCGTGCCCAGTGTTAAGTGCATCCTTAAATACCCAAGGTTTAAAACAGCACCGATAGAAGCAACAGGCTGATCCTCAAGATCCTCCCTTTAATTTGGGGGTAAAATCAGTAGACTGTGATTTCTCAGGGGTAAGCTCATGAGTCAAGAATTGAAAGCGGAGTTCTGGCCACAAAATCGACATAATCGATTTTGGGCCATCCGCTTGCTCTTGGTCGCCTGAAAAACAAATTGATAGTTACAATTTTTTTTTTTTTGTTTACTTACCTTGTTATTGAAGAAAATATACTCACCTTTCTTCCACTTCCTTCCTCTGCGGCCGCGGCCCGCGCTGTCACTTCCTCTTTGCATTGATTCCTGGGAGCTGAACGTCATCGCTCCCTGGAATCAATGCGCCTGCACCGGCCCCACTCGTCACTTCCGGTGTGGCCGCCTCATTCCCTGCTAAAAAGCTTCTGGGCACACCCAGAAGCTGTGGAGGGATGACGCGCTCGCACCGGAAGTGACGAGCGGGGCCGATTCTGGGAGAAGAGGACACGGAAGAGGATGCAGAAGAGGACGCGCTGGCTTCAGCTGCCCACATCCGAGATGGCAGCGCTGGAGAAGAAATTTTCAAGGTAAGTATTTCTTCTAAAAAAGGTAAGTGCGACCCGGGACAGTACAGAGGCTATCAGAGGTACATTGTGGAATGTACTAGTCCTGACTGTGCCGGAGGTATTTTTAGCTAAATTTCCCCCCGTGGCCAGAACTCCGCTTTAAGCAACTCAGAATCAGATTCTCTGCAGTTGAGGTCTCTGAAGCCATTAAGGTGGTAGATAAATCAAATAAACAATTTGCTGGAGAAGGTGCAGGAGTGTGCTTGTCGCCTCTTCCGCAAAGTCCTGCTGACAGTGGAAAAACCAAAGCTGAAAAAGAAAGAGGACCAAGCCACACTGAGGGAGCCAAGAAGGCTTCCCTGAGGACCAAGCCACACCGAGGGAGCCAAGAAGGCTTCCCTGAGAAACAGCAGAGGACATCAGGATCCAAGGCTCCAGACCTTGGCACCATCAGTAGATGCCCTGCAAACAGAGGTAATGCAATAGACCCTGGACCTGGAAAGCACTCGGTAGCTGAAAGCACTTCAAGGAACCCAGGTCACTTACAGGCTAGCCCTGCGACATCGGAGTCTGGATGCGGAGTGGTTCAAATTTAGGCTGAAGTAACTGGGCTAGATCACTGAGAATCAGAGAAGCCTCCAGCAGTGGTGTAGAGCATAATCTTGATTGAAGAAAACAAGTGCTCATAAAAAAATCAGTAGGTGGAAGTAGAGCCTAAAAGTTTAAGACTTCTTCCGTCCCTCAAGGAAGGAAATATATTTAACCACTTAAGCCCCGAAAGATTTTACCCCCTTCCTGACCAGGGCCTATTTTGCGATTCGGCACTGCGTGACTTTAACGGACAATTGCGCAGTCGTGCGACGCTGTACCCAAATTAAATTGACGTCCTTTTTTTCCCACAAACAGAGCTTTCTTTTGGTGGTATTTGATCACCTGTGCGATTTTTTGATCATGCGCTATAAACAAAAAAAAGAGCTACAATTTTGCAAAAATAACAATATTTTTTACATTTTTTATATGAAATTCCCCCCAAAAAAATGTAAGAATCAAAATTTTTTAACATTTTAGGCCAATTTGTTTTCTGCTACATATGTTTGGTAAAAAAAACCCCGCAAAAAACGTATTTTGATTGGTTTGCACAAAAATTACTGCGTTTACTAAGGGAAAGATTTTTGTCATTTTTATTGTGTTTTTTTTAACAAGTAATGGCGGCGATCTGCGATTTTTTTTGCGGGACTGCGACATTGCGGCAGACAGATCGGACCCTTGACTGACATTTTTGACACTTTTGGGGGTACCAGTGACATTACTACAGTAATCAGTGCTATACATATGCACTGTTACTGTAAAAATGGCACTGGGAGGAAAGGGGTTAACTTTATTGGAGAGGGAGGGGTTAAGTGTGTCCCTAGGGGCGTGTTTCTAACTGTGATTGGATGTGGCTAGTGGTGTAACAGCAGAGATCAACGGTCCTACATAGCAGGACCGAGTGATCTGTGCTTTTACACAGGGAAGAATGACAGTCGGCTTTGTTCTTAAATTCAGTTACGTTGATATGAGGATTTTTCATATCCTGGGGAGCAGCGCCCATCCTGATACGGCAACATTTTATCTTTACACTGTGTGTCCCCTATTTGCTGAAGATTATGGGAAATCAGTGTGGTGCTACAATATTCCTGTGATTGGTAGAAGGAAAAAAACAGATTTAGCAGCACACACCCAGCAAGCAAAGAAGTGACAACTTACTGTTTGTAGTCTCCTCTCCAGATCCAGGCTCGAAGAATGTCACCTTCCGCCCATCCACTGGTTTCTTCACCGGAGCCTAAAAACATACAAAGTGAGCACAGAGTGTACAGCTGGAACTGTGAGTGTGTAAGGGCTGACCCGACTACACATAGCACAGCTCATCTGAGGGCTGACCCGACTACACATAGCACAGCTCATCTGAGGGCTGACCTGACTACACATAGCACAGCTCATCCGAGGGCGTACCAGACTACACATAGCACAGCTCATCTGAGGGCTGACCCGACTACACATAGCACAGCTCTTCCGACCCTCGAGGACAGTGATGGCGAACCTATGGCATGCGTGCCACAGCTGGCACGCAGAACCCTCTTTCTGGGCACGTGAGGAAGAAGAGCGCACACTGACCAGCCATCCTATACGAGGTGCATCTCTTCCACACCGCACCCCCCCATAGAACTACATCTCCCACACAGCTCTGGGGCCAGGGAGTGATGTTTCTGGGGTGGGCGTGGACAAGACAAGTCGGTACTGCCGGGTTGGATGAAGTCACACCGACAATGCACGCGGGAGCCAGGTAAGATTCTAATGTGCAGGTGTCACCTGCAGCTGTCTGTTTATGGCAGGGATATGCAAACTGTGGCCCTCCAGATGTTGCAGAACTACAAGTCCCATGAGGCATAGCAAGACTCAAGCATGACACCCAGAGGCAGAGGCATGATGGGACTTGTAGTTTTGCAACAGCTGGAGGACCACAGTTTGCATATCCCTGCTTTATGGTCTCAGCAGTCCCCCTTCACACTTATCAGATACTCCGCTTAGGGCCATCGTCAGGGGGGGTACACAGGGGAAAAGGTGTGGGGGGGGGGTGGGAGGAAAATTACAGGACGCTGCACTGTGTCTCTCCTTCCAGGAGCTGAAGGCTGGCTTCTTCCCCTCTCTCTCCCGCCAGCACACAGCTGCTGGAAGGAGAGACACAGTGCAGCGTCCTGTAATTTTCCTCCCGTCCCTGTTCCCGTCACTCTTTCTGCCCAGTGCTGCTACGGTGCGATTCAAAACAAATAGCAAAGCATTGTGTGTAATCAGCCTGACATTCCCATATAAACAGCATTATTTATATCTAAATAGCGTGGCATTCATATGTAAATCACTCGACCGGCCACATGCAAATCCTGCCCCTCCCCAAGTTTCCATTCACCATCATCTCCTGAACAGTGCCTGAGAAGTGGATGCAAACAAATGGAAGCAGGCTTGACAGCCCCGCTTGCCACTGCCATGCTGGAAGCGCCACCAGGTATAGAATTCAGGTTTCTTGAATACTGGGTCAGCAGTGAGAAGATGGAAAGGGGGAGGGGGGGGGGGTTAACCATTTGGAGTGCAAAGGTGAGGGTGGGTGCAAAGGTGGGCAAAGAGGCAGTGTGCAGAGGTCAGCAGCTTTGTAGGGTGGAATTAGTGAGCAGAGGAGGTCATGTAGAAGTAGGAGGGGGGGATTTGAGATGCAGAGGTCAGCAGCTTTGTAGGGGTGAATTAGTGAGCAGAGGTGGTCATGTAGAAGTAGGAGGGGGGGCTTTGGGGTGCAGAGGTGAGCAGCTTTGTAGGGGTGAATTAGTGAGCAGAGGAGGTCATGTAGAAGTAGGAGGGGGGCTTTGAGATGCAGAGGTGAGCAGCTTTGTAGGGGTGAATTAGTGAGCAGAGAAGGTCATGTAGAAGTAGGAGGGGGGCTTTGAGATGCAGAGGTCAGCAGCTTTGTAGGGGTGAATTAGTGAGCAGAGGTGGTCATGTAGAAGTAGGAGGGGGGGCTTTGAGATGCAGAGGTGAGCAGCTTTGTAGGGGTGAATTAGTGAGCAGAGGAGGTCATGTAGAAGTAGGAGGGGGGCTTTTAGATGCAGAGGTGAGCAGCTTTGTAGGGGTGAATTAGTGAGCAGAGAAGGTCATGTAGAAGTAGGAGAGTGGCTTTGAGATGCAGAGGTGAGCAGCTTTGTAGGGGTGAATTAGTGAGCAGAGGAGGTCATGTAGAAGTAGGAGGGGGGGCTTTGAGATGCAGAGGTCAGCAGCTTTGTAGGGGTGAATTAGTGAGCAGAGGAGGTCATGTAGAAGTAGGAGGGGGGGCTTTGAGATGCAGAGGTCAGCAGCTTTGTAGGGGTGAATTAGTGAGCAGAGGAGGTCATGTAGAAGTAGGAGGGGGGCTTTGAGATGCAGAGGTCAGCAGCTTTGTAGGGGTGAATTAGTGAGCAGAGAAGGTCATGTAGAAGTAGGAGGGGGGGCTTTGGGGTGCAGAGGTCAGCAGCTGGATTAGGGTGCATTTGCATATGCAGCAGCCCTTGCTGACCCTCTGAGAAGCAATCTATGGTGGATCAATTTTCAGAAGGCAGTTGACAGGTGGCTGGGAGGCGATATATCACTTTCTCACCACCGGTATTAACCCACTGGCACTTTGCAAATAGAGAAGTTGGTTTTGTGTTGCAGTTTGGGCACTCAGGTTCGCCATCACTGCTCTAGGAGTAGCAACACTGTGCAAGACCTAGCTGGAGGGCGAGAGGTGTTCGATGTAACCCTAAAATCCAGAGGTCTTTCACCTTCAACAAAATACATTACACCAGGGAGCAGTCATGTCACATCACTGATCTCTAATATATACAAAAGTCACATCACCATACACATTATATGTTACAAGAAAGTCAAACTATCCATACACTTCATATACACTCACCGGTCACTTTATTAGGTTCACCTGTTCAATTTCTTAATAACACAAATTGCTAATCAGCCAGTCACATGGTAGCAACTCAATGCATTTAGGTATCTAGATGTGGTGAAGACGACTTGCTGAAGTTCAAACGAAGAAGAAAAATGGATTTTTGTAAGAACTTACCGTAAAATCCTTTTCTCTTAAGCCCATTGACAGACGCAGTCCTCTTTGATTAATATCAAATTGGGCGCAGGACCCTCCAGTTCCCAATTTGATATTAATCAAAGAGGACTGCGTCTGTCAATGAGCGACAGAGAAAAATGGATTTTTGTAAGAACTTACCGTAAAATCCTTTTTCTCTTAAGCTCATTGACAGACGCAGTCCTCTTTGATTAATATCAAATTGGGAACTGGAGGGTCCTGCGCCCAATTTGATATTAATCAAAGAGGACTGCGTCTGTCAATGAGCGACAGAGAAAAGAGATTTAAGTGACTTTGGACATAGCATGGTTGTTGGTGCCAGACGGGCTGGTCTGAGTATTTCTGGGATTTTTACGTACAACCATCTCTAGGGTTTACAGGGAATGCTGGTGGTGTAATGGTGTGGGGGAGGGTAATGGTCCAGGCTGGTGGTGTAATGGCGGTGGTAATGGTTCAGGCTGGTGGTGGTGGTGTAATGGTGTGGAGGGGGTGGTGGTAATGGTCCAGGCTGGTGGTGGTGTAATGGTGTGGGTGTGTGTGTGGGGGGGGGGGTGTATTAATGGTCCAGGCTGGTGGTGGTGTAATGGTGTGGGGGGGTAATGGTTCAGGCTGCTGGTGGTGGTGTAATGGTGTGAAGGGGGGGGGGGGTAATGGTCCAGGCTGGTGGTGGTGTAGTGGTGTGTGTGGTAATGGTCCAGGCTGGTGTTGGTGGTGGTGTAATGGCGTGTGTGTGTGTGGGGGGGGGGGGGGGGGAGTAATGGTCCAGGCTGGTGGTGGTATAATGGTGTGGGGGATATTCTCTTGGCACATTTTGGACCCCTTAGTAACTATTGAGCATTGTTTAAACGCCACGACCTGAGTATTGTTGCTGACCATGTCCATCCCTTTATGACTGCAGTGTCCCCATCTTCTGATGGCTCCTTCCAGCAGGATAATGCACCATGTCACAAAGCTCCAATCATCTCACCACTGGTTTCTCCACCATGACAATGAGGTCACTGTCCTCCAATGGCCTCCACACTCACCACATCTCATCCAATAGAGCACCTTTGGGGTGTGGTGGAACGGGGGATTTGCATCACGGATGTGCAGCCGACAAATCTGCAGCAACTTTGCAATGCTGTCATGTCACTATAGGCCAAAACTTCTGAGGAACGTTTCCAACACCTTGTTGAATCTTTGCCCACGAAGAATGAAGGCAAAAGGGGGTCCAACCCGCTACTAGCAAGGTGCACCTCATAAAGTGTCTGGTAAGTGTATGTTAAAGGAGTAACCCTACTGCTGAACCACCCAATTCCTGGGAATAAACTTCATGCTAACCAGTAAGAACGTTCATGGCAGTAGTTTTACTCACCTTCTCGTCATTCTTCAGGGCTGGTTTGGCAGGGACTGGAGGAACTTTAAATCCCAGGAGCTCCAACATGTTCTCGGCAGCTTTGCGTTTGGCCACTTTCTTGTTGGTGCCCATTCCCTCCGCCGTCTGATTCCCAACCTTCACCTGAGAAAAGAGGAATTCATAAAACTTAAAATAAGGCTGCAAACAAAGCATAAAACCCCAATCTTTAAACAGATGGACTGTCCCCACACACACCTGCATGACAAACTCCCGGCGCCGGGGTAGGCCTCGTTCAGTGATGAGGGTGTATTCAGGTTCTTTGTCCTTCTTAGCTTGTTGTATCTGAGCTAGCCTACTGATGGGGTTCATGCCCTGCCCATACTCCGGACTGGTAGGAAGCTACAAGACCAGGAAAGACCATCAATGACAAACTGTGGAGCAGGAAATCCCTATGGAGGGTGGGGAGTATGGGGGGAGGGAGCAGGAAATCCCTATGGAGGGTGGGGAGTATGGGGGGAGGGAGCAGGAAATCCCTATGGAGGGTGGGGAGTATGGGGGGAGTAGGAAATCCCTATGGAGAGTGGGGAGTATGGGGGGAGGGAGCAGGAAATCCCTATGGAGGGTGGGGAGTATGGGGGGAGTAGGAAATCCCTATGGAGAGTGGGGAGTATGGGGGGAGGGAGCAGGAAATCCCTATGGAGGGTGGGGAGTATGGGGGGGAGGGAGCAGGAAATCCCTATGGAGGGTGGGGAGTATGGGGGGGAGGGAGCAGGAAATACCTATGGAGGGTGGGAAGTATGGGGGGGGGGGGTGGTTCATCTCACCTTCACAATGGACTTAGTTTTCTTTTTGATTCGTGGTTTCATTTTCTCTACAGTGGGAAGAGGCGGCAGTTTCTTCAGCTCTGCAAGGACCGCCATAGCAGCATTCTTCTTAGAAATCTTTTTACTCTTCCCTTCTCCTTCCCCGACAAACTCTCCAACTGTCACCTTTGTGACAAAGCTCTTCATGTGAGGAGGACCGGTCTCCTTGGTCACCTGGAGAAAGAGCAGTCATGTCAATAGTGCTGGGCCTTCCCACTCCAGGAGCTCGAAATATAAAAACGTTTCTTATCTTGGATTTAGGCTGGGTTCACACTGGTGCCATGTTAGACATCTCATGTTTAATCCTGTTTAATTTATTCATAGATGATCTAGAGGAGGGGATATCCAGCACAATCTCAGTATTTGCTGATGATACAAAACTAAGCATGCCGATATCTTCTATGCAGGATGTGGAAACCTTACAAGTGGACTTGAACAAAATAACGGGGTGGGCAACTACATGGCAGATGAGGTTTAATGTTGAAAAATGTAAAGTAATGCACGTGGGTGCCAGAAACCAGAAAGCAAGCTACTCACTGGGGGGGACCCCTGGGTGAGTCTAGGATGGAAAAGGACCTGGGGGTACTGGTAGACAACAAGCTTGGCAGTGGCATGCAATGCCAAGCCGCCGCAAGCAAAGCCAACAGAATACTGGGATGTATAAAAAAGGGGATTCACTCCAGAAATAAAGAGATTATTCTCCCGCTCTACAAGACTCTGGTCCGGCCACATCTGGAGTATTCTGTCCAGTTCTGGGCACCGGTCCTCAGGAAGGATGTGCTGGAATTGGAGAGAGTCCAGAGAGAGGCAACAAAAATAATTAGGGGAATGGAGGGCATCAGCTATGAGGAAAGACTACAAGCACTGAACTTATTTTCTCTGGAGAAAAGACGATTGAGGGGGGATATGATAATGTACAAATACTGTACTGGCGACCTAGCATAAGGAACAAACTATTCAGAGAAAGGGAATACAATAAGACACGTGGCCACTCACTAAAACTAGAGGAAAGGCGGTTTAACCTTAAAGTGCGTAAGGGGTTCTTCACTGTCAGAGCAGTAAGGATGTGGAATTCTCTTCCACAGGCAGTGGTGTCAGCGGGGAGCATTGATAGTTTCAAAAAAAACTATTAGATGGTCACCTTAAAGACCACAACATACAGGGGTATACAATGTACAACATACAGGGGTATACAATGTACAACATACAGGGGTATACAATGTACAACATACAGGGGTATACAATGTACAACATACAGGGGTATACAATGTACAACATACAGGGGTATACAATGTACAAAATACAGGGGTATACAATGTACAACATACAGGGGTATACAATGTACAACATACAGGGGTATACAATGTACAACATACAGGGGTATACAATGTACAACATACAGGGGTATACAATGTACAGCATACAGGGGTATACAATGTACAACATACAGGGGTATACAATGTACAACATACAGGAGTATACAATGTACAACATACAGGGGTATACAATGTACAACATACAGGGGAATACAATGTACAGCATACAGGGTTATACAATGTACAACATACAGGGGTATACAATGTACAACATACAGGGGTATACAATGTACAACATACAGGGGTATACAATGTACAACATACAGGAGTATACAATGTACAACATACAGGGGTATACAATGTACAGCATACAGGGGTATACAATGTACAACATACAGGGGTATACAATGTACAACATACAGGGGTATACAATGTACAACATACAGGGGTATACAATGTACAACATACAGGGGTATACAATGTACAACATACAGGGGTATACAATGTACAACATACAGGGGTATACAATGTACAACATACAGGGGTATACAATGTACAACATACAGGGGTATACAATGTACAACATACAGGGGTATACAATGTACAACATACAGGGGTATACAATGTACAACATACAGGGGTATACAATGTACAACATACAGGGGTATACAATGTACGGTTAACAGCAAACACACACACACATCATAGGTTTAACTGGATGGACTGATGTCTTTTTTCAACCTCACTAACTATGTAACTATGTAATTCGCAGCGGACCATACCAACCCGCACCCCGAGCCCACCTTTTTTTACAGCCTATTAGAGCCTCTGGCTCTAATCACGTGCTTCGAAAAAAAAAAAAAAACCCATTGGAATCCATGCATCTGGCGCCCTGCATGTAGATTAGGGGGCCGGATGCATGTATAGGGGGGATGTCGCCCCTGCGCCCCCAATAGACGAGCCGTCACTGTGTGTAGATCACATGCAATGTCTGTGTGATGCAAATTCAGCCATACAGATTGTATGGCTGAATTCGTATCGCATTCGCACCAAAATGGACTACAGGACCCTTTTTTGGAATCAGATCACATAGGTGTTGACACCTATGTGATCTGATTCCGGCACCATTTGCAGTTCGCACTGTGAACCGATCTGGGGGTGTCATTAACTTTGCATTGACACCCCCAATGGTTAGCAGATGTCAGTAGGAACCGCTGGCAGGTGACATGCGATGCAGACTATTCACATGCTGATCAGACTGATCTGGGTTTGAGGGGCATTTGAGCGGTGCCAATTTTCATTTTATTTTGGGCCAGTTCAGACATGGTTGACCCAGGCTGAGATTCCGCACACAGGATACAACCAAGCAAGACAGAACCACAGCACACAGCCATTCCTCTCCACGCTTGCCAGGCCTCACCTCAAAATTCACAGGTAAGTTCCTTTTGAGTGCAATTTCAAACACCTGACTTATTTCTGACTTGTTTAGATTTTCTTCATCTGATGCTTTTCCATTCATCTGCAAGAAAAAAATAAAAAACAGGATATAAAGATGGACACACATACACAGTGGCCAGAAAAGTAGAAACGCTATTCACTGAGCCAGCAGCTGGTACAAGTCATGATGCCCAAACTGTTGTGGATGGTACAAGCTGGTCTCTCCAAACTCACTGGGTAACACATTACCAAGTCCATACCAGTTTAGATCCTAACATTACCCAGTCCACACCAGTATAGATCCTAACACATTACCCAGTCCACACCAGTATAGATCCTAACACATTACCCAGTCCATACCAGTATAGATCCTAACACATTACCCAGTCCATACCAGTATAGATCCTAACACATTACCCAGTCCATACCAGTATAGATCCTAACACATTACCCAGTCCATACCAGTATAGATCCTAACACATTACCCAGTCCATACCAGTATAGATCCTAACACATTACCCAGTCCTTACCAGTATAGGTCCTAACACATTACCCAGTCCATACCAGTATAGATCCTAACACATTACCCAGTCCATACCAGTATAGATCCTAACACATTACCCAGTCCATACCAGTATAGATCCTAACACATTACCCAGTCCATACCAGTATAGATCCTAACACATTACCAAGTCCATACCAGTATAGATCCTAACACATTACCCAGTCCATACCAGTATAGATCCTAACACATTACCAAGTCCATACCAGTATAGATCCTAACACATCACCCAGTCCATACCAGTATAGATCCTAACAAATTCCCCAGTCCATACCAGTATAGGTCCTTACACATTACCCAGTCCATACCAGTATAGATCCT
>NC_138778.1:9837351-9905875 GCF_965119305.1 Pelophylax lessonae
ACGGGGGGGGGGTCCGTGAACGCGCGGGGGCGCGCTCGCTCCCTAGACCCTCACAGGCTAGCGACGTAGTACTACGTCGCTCTGCCTGTGAGGGGCTGACCGCCGCAGTAAATAGTCGTGCGGCGGTCGGCAAGCGGTTAAAGAGCTGGTGTGAGTCCTCCAGGACTAAGCCCAATGGGCAGAATGGGTCAGTGTGTCTCAGACGGAGTTAAGCTGAGGCTGTTATTACTTTTATGATGGACGGGGTTGTATGGTGTGCAGCATCTGGGATATCCTCTGCCGTGTGTTGTACTGCAGTGTGTCGCATGTGCAGCTGCCTTGTGAGAGTAACACAGGACATGTCATAGAGGTGTAAACCTGTACCTGGATTTTTTCCCTCACCGCGAGATGGGCGGGCAGTAGGTTTCGGGTATTTAGTCCCCTCCAAAGCTTTGGCAGCAGCAGCATGTTGAGCTTTTTTAATACTCGTCCCTTCGGCCTCCCAGTTCTGGTCTCCCAGTGTGAGCTGTACGGTGAAGGTCTGCAGAGAAAGCACCAAACATCACCACTAGAGGGAGCAGCTATAGAGAGCAGGAGGACAAGACAGGGCAATAACAGGACAGGAAGAGTCCAATCAGAAAAGAGAGTTCTGTGGGGCCAGAAAACAGTGGTCAGGTTGGCTGAATGACAGGAAAAGCTGACAAATGACATCCAAGCATGCCCTCTCCGCCCCTTCCCATAAACCCTCCAATGCTGAATCAAAGAGATGTTGCCGCTCATCATCTGAGAACCTTTGTGGGTGGAGAGAGATAACATAAAAGCTTACTAAGGCCCCTTTCACACTTGTGCGACTTGTCATGCGATTTGGGACTGCAAAATCGCATGACAAGTCGTTCTCCATTATTTCCAATGAGCCCCATCCATATCAGTGCGACTTGAAGTCGCACCGACTTCAAAGTAGTCCCTGCACTACTTTTGCCATGACTTTGATGCGTTTTGAGGAAAATACATTATAAGCCCAGTCAAACTCGCATCAAAATTGCGGTAAAATCGCTCGACTTTGAAGTCGCACAAGTGTGAAAGGGGCCTAACACGTAGTGGAAATCACTGCAAGCCTCATCAGAGGCGGCGATCGTCTGCTAGGAAAAAAACTTGCAAAATGTTTCCACTACAGTAATGAGGCACGAAGCCAAACACCTGTGTAAAAAGCCTCTGGTGGAAGTTGCCATTCATGAATACCAGAGCTACGAATTTAAAGAGAAGTGTGGGATATGAAAAAAATAAACATACGCCTCTAGGTGGGTGCAGCATTGATTCACCGCCGCTTTGAAGACAGAGAACTGAGCAATCTAAGACCACTGATCGCTCAGTTCTCAGTCTCCGGCTCTCTGCTCTGCCTCTCCAGTGCTCACCGGAACGCACTGGGACACTTACCTGTCCTGGAGTCCAGCGATGTCGGCACCGCAGCCAATGTTTCCATTGGCTGTCGGGTGCTGCCGCCGCCATTGCAGATAAGGTAACCCGGCAGTGAAGCCTTACGGCTTCATGGGCGGGTCCCTACTGCGCATGCGTGAAGCGCGCATGGGGTTTGGCTTGGCGGTGGGGGGGAGGGATGAGGGGGCCAAACTTCCGAGGGATGGTGCCGTCTCCCGGAAGTGGGGAAGGGTAACTGTCAAAAACTGGTACCCATTCCCCCCCTGAAAGGTGCCACATGTGGCACCGGAGGGGGGGTTGGAAGCAAATGAGTGGAAGTTCCACTGTTGGGTGGAACTCCGCTTTAAAGTCGGAATCTCTCCAGAGCCTGGACAGGTCTTTAGCCCGCTGTTGGCTGAACACAGGTCACAGGAGTGCCGAACCAACCGCATTTCTGTGACCTAAAGGAAAAATAGTGCACAAAAGAGCTAAAAATATACTTCTCCAAAATATTCTGCTTCATTACAACTCGTGACTGCTCCTAAACAAGTTTTCTGCCTTGAAGAATCAGCTTCCATCTGAAGGCTTCTTAAACAGGCGTTTTAGGTTGTGACAGATCTGTAATAATTTAAGCTTTCGCCCCATTCCCTCATTGTAAAATACTTACCCTGAACTAAAGATCTTCACCTAATGGCCCTGCCAGGTCCCTCAGGGGTGTCCAAACTATGGCCCTCCAGCTGTTCAGGAACTACAATTGCAAAGAGGAATTGTAAATCTCTGACATTCACAGACATAACTAGGCATGATGGGAATTGTAGTTCCTGAACAGCTGGAGGGCCATGGTTTGGACACCCCTGCAAACCACAGCACTGACTGGGCCCTGTGCCGCAGCCTCATTCATTCCCATGATTGGACAAACTCTTCCAGATGGTCCGCCATGAGTACCAACAGCTATGGGAATGAATGAGGCTATGCTAGGTGGGCCAGTGGGGACTTTGGCTCTACGGAGAGTGCAAGGCACTAGGAAGGGCCATATGGTGAAGAAGGGAAGTATTCTGCTAGGTGAGGGTGGATGCTCAAGGTTAAGGCGAAACCAAAACAATTAAAAAAAAAAAAAAATGGTTACATTCCTAGCATGCCGGGATCGCTAACTGTCACATCTGCTTGTGCCAAACTGTCAAATCCTCAAACGGCAGGTGTCATTACTGATCACATGTGTAGCACCATTGCTGATAGAGATCAAACAGAAGCCAAGATGGCCGCTTCCTTGGCTGGAAAGGTTAGGAAGGTATAGATCCACTTTAAATTGCCCTCCTATCGTTTTAAGCCAAGGAAGCCGCCATCTTGGCCTCTATGTAATCTACTACTGCCATGGTGCTGCACAAGTGATCAGTTATGACTCCAGCCATTGGATGGTTTGACAGTTTGGTTAAGAGCACAACCAATGTGACAGTTACATTCCCGGCATGTGATGGAATGCAACTGAAACTGTTAAACCAATGGGTTTACTTCCGCTACATACAAGGTTACATTTCTTCTCTCCACCCACAGCAGCTCCACATACATGACACCAATATAGAGACTGGAGAAAGGTGACACATGACTCGACAGTGACCCCAAAGAGAGGGAGAGGTGACAACTACTAACAGATTCTTGAAAAGAGGGGACAGAAGGCCCAAAAGAACAGGACAGAAAAATTGTCATAGAAGAGCGAGTAGAAGAGACGGATACCCACTTGGTTTGGGCGATCTTCTCCCTCTCTCTCAAGAAGGCTGTAATCCTGCCAGCGTCCTGGCCGTATCACCTGGGGGGTGCGAGAGAACAACCCTCCGTCATAATCAGTACTGAAAAATTCCACCGACAGCAGGCTGCCAACACTGCGCTCCCCCCCCCCGCCCCCCCCCTACACACCCCCACACACCATAACCCACACCCCGAACATACCCACATGACCCAATGACTAAAAATTACATTTTTATATCAGTTCTATATCACAGTAAATTTGGGTGCCAGTATAAAATATACATAGTCAGGGTAACTACACCCTATAAAAAATATATATATATATATAGAGAGAGAGAGAGAGAGTGTATTGAGGCATATATAGGCTTTCATGGTACCGTATACAAGCGTCACACAAATATTTATATATATATATATATTTATTAATTTTTATATTAATATATTATTCATATTAATATATTGTTTATATTAAAGAGGAAGTAAACCCTCCTCAGGAAGTTGTACCTATAGGTGATCCTATGATAAGGCTTACCTATAGGTACTGTAAATATCTCCTAAACATGTACGGTTTAGGAGATATTTACCTTTAATGCAGCCAGTGATGTCACTGGCGCATGCGCTCTGAAGGAACGGCAGATCGTGCCGTTCCTTCAGAGCCCCGTGCCGTGACCGTCGGCTCCCGCGCGCGTGCGCGGGAGTGACGTCACCGCGGCTCCGGCCAATCAGATGGCCGGATGCCGCGATCCCGGAAGACGGGCGACTGAACATGTCGCTCGTCATACAGGTAAGAGAGCGGCACGGCGGGGGCTCGTTCTAAGGTAAGTATTTCATAATGAGCTAGTATGCGATGCATACTAGCTCATTATGTCTTTCTCTTGCAGGTTGTAAGAAAAAAAAAAATTTTTTGAACGAGTGTACAACCTCTTTAATATATTATATATTATTTATGATTTCACGGACAGGATCGGATACGGATGGCAGCTGATGTCAGAGGAGGTGTCTCCGCTGACATCCGCTGCCCCATAGAGCTGCATGGGGATCCAATCAGATCCGCCTAAAAAAACTGACAGGCGGATCTGATCGGATCGTTCGTGTGAAAGGACCCTTAAAGAGATGAAAAACCTAGAATCCTGTTACTTATAAAAAAATGAATGATTGGGGTGAAACCAATGAACCTCCGTGTGCTCATTCCCGGAGGTTCATTGGTTGTACCCCAATCATTCATTTTTTATATGCAAGTAACAGGATTCTAGGTTTTTCATCTCTTTAAGGGAGTTTATTGGTGTATTTTCTTTATCTATATTAGATTTTTATAGAGCTGCATGGAGGATCCGATCAGATCCGCCTAAAAAACTGACAGGCGGATCTGATCGGATCGCCCGTGTGAAAGAGCCCTTAGTGTTTCCATCCCTCTTTCTCCCCAAAAGGGAGAGAAAAGGGTTGGAATCTCCTCCCCTTTTTCCTCTGTTAGATAATTCTGGTTATTCTATTTTGCAGTATTTTGATGTAAATTTTTACTCTCTTTATGTGCTATAAGCTCCTGAAGAAGCGGTGAATTTTGCTGCGCGAAACATGTTGAGCGTCCAGCATCCAGATGATATCAACCACAATTGTTAACAGATATGAATTTAAGGTCATCCCATATGTGTATGCTATTTTATTTTAATAAATTGTTTTAAAGATAATGCGCTAGGCTGGTGCGCCCTCTGTCCGTTCCTTTTTTAGAGTCTGTTTGGGTTACCACGACCTGTTGAGAGTGGCAGCACAGCCGGGACTACGTCCATTCAACCTGAAATCGCATTCTCAGGATACCCGAGATGCACTGAAATTTGGCAATTTGGTGACTTTACCGCAATTTTACAGTGCTTATGGTGTGTTTTTCATAGGTCCTTCGACTCAAAAATTGCATCAAAAAACATAACACGGGTGTGTCATTGCTGCGTTTTGAATGCATTTCAATAGGGAGGTGCATTTTGGGTGCTGTTTTTTTTTTTTTTTTTTTTTTTTTTTTATGCAGCAAGAAAGAATTTTTTTTTTTTCCCAATTATTTTATTTAGAAAATAATTAATTTTTTATTTTTTTTTAAACACAACAGAAGTGCAACGGATCAGTGTGAAGACATACATGGAATTATCTTTTTTGCGCTAAAAGGTGCCGATAATGGCCAACAAATGAATATCATTAATTTAAACGAATATGAATCAACCTCTTCAGCCTCAGAGAGTTTTACCCCCTTAATGACCAGGCCATTCTTTGCGGTACAGCAGTGCGTTACTTTAACTGACAATTGCGCGGTTGTGCGACGCTGTAACACAAAATTGATGTCCATTTTTCCCACAAAGAAAGCTTTCTTTTAGTGGTATTTGATCACCTCTGCGGTTTTTTTAATTTATGAGCTATAAACAAAAAAAAGACAATTTAATAAAAACCAATATATGATTTTTTTCCCCCAAAAATATGTAGCAGAATACATATTGGCCTAAATTGATGAAGAAATTCGATTTTTTTCAATTTTTTTTTTTTTTTTATTGGCTGGGCTTTATAGCAGAAATTAAATAATATGGTTTTATTAAATCAACCTCTTCAGCCTAGGAGAGTTTTACCCTCCTTAATGACCAGGCCATTCTTTGCGATTCGGCACTGCGTTACTTTAACTGACAATTGCGCAGTCGTGCGACGCTGTACCCAAATAAAATCAATGTCCTTTTTCCCCACAAATAGAGCTTAGAGAAAAAAAAAAATATATATATATTTTTTAATTTCTGCTATAAAACACAGCCAATAAAAAAAGTTGAAAAAAAAAAAAATCGAATTTCTTCATTAATTTAGGCCAATATGTATTCTGCTACATATTTTTGGGGAACAAAATCCCAATCAGCGTATTTTGATTGTTTTGCGCAAAAGTTATCGCGTCTACAAGCGATGGGATTTTTTTATGGTGGAATTTTTTTTTCTTTCCTTTACTAGTAATGGCGACTATCAGCGACTTATAACGAGACTGCGATATTGCGGTGGACAAATCGCACACCTGACACTTTTTTGGGGGAAAAGTGACACCAATGCTAAAATTATGCTCTTACTGTACTGAAACTGGCAGGGAAGGGGTTAACATCAGGGGCGATCTAAGGGTTAAATGTGTCCCTGGGGGTGACTGCTAACTGGGGGGGGGGGGGGGGAGGGGAGCTCTAACTGGGCAAAGACTGAGATCCGTGTTCCTGCTTAGGCCCCTTTCACACTTGTGCAACTTGTCCTGCAACTTTGGACATCAGAGTTGCGCGACATGTCGCTCGCTATGTTTTCCAATGATTTCCATTCGTATATGCGCAACTTAAAGTTGAAGCAACTTCAAAGTAGTCCCTGCACTACTTTGGCCCGATTTTAATGCGTTTTGATATCCAAAGACATAGGCATTGCTTCAATCCCAGTCAAAATTGCTGTAAAAACGCTCGACTTTCAAGTCGCACAAGTGTGAAAGGGGCCTTTGCAGGAACAAAAGATCTCCATCTTCTTCCCTGTCAGAACGGCGTTCTGCCTCTCCTGGGGACAATCGGTGTTTGCCAGACCCACTGATTGGCATCCCGAGCCCAATCAGCACGCAATCACGACTCCGGTGACACGCGACCCCCCCCCCCCCCCCCAGTGGCTATTGTACTAAATGACGTACAGGTACACCGTTTCACGCAATAGCGCCGACCTTCAGCAGTACATTTTCCAGCCAACAGAATCCTTATGTGCATTATAATAATAAAATAGATGACTGCTTTCAGACCACCCGCCGCAGAAATACTACGGCGGGCTGGCCCTCCTGCGCAAACCGCTATAGGTATACATCGGTCGCGCGCCTCACCGCCGGGGAGCGCTCGCCGCCGCATTTCCGCCACCACTCGGCTCTGGGGACTCCAATGCACGGGGCAGGCAGCTCCGATTGCCTCCTGCCACCCGCGATTGCTCCCCGCTAAGAGAGAAGGACGGTCGGATGTTGTAAACACTGCTGACCGTTGTTCTCTCTGGAATGATCACAGAGCGCCTGTGATCCTTCTATATAGGATCACAGGTCTCTATGATCATTCCACACGCCCCATACGGTTAGAATCACTCCCCTAGGTACACATTTAACCCTTTGATCTCCCCTTGGTTAACCCCTTCCCTGCCAGTGTCATTATTACAGTAACAGTCCATATTTATAGCACTGATTACTGTAGTAATGTCACTGGTACCCCCAAAAGTGTCAAAAATGACAGTTAGGGGTCCGATCTGTCTGTCGCAATCCCGCTAAAAATCGCAGATCGCCGCCATTACTAGTAAAAAAAAAAAAAAAAAACACAATAAAAATGACATAAATCTTTCCCGTAGTTAGTAAACGTGATAACTTTTGCACAAACCAATCAAAATACACTTATTGAGATTTTTTTTTTTTTATCAAAAATATGTAGCAGAAAACAAATTGGCCTAAAATGTTAAAAAGTTTAGATTTTTACATTTTTTTTTTTTTTTGAAACTTTATATAGCAAAATGTGAAAAAAAAAAAATTATATTATATATATACACATTTTATATATATATTTTTTTTTTCAGAATTGTCGCTCTTTTTTTGTTTATAGCGCAAAAAATAAAAATTGCACAGGTGATCAAATATCACCAAAATAAAGCTCTATTTGTGGGAAAAAAAGGACATTTTATTTGGGTACAGCGTCGCACGACCGCACAATTGTTTGTTAACCACTTGCCGACCGCCGCACGACTATCTACGGCGGCGGTCAGCCCCTCACAGGCAAAGTGACGTAGGTCTACGTCGCTCGCCTGTGAGGGTTTAGGGAGCGAGCGCGCGCCGCCGGAGGCGCGCTCCCGCTCCCGCGTGGTCACGGACCCCCCCGCGCGCGTGACCGGCGGACCCGATCGCCGCTGGCCACTCTGCGATCGGCGGGGGAGAGGGAGAAAGTCAGGCAGCTTGTGTAAACAAGCTGCCTGTCATTCTCCCCTCTGTATGAGAGATGATCACATGGATCTACTATGTAGATCCATTGATCACTCTGCATACAGTTGAAGCCACAGCCAATCACAGTTAGAATCACGCCCCTAGGGACACACACAGCCCCTCCCTCTCAAATAAAGTTAACCCCTTCACTACCAGTGTATTTTTACAGTAACAGTGCATATATATAGCACTGATTACTGTAGAAATGTCACTGGTAACCCCAAAAGTGTCAAAAATGTCAGTCAAGGGTCCGATCTGTCCGCCGCAATGTCGCAGTACCGCAAAAAAAAAATCGCAGATCGCCGCCATTACGCGTTAAAAAAAAAAACAACAAAAATGACAAAAATCTTTCCCTTTGTTAGTAAACGCGATAACTTTTGCGCAAACCAATCAAAATACGCTTTTTGCGATTTTTTTTTACCAAACATAGGTAGCATAAAACAAATTGGCCGAAAATATTAAAAAATTTTGATTTTTACATTTTTTTTTGGGGGAATTTCATATAAAAAAAAGGGGAAAATATTGCTATTTTTGCAAAATTTACGCTCTTTTTTTGTTTATAGCGCGTGATCAAAAAATCGCACAGGTGATCAAATACCGCCAAAAGAAAGCTCTGTTTGTGGGAAAAAAAGGACGCCAAATTCGTTTAGGTACAGCGTCGCACGACCGCGCAATTGTCCGTTAAAGTCACGCAGTGCCGAATCGCAAAATACCCTCTGGTCGTTTAGCAGCCAAATCCTCCGGGGCTTAAGTGGTTAAAGTAATGCAGTGCCGAATTGCAAAAAATGGCCTGGCCATTAAGAGGGCAAATCCTTTCCGGTCCAGAAGTGGTTAATACAATACATTACCCTAAAAAAAGTTACCTTTTTCCTCTGAAGCCCCCCCACAAACTGCAATCAGATTACCCAACAGGCACCCCCTACTGACCAATCACAGATCAGCTTTCCACCGCTCATAGCTAAAAGAGTAAGGCTGGCCATACATGTTCAACTTTTGTTGTACAATTTTCTGTTAGATCTACCACAAACCAAATAATGTGAGGTCAAAGCTAAACAACACATTCACTTGTATCTAATTAGGCAGGCCTTCGTACTACATAGTTGAAGGTAAATTTCAAGAAAATTGGACAGAAAATTGGATCATGTATGGCCAGCCTAAGAAAAGCTACTTTCTGATTAGTGATCTCCCGCCGTTCTGCCGATGATATGGATGAGCCGCTGGGCGGTCACTTACCTTGGAGTGCGCCGGGCCTTGTTCACTCAGAAGTTTGTACTCAGGCTGAACTTTATTGAAACGGGCCAATTCATTCACTAGACACATGGGGGTTTTCTCTTTGGGGTTTGCCATGTTAGAAGAGACTGTGAGAGAGAGAGCAGAGATATGGATCAGGAATCCAGGAGTCATCTACATCCCGGGACCCCCCAGATATTACACAAATGATACACGTTACCTGGTTGGCTATGGTTTAGTTTCGGGAATTTTTTCTTGCTGTTCCCACCTCTCATGTTTGACACGGCTTTGGGATGTCTCAATGGTCAAGAAGATAGGGAGCTGTGTCCGTCAATGGACAAAAGAGAAGATGGAATTTTTCACTTACCATGAAATCCATTTCTCTGATGTTCATTGACGGACACAGCTCCCCCCCTCTGTGGAGTTGGCTTTCTTCGGACACTGTTGGTAACAAAACTGACTGCCTATATACCACCCGGGACTGCCCATAGGCGTAATATAGCTTTTTCCTGCCTAGTGTCCTACTCCTGTAGGGGGCAGTATAACCCAATGGTCAACATAAGTGCACAACTGTGCTCGTGTTGGACTAATCCTAGGTGTGCCACATCCCAGGTAAGAAAAATTTCTCCTGGTTGTGGGACTTTTTAGGCACTGGTTTAACCGATTGCCGACTGCTCACAGTATATTTACTGCGGCAGTCAGCACCTCACAGGCAGAGCGACGTAGTACTACGTCGCTAGCCTGTAAGGGTCTCGGGAGCGAGCGCGCGCTGCCAGAGGCGCGCTCCCGTGCGGGTGACCGGCAGACCCGATCGTCCGCCGGTCACTCGCGATCGTCGGGTGGAGAGGGAGAAAGGCAGGCGGCTAATATAAACAAAGCCGCCTGTCATTCTCCCCTGTGTAGAAACACTGATCAAACGGTTCTGCTATGTAGGACCGTTGATCACTGTTCCTACACCTCAAGCCACAGCCAATCACAGCCCCTAGGGACACACATAACCCCTCCCTCTCAAAAAAAAAAGTTAACCCCTTCACTGCCAGTGTCCTTTTAACAGTAACAGTGCATATATATAGCACTGATTACTGTAGTAATGTCACTGGTACCCCCAAAAGTGTAAAAAATGTCAGTCAAGGGTCCGATCTGTCCGCCGCAATAAAAAAAAAAAAAAAAAAAAAAAAAAAAAAAAAAAAAAAAAAATCGCAGATTGCCGCCATTACGCGTTTAAAAAAAAAAAAAAGACAAAAATCTTTCCCTTTGTTAGTAAACGCGATAACTTTTGCGCAAAACAATCAAAATACGCTTTTTGCGATTTTTTTTTACCAAACATATGTAGCATAAAACAAATTGGCCGAAAATGTTAAAAAAATTTTGATTTTTACATTTTTTTTGAGAATTTCATATAAAAAAATGTGAAATATATTATTTTTGCAAAATTGTCGCTCTTTTTTTGTTTATAGCGCATGATCAAAAAAAAAATCGCACAGGTGATCAAATACCACCAAAAGAAAGCTCTGTTTGTGGGAAAAAAAGGACGTCAAATTCGTTTAGGTACAGCGTCGCACGACCGCGCAATTGTCCGTTAAAGTCACGCAGTGCCAAATCGCAAAATAGGCCCTGGTCAGGAAGGGGGTAAAATCTTCCGGGGCTTAAGTGGTTAAAGAAGTTGAATGTAAACAAAAAAATATTTAATGAAAATACAATTTATTCGAAAAAAATGACATGGGTTAAAAGAATGGCAAACTAATACAATACATAGAATCCACAGGCAGAAAAGTGACCACTAGACCCCAGGGTATAGACCCTACGCGTTTCGAAGTCACAATTATAACTCCTTCAGGGGTAACCTTGGATAGCGGTATAATTCTGCTATGTTGATTTGAAATTGTAGGCCTGCCAACATCATATTAAAAACAGGTAATCAGAGTGCTCAAACCATTGACCAAGAAATGCTGATCAGAGGTGTCAGGATGGATTCTTTGTTAATGATGATCCACAGAGAGAGATCTCAAAGATGTGTGCTATCCAGCCAGCGGCTGGTTGGGGACAGCTGAAACCCAAGAGTTGGAAACTCTTAAGGATGTTTCAGTAGAATCAAAAATCTATGTGGGAAAGGATCATCATTTTCCTGGTGAATGAGCAACCGCTATCCAAGGTTACCCCTGAAGGAGTTATAATTGTGACTTCGAAACGCGTTGGGTCTATACCCTGGGGTCTAGTGGTCACTTTTCTGCCTGCGGATTCTATGTATTGTATTAGCTTGCCATTCTTTTAACCCATGTCATTTTTTTTTCTAATAAATTGTATTTTCATTAAATATTTTGTTGTTTACATTCAACTTCTTTAACCACTCTGCAACCGCTCACAGTAATATTACTGCGGCAGAGTGGCTCGTTATCGTCCAGCGACGTAGTATTAACGTCGTTGGACACTCCCCCTTCTGGGCGGCGCTTGCGCGCCGCCGGAGGCTCGCTCCCGCTGTTTTCATTCACAGCGGGAGTCGGGCCAGGGGAGGAGCAGCGGTGATCGCCGCTGCTCTGCCCCGATCGTCGGGGATCTAGTGTGGAGATCCGCCCGCCTGTGTAAACACAAGCGGGCGGATCTCCCAAGTGACAGGGAGTGACAGATCGGACTGTTCAGCATAGCTGGACATCCGATCTGTCCCTGGCTCACTCAGTCACCTCCCCCCCCTACACGTCAGTAAGCACCAGGCATACATTAACCCCTCCCTCTCCAATAAAATTAACCCCTTCCCTGCCAGTGTCATTTTTACAGTAACAGTGCATATGTATAGCACTGATTACTGTAGTAATGTCACTGGTACCCCCAAAAGTGTCAAAAATGTCAGTCAAGGGTCCGATCTGTCCGCCGCAATGTCGCAGTCCCGCAAAAAAAAATCGCAGATCGCCGCCATTACGCGTTAAAAAAAAACACCAAAAATGACAGAAATCTTTCCCTTTGTTAGTAAACGCAATAACTTTTGCGCAAATCAATCAAAATACGCTTATTGCGATTTTTTTTACCAAACATATGTAGCATAAAACAAATTGGCCAAAAATTTTTAAAAAAATTGGTTTTTACATCTTTTTTGGGGGGAATTTCATATAAAAAAAGTTAAAAATATTGTTATTTTTTCAAAATAAACGCTCTTTTTTTGTTTATAGCGCAAAAAGTAAAAATCGCACAGGTGATCAAATACCACCAAAAGAAAGCTCTGTTTGTGGGGAAAAAAAGGACGTAAATTTCGTTTGGGTACGGCGTCGCACGACCGCGCAATTGTCAGTTGAAGTCGCACAGCGCCGAATCGCAAAAAAGTGGCCTGGACGGAAGACAGCAAAATCCTCCGGTGGTAAAGTGGTTAAACCAGTGCCTAAAAAGTCCCACAACCAATGGTCAAGATAAGGAGCTGTGTCCGTCAATGAACATCAGAGAATAAGATTTTACGGGAAGTAAAAAATCCCATTATTTTGGGAGATACCGGGTTGTTGGCTATCCTATTACGGATGCCAAATCACATGCTCACCCAGTGTCAGGTATTAACCTCCCTAGCGGTATGATTATGTCAGGAATTATGTACCAAAAGCGGTACAATTATTTGATATTTATAATTTATAATATATATTATAAAATATAAATATAAAATATATTATAAAATATAAAATATATTATAAAATATAAATATAAAATATATTATAAAATATAAAATATATTATAAAATATAAATATAATATATATATTAATAATATAATTTACAATTTATAATATTTGATATTTTTCTGATACTAAGGTGATACAGTGTAATCCTCTCAGATTACATTGTATCGTCTCCTTTTTATGTGTTTGTGTTTTGTGCAACTTTTGAATTTCCCTCCCAGTTCCGCTCCCATGCACCATTGCTGCTGCAGGGAACGGAACCAGGAAGTCATCAGAGCGACGGACGACGCGGCGGGGATCACGGTGGTGATCACAGCAATGGGAGATCATCGCTGAATCGCCAGGAGAAAGTAAGGAACCCCCGCTGCACATCTACCCCGAGCGTGACTCGGGGATACCAATCCTAGCATGAAAAAACCACCCCGAGTCACGCTCGGGGTTACCGCTAAGGGAGTTAATGGAGCAGTAGGCAAAGGTGAGAATATGCTAAGGTGGAGGTAAGTGCCTTGGAAAGGGAGTGTCAGGCAGCCCTAAAACGATACCTGAAAACTCTATGAAAGGCACAAATATTAATATAGTTAAAGTGCTACTAAAGCCACAGCAGTAAAATCAGTCTGTGTATGCAGTAAGGCCCCTTTCACATTTATGCGACGCGATTTTGCGTCACGATTTTGACGCGACTTTGCCGCAATTTTGAAAGCAATGGCTATATACCTCAAAACGCATTAAAATCGCGCAGGAACTACTTTGAAGTCGGTGCGACTTCAAAACGCACTGATATGAATAGGGCTCATTGAAAATAATGGAAAACGACTTGTCATGCGATTTTGCGGTCCAAAATCGCGGGACAAGTCGCACTAGTGTGAAATGGGCCTAAAGCAGTGTTTTTCTAACACTAACAGGCCAGGTTTGCAAGAAAACTGAAATACATCCCAGGTGATCTCATTTGCTGCTCAGTGATTGCAGTATTCTAGTCTGCATCTCCCCAAGGTAATACTTAAAATCTGGCCTGTTGGTGTGCCCTGAAGACCGGGGTTGAGAAACACTGCAGTAAAGCATGCTTGTTATACTCACTGTGGAACCTGAGAGGGTTAATCCTCTGCATTGTGTAAAAACGCTGTTTGATTCTGTCTTCTCTGATCCTCCCCTTCTTTTCACAGTCCCCAATCCATCTGATTCCCAATCCACACAGCCTTGGGGGGTCACTTTGCACATGCTCAGTTTGGTTTGCTAAAGAGTTTTGTTTTCTTGGGAGTGTGCATGAGATCAGCACAGAGCCAATCAGCACTGTCCAGACAGAGGGTCAGGGGTCCTGCATAGGGATGCACCGATCCGATATTTGGATCGGATATCGGCCCCGATATGGGCAAAATAGCTGGATCGGGGGATCGGTAAAATGAACAGATCCACGGGCCGATCCGATTTTGCTCTTTATAGCTTGTGAGGGAGCAGAGAACAGCTGTCAAAGAAAAAAAAAAGAGCCTCCTGCAAATGCCTTTCAACTCTCCCAGTTAGGTAAACACAATGATTACAATGTATCTTTTCATTCCGTCTGCTGGAGGAGGGAAGTTTAACCTCTTAAAGCGGAGTTCCAGCCATTTACTCACCTGACCAACGGTCCAGCGATGCGGCCGCCCGAAGCCTCGATCCTCACCCTCGGCGCCGGCATCACTGCTGTGGGCACCCGGCTGTGACAGTTTGCGGCTTCACAGCCGGGTACCCACTGCGCATGCGCGAGTCGCGCTGCGCGCCGTGATTGGCCGGCAATCTTCTGGGACCTCTGACGTGTCCCAGAAGATTGCAGGGAGGGGGGGGGGGGGGGAAGAGGAGAACTTCCGTTCAGGGCGCCGCTCCGAGCGGAAGTGGGAGCGGGTACCTGTCAAAACTAGGTACCCGCTCCCCCCCCAAAAAAATGACATGCCAAATGTGGCATGTCGGCGGGTCAGGACTCCCTAAAGCGGAAGTTCCACTTTTGGGTGGAACTCCGCTTTAAAGACTAAACCCATGACATTTTAGATTTTGAATGCACAATGTTATAAGGTATCTGCCGATACCGATCCAAAGTATTTTGTTATAAGCTCAAAAAACAGTACTTCCGGATCGGACTCGGGATCGGCGATTTCACAAAGCAAAAGATCGGGACCAAAAAAGTCGGATCGGTGCATCCCTAGTCCTGCAGCCTTAGAGGACAGTCAGAGAAGAATGAAAACTCCTCCTACAAGCTTTAACTAAACACTGATAGAAGTCACAAGACTGCTATATACTGCTGATGAAAAAAAGTATTTAGCAGTTTATATTTACTAAAACTATTGCATTTCCATGTTCTGTGTACTGTGGGAGACCAGAAATAGTAAAGAGGTCCTGGGTTTAGTAACACTTTAATGTCCCTGTAAACAGGGTGCAGACAGAAGCCCGGTTGACCATACAGGAAAAATCCTTACCTGCAGCAGCGTTGCCAGAGGTGACAGACGAAGGTGGCAGGGCGGAGCTCTGGTGTGGTCTTCCTGCATGTTCAGAGGGCAGGGGGCCGGCAGTGGGCGGGATCCCCAGAGACTGAGGGAGGGCAGAGTGCGGCTTCTTGCTCAGCAGGCTCCCTGAGAGGGCGGCAGGTGCGTTCTGGACTTGTGACATGATGACGTCTATCAGAGATGGCCGCTGGCAGGAGACAGTGTTCAGTGCAGAGTGAAGCTGAGTGAAGACTGGAGTGAAGGGATTATCTGTAAGAATGAAACATTTCCTATCAGGTGACCACAGCAGACTGGCTGGATATCTCCTGCATTGTATTCTGGTCTAGCGCCACCTAGTGCAGCCTAGAGAGCTATAGATAAATGAACAGAGGGGTCCTCTATACAGCCAAAGGCAGGGTATCCCCTCTGTACTGGATGATAAAGAACTACCACTAGAGTCTAAACACCCAACAGTGAGCAGTGCAGCCAATTTCACACAGTTCTCCACTACAAGTTGCCAGGGGATCGCTCATCATTGATGGATTGGTCTCCAAAACTATGGGAGCCGCCATAGCTCCAGCGCCAACTTCACTTTGCAGAGGAGTAATACCGATAGAGATTCTTCTCTCCTCTCTCAGCAAAGTAGCGAAAACCACCAATTACATTTTCCTATGCCTGCAAGTGGGTCAAGCCCCCATAGAATACCAACATAAGGGATCCCAGACCCTACGTAATACCGATGTAAGATGGTCCCGCCCTATCATCAAAAAAGGGCACCATAAGCGGGCATTCTCTTCAGACTACTGCCTCAGCCAATGGCAAGGCTCCCCGTCTCTTACTGGTGGCAAGGGGGGTCCCGCCTTCCCCCCCCACTGGCACAAAGGGCAAGGCGGGTCCCGCCTCCCCCCCTGGCACAAAGGGCAAGGGGGGTCCCGCCTCCCCCCCTGGCACAAAGAGCAAGGGGGGTCCCACCTCCCCCCCTCGCACAAAGGGCCAGGGGGATCCCCCCCACTGGCACAAAGGGCAAGGCGGGTCCCGCCTCCCCCCCGGCACAAAGAGCAAGGCGGGTCCCGCCTCCCCCCCGGCACAAAGAGCAAGGGGGGTCCCACCTCCCCCCCTGGCACAAAGAGCAAGGGGGGTCCCGCCTCCCCCCCTCGCACAAAGGGCCAGGGGGATCCCCCCCCACTGGCACAAAGGGTCAGTAAGTTCCACCAGCCCCTTGCACTGTAAAGCAGTCTAACTTCCACAGCAAGTCGAAAGTATGTTTATTGAGCACAATCTGCACTCATTTAGATTCAGCATTTTTTAACATTTTAGACCAATTTGTTTTCTGCTACATATTTTTGGTGAAAAAAAAAAAATCGCAATAAGCGGATTTTGATTGGTTTGCGCAAAAGTTATTGCGTTTACTAACAAAGGGAAAGATTTCTGTCATTTTTATTGTGTTTTTTTTTTAACTCGTAATGCGATTTTCTTTTTGCGGGACTGCGACATTGCGGCCAACAGATCGGACCCCTAACTGACATTTTTGACACTTTTGGGGGTACCAGTGACATTACTACAGTAATCAGTGCTATAAATATGCACTTTTACTGTAAAAACGACACTGGCAGGGAAGGGGTTAACTTTATTAGAGATCCAGGGGTTAAGTGTGTCCCTAGGGGCGTGCTTCTAACTGTCAGGGGGCGTGGCTTTTGATGTAACCACAGAGATATACGATCCTACATAGCAGGATCGTATGATCTCTGCAGTTACATCAGGGAGAATGACAGACGGTTGTGTTTACATCAGCCGCCTGCCTTTCTCCCTCTCCTGCGGGAGATCGCGGGTGGCCGGCGGACATCGGAGCCACCGGTCACTCGCGCGGGGATTTCAGGGAACGAGCGGGGGCGGGAGCTCGCCCCCTATTAGCTTGCAGGCGAGTGACGTACCCATACGTTACTTTGCCCAGGAGGGGCTGACCCCAGCAGTATATGTACTTGTATCACCATGAATGTCATAGTGGGAGGAATAGTCCGACGGCCATTATTCTATAAATTGATAATCTGTAAAGGCTTTTATTATTAGTAGTAAACTCCGCCTGGTCACTTTTACCTACAGGTAAGCCAATAATAAATCTTACCTGTAGGTACAATGAATATCTCATAGGAGATATTCACATGTTCTGCAGCCGGTGACGTCACCGGCGCATTCGCATTGCGCTCCAAATTGGTAGACGGAATGTGCCATCAATCCAGAGCTCTGTGCTACGATTGTGACTCCTGTGCCCATGCATGGGAGTAGAGAGACACAATCATATAAGAATCGCTATCTCCATCGATTTCATTCCCGAATTTCCACGATTCTCAGTGACAAAATTGACAGCTCACATTTGTGTAGATCGGGGGGTGGGGAACGTGCGGCCCCCGAAATCATTTGGACCGACCCCCTATGTCATCCCAAGTCCCCCGCAAGGTGAGGTGTGTCTCAGCTGAGCTGTCAGAACGGAGCCGATGTTTCCTGTATAGTTCTGGAGTCACAGGCGGAGGGATATCTAATGCACTCCGTCTGGGATAAGACTGAACAATACAGGAAGCGTCTTCCTCCAACTTGATGTCTCTAGCCAGCAGTACCCAAAGCAGTACCAGCCAGCACTACCAGCCAGAACCAGCAGTACCAGGACTACCAGCCAGAGCCAGCAGTACCCACAGTGTTACCAGCCAGCACTACCAGCCAGAGCCAGCAGTACCCACAGCAGTACCAGCCAGAGCCAGCAGTACCAGCCAGAGCCAGGACTACCAGCCAGAACCAGCAGTACCAGCACTACCAGCCAGAGCCAGCAGTACCCACAGCAGAACAAGCCAGCATAACCAGCCAGAGCCAGCAGTACCCACAGCAGAACCAGCCAGAGCCAGCAGTACCCACAGCAGAACCAGCCAGAGCCAGGATGACCAGCCAGAGCCAGGAGTACCCACAGCAGTACCGGCCAGCAGTGTACCAGCCTGAGCCAGCAGTGTACCAGCCAGCACTGCTAGCCTGAGCCAGCAGTGCCTACCGCAGTACCAGCCTGAGCCAGCAGTGCCCACCGCAGTACCAGCCTGAGCCAGCAGTGCCTACCGCAGTACCAGCCTGAGCCAGCAGTGCCTACCGCAGTACCAGCCTGAGCCAGCAGTGCCTACCGCAGTACCAGCCTGAGCCAGCAGTGGCTATCGCAGTACCAGCCTGAGCCAGCAATGCCCACCGCAGTACCAGCGAGCACAATCAGCCTGAGCCAGCAGTGACCACCGGAGTACCCACAGCACAGTACCAGCCAGCAGTACCCACAGCACAGTACCAGCCAGCAGTACCCACAGCACAGTACCAGCCAGCAGTACCCACAGCACAGTACCAGCCAGCAACATGCACAGCACAGTACCAGCCAGCAGTACCCATCAGCACTACCGATAACAGTACCAACCAGCAGTACCCACAGCACGATACAAACCAGCGCTACCAGCCTGAGCCAGCAGTAGCGGCCAGCACAGTACCCCTCTTGTTTGATAACCTAATGTTCAGAGGTTGTAAATCTTTAAAATAAAGATTGAGAATCGTGAGAGAATCGTGATCGTCATTCCAAGCCAAAAAAATCGTAATTCTCATTTTGCCATCGTGCAGCTCTTCACGGGAGTGATGTCATTGCGGCTGGAGCCTGCAGACCCAGAAGGAAGACTGGGTGAAGTATTTTAAGATTTACAGTATAACTAAAAGGCAAAGCCTTTCTTTTTTTTAGTTTTGGATAGAATGGCATATACACCGACCCCAGGAGCTGACACTTCACTCCTCTCTTCATATAGAATATGTACACCCCCCATTCACAGCCATTGTACTGACCCAAAGAACTTACACTCTGCTTCACTCTTTAAATTATATACACCCCCTCTCTGTATCCCCAGTCATTGTACTGGCCCCAGGAGCTGACACTCCACTGTATAATATTTACACCCCCTCTCTGTATTCCTAGTCATTGTACTGACCATAGGAGCTGACACTCCTCAGCTCCTGGGGTCAGTACATTATATATAAAGGGGAGAGTAGAGTGTCAGCTCCTGGGGTCAGTACAATATATATAAAGGGGAGAGTAGAGTGTCAGCTCCTGGGATCAGTACATTATAAGGGGGAGAGTAGAGCGTCAGCTCCTGGGGTCAGTACAATATATATAAAGGGGAGAGTAGAGTGTCAGCTCCTGGGATCAGTACATTATAAGGGGGAGAGTAGAGCGTCAGCTCCTGGGGTCAGTACATTATATGTAACGGGGAGAGTAGAGTGTCAGCTCCTGGGATCATTCCGTACATTATAAAGGGGAGAGTAGAGTGTCAGTTCCTGGGGTCAGTACATTATATATAAAGGGGAGAGTAGAGTGTCAGCTCCTGGGGACAGTACATTGTATATAAAGGGAAGAGTAGAGTGTCAGCTCCTGGGGTCAGTACATTATATATATAATATATATAAAAAGGGGAGAGAAGAGTGTCAGCTCCAGGGGTAAGTACATTATATATATGTATATATAGGGGAGAGTAGAGTGTCAGCTCACGGGGTCAGTACATTATATGTAAAGGGGAGAGTAGAGTGTCAGCTCCTGGGATCAGTGCATTATATATAAAGGGGAGAGTAGAGTATCAGCTCCTGGGGACAGTACATTATTTACAAAAGGGAGAGTAGAGTGTCAGCTCCTGGGGTCAGTACATTGTATATATAGATATAAAAAGGGGAGAGAAGAGTGTCAGCTCCAGGGGTAAGTACATTATATATAAAGGGGAGAGTAGAGTGTCAGCTCCTGGGGTCAGTACATTTTATATATATATATATATATATATATATATATAAAGGGGAGAGTAGAGTGTCAGCTCCTGGGGTCAGTACATTATATATATAAAGGGGAGAGTAGAGTGTCAGCTCCCTTGGTCAGTACATTATATATAAAGGGGAGAGTAGAGTGTCAGCTCCTGGGATCAGTACATTATTATATATAAAGGGGAGAGTAGAGTGCCAGCTCCTGGGGTCAGTACATTATATATAAAGGGGAGAGTAGAGTGTCAGCTCCTGGGGTCAGTACATTATATATAAAGGGGAGAGTAGAGTGTCAGCTCCTGGGGTCAGTACATTATTATATATAAAGCGGAGAGTAGAGTGTCAGCTCCTGGGATCAGTACATTATTATATATAAAGGGGAGAGTAGAGTGCCAGCTCCTGGGGTCAGTACATTATATATAAAGGGGAGAGTAGAGTGTCAGCTCCCTTGGTCAGTACATTATAAGGGGGAGAGTAGAGTGTCAGCTCCTGGGATCAGTACACTGATTGGGAATACAGGAAGGGGGAGGTGTATATATTATATATGAAGAGATGAGTGTTAGCTCTTGGGGTCAGGGCTGGTAATAAAAGGGGGAGGAGGTGTATAGATGACATATGAAGAGTGGATTGTCAGCTCTTGGGATCAGTACAATGACTGAGAATACAGGGGGGGTGTATGGGGGAAAGGAGGGGGGGGGTCTATCAGTGGTTGCCATGGTGACATGAGAGGTGTTGCCCCTGGTAACCCTGCAATGTCTGGCTGTAGGCCGATCTCCGCTCTCACCTGTCGGTGTCCATACACGGAGCGGCGCGGTGTCGGTGAAGGATCCGGTTCGGGCGGTGGAGGAGGGGAACACGGCAAACACTAAAGAGAAGAGCAGCCTGACCTTCCGGAAGTGACGTCACCCGGCACTGCGGAGGAGGCGGGACCTGTACATCTCCCTTCGGCGTCCGCCCGGCTCCTCCCCTCCATGGCTTCAACCCACACCCCTTTCTGGATGTTCCTCCCCTTTACGCTTAGCCACACCCCTCATCCAAAACCGCCCATGTGCCCGAGGAGCCCCGCATGTGGGAGTACAGCTTCCAGCAGTGCTGACACCCGGGGAGTGTAGAATGGCGCTGACCTCCAGATGGAGCTCTGATACACAGTGCAGCTCACTGCAACCTCCTCCATATCAACCCAAAGTCTATCTGAAATCCCCGCCCCCCATGTCAGCTCTGTGCACCCCTCATTTCACCCTGACCCCTCCCCCCACGTCAGCTCTGTGCACCCCTCATTTCACCCTGACCCCTCCCCCCATGTCAGCTCTATACTCCCCTCATTTCACCCTGACCCCTCCCCCATGTCAGCTCAGTGCACCCCTCATTTCACCCTGACCCCTCCCATGTCAGCTCAGTGCACCCCTCATTTCACCCTGACCCCTCCCATGTCAGCTCTATGCACCCCTCATTTCACCCTGACCCCCCATGTCAGCTCTATGCACCCCTCATTTCACCCTGACTCCCCATGTCAGCTCTGTGCACCCCTCATTTCACCCTGACCCCCCATGTCAGCTCTATGCACCCCTCATTTCACCCTGACCCCCCCATGTCAGCTCTATGCACCCCTCATTTCACCCTGACCCCCCATGTCAGCTCTGTGCACCCCTCATTTCACCCTGACCCCCCCATGTCAGCTCTATGCACCCCTCATTTCACCCTGACCCCCCATGTCAGCTCTATGCACCCCTCAGTTCACCCAGACCCCTCCCCCCATGTCAGCTCTGTGCACCCCTCATTTCAACCTGACCCCCCCATGTCAGCTCTGTGCACCCCTCATTTCAACCTGACCCCCCCATGTCAGCTCTATACACCCCTCATTTCACCCTGACCCCCCCATGTCAGCTCTATACACCCCTCATTTCACCCCTCCCCCATGTCAGCTCTGTGCACCCCTCATTTCACCCTGACCCCCCCCATGTCAGCTCTGTGCACCCCTCATTTCACCCTGACCCCTCCCCCCATGTCAGCTCTATACACCCCTCATTTCACCCTGACCCCTCCCCCATGTCAGCTCAGTGCACCCCTCATTTCACCCTGACCCCTCCCATGTCAGCTCAGTGCACCCCTCATTTCACCCTGACCCCTCCCATGTCAGCTCTATGCACCCCTCATTTCACCCTGACCCCCCATGTCAGCTCTATGCACCCCTCATTTCACCCTGACCCCCCATGTCAGCTCTGTGCACCCCTCATTTCACCCTGACCCCCCATGTCAGCTCTATGCACCCCTCATTTCACCCTGACCCCCCCATGTCAGCTCTATGCACCCCTCATTTCACCCTGACCCCCCATGTCAGCTCTGTGCACCCCTCATTTCACCCTGACCCCCCCATGTCAGCTCTATGCACCCCTCATTTCACCCTGACCCCCCATGTCAGCTCTATGCACCCCTCAGTTCACCCAGACCCCTCCCCCCATGTCAGCTCTGTGCACCCCTCATTTCAACCTGACCCCCCCATGTCAGCTCTATACACCCCTCATTTCACCCTGACCCCCCCATGTCAGCTCTATACACCCCTCATTTCACCCCTCCCCCATGCCAGCTCTGTGCACCCCTCATTTCACCCTGACCCCCCCCCCCCCCATGTCAGCTCTATGCACCCCTCATTTCACCCTGACCCCCCATGTCAGCTCTATGCACCCCTCATTTCACCCTGACCCCCCATGTCAGCTCTATGCACCCCTCATTTCACCCTGACCCCCCATGTCAGCTCTGTGCACCCCTCATTTTACCCTGACCCCCCATGTCAGCTCTATGCACCCCTCATTTCACCCTGACCCCTCCCCCCATGTCAGCTCTATGCACCCCTCAGTTCACCCAGACCCCTCCCCCCATGTCAGCTCTGTGCACCCCTCATTTCAACCTGACCCCCCCATGTCAGCTCTGTGCACCCCTCATTTCAACCTGACCCCCCCATGTCAGCTCTATACACCCCTCATTTCACCCTGACCCCCCCATGTCAGCTCTATACACCCCTCATTTCACCCCTCCCCCATGTCAGCTCTGTGCACCCCTCATTTCACCCTGACCCCCCCATGTCAGCTCTATGCACCCCTCAGTTCACCCAGACCCCTCCCCCCATGTCAGCTCTGTGCACCCCTCATTTCAACCTGACCCCCCCATGTCAGCTCTGTGCACCCCTCATTTCAACCTGACCCCCCCATGTCAGCTCTATACACCCCTCATTTCACCCTGACCCCCCCATGTCAGCTCTATACACCCCTCATTTCACCCCTCCCCCATGTCAGCTCTGTGCACCCCTCATTTCACCCTGACCCCCCCATGTCAGCTCTATGCACCCCTCATTTCACCCTGACCCCCCCATGTCAGCTCTATGCACCCCTCATTTCACCCTGACCCCCCATGTCAGCTCTGTGCACCCCTCATTTCACCCTGACCCCCCCATGTCAGCTCTATGCACCCCTCATTTCACCCTGACCCCCCATGTCAGCTCTATGCACCCCTCAGTTCACCCAGACCCCTCCCCCCATGTCAGCTCTGTGCACCCCTCATTTCAACCTGACCCCCCCATGTCAGCTCTGTGCACCCCTCATTTCAACCTGACCCCCCCATGTCAGCTCTATACACCCCTCATTTCACCCTGACCCCCCCATGTCAGCTCTATACACCCCTCATTTCACCCCTCCCCCTCCCCCATGTCAGCTCTAGAGCAGCCTAGTGTACCTCTCCAGGTTAGCCCAACATACCCTCCATGGTAATCCTGTGCACATTACCCCAAGATCACTCTACCAACACCCCCTCCCCCCAAAGGTCAGCCCTATATCAGCGCTGAGTCCCGCCAGAGCTCCCCCCTTACATCAAATGTGCCCACAAGAGCTCCCCCTTACATCAAATGTGCCCACCAGAGCTGTTTCTTACATCACATGTGCCCACCAGAGCTGCTTCTTACATCAGGTGTTCCCACCAGTGCTCCTCCTTACATCAGAGGTGCCCTTCAGAGCTCCCTCTTGCATCAGATGTACCCACCAGAGCTCTCCTTTACTTCTGGTTTGCCCAACGGCACGCCCTTTTACATGAAGTGTAGCCACCAGAGCACTCTCTTAATCAGATGTGCCTACCAGAGCTCCCCCTTACATTACGTGTGTCAACCAAACCTCTTCCTTACATCAGATGTGCCCACCAGAGCTTCCTCTTACATCAAAAATGTCCACCAGAGCTCTTTGTTACATCAGATGTTTCCACCAGAGCTCCCTCTTATATCGAATGTGCCCACCAGAGCTGCCCCTTACATCTGATGTGCCCACCAAAGCTCCTGCTTACATCATGTGAGCCCACCGGAGGTCTTTTTTACATTAGGTGTGCTCACCAGAACTCCTTCTTACATCAGGTGTGCGAGATGAAAAAAAAAAAAAAAACATCCTGTGTGCATGGGGCCCAAAAATGGGCAGAGAAACCAATGGTCGAGGTCTGCAAATGGTGACACCCCAGATACAGCAATCCCAGAAGAAGACATAGCCCTAGTCCAATGTGTGGTCACCACATTCACCTGGGAAGTAGAAGGTCTTTATCCATGTAGGTCTTAGGGATAGTCTTCACAATCCACCCTGTGATAACTCCAGTAGAGACCGCTTTTCTACAACTTCTATTGAGTATCCAGAGATAAAACTATAATCCTTCCACTTTATAAAACTCTGGTCCGACCGCATCTGGAGTATTCTGTCCAGTTCTGGTCGCCAGTCCTCAGGAGGGATGTGTTGGAGCTGGAGAGAGTCCACAGAAGGGCAACTAAACTAATTAGGGGATTGGAGGACCTTAATTATGAAGAGCGTCTGCAATCGCTCGATTTATTCTCCCTGGAGAAGAGAGGGGACATGATAGCAATTTATAAATATCTCAATGGGGATCTCAGCTTAGAAAAAAAGCTATTCAGTCAAAGGGATTGCATGAGGACTCGAGGGCATACAATGCGATTAGAGGAGAAGTATTTTAACCTCAGGCAACGTGGGGGGTTCTTTACTGTTAGGGCTACAGGATTGTGGAATTCTCTACCACAAGAGGTGGTTTCTGCAGGAAGTATGGTGGCTTTCAAAAGACTCTTAGACGTACATCTCAAGGATCAGAACATTCAGGGGTATGAGAAATGATTACAGCCACACACACCTACATAGGTTGAACTGGATGGACTATTGTCTTTATTCAACCTCACCTACTATGTAACTATGGATAACAAAGACGTTTTGATGGAGGATATGGCTTCAAGACAGCAAGAGAAAACCTGTCCTACAACTAGAGCAGGGGTCTCCAAACTTTCAAAGCGAAGGGCCAGTTTACTATCCTTCAGATATTAGGAGGGCCGGACTAGGGCCAGTGGGAGTAGAAAATGTCTAGGCGTCCAGTGGGAGTAAACCCTGCCCTATTTTTGGAGTCAGTGGGTGAACTAGTGCGCCTTCGTGGGTGTTAGTAGAAGTAATAGTTTCTCATCATTGGTGTCAGTGTAAGGAATAGTGCCCCATTGTTGGGGATAGTTGAAGGGATAGTGCCCCAGCCCAGCTAAGCCCCACCGTGTATGTAAGTCTATAGATGCACACAGCTCGGCTTGCGATCGAGTCTGGACGTGTGCTCTCCAGGGCTGGCTTCAGTGTAGAGGAGAGATAGCCGACAATGGCTGCAGAGCCTGGGCAGTGATGTCACCCATAGGCTTACTATGGGGCAACTGTTGATGGCTGTCCCTCCTTTACACTGAAGCCGGCACTGGGACTGGAGTGACTTCAGGATAGGTAAATATTGGCATCTTTCCTTTTACAGGGTACATAGGATAGGCTTAAAATGGAGGGAGGAGTAGATTTAAACTAAAGCCTCATACACACGCCACGATTATCGGCCGACCGGTCGTCCGTCTTTTGTCCAGAATGGTGTTTTGTTGGTTGGAATGTGCCTAGACTGCACACAAATTTTCTCGCCCAACAAAATTCTACTTCAGAAGTGTTGGTTTGCTTTCTTTGTGTTCTTTCTTCTCTGAGCATGCCCAGACTTGCTCATTAGATTTTTCCCTGTCTAAATCTGTACTGACTGCACGAAAATCGGCCGTGTTTTGACGGCAGACAAAAATTTTATAGTCTGCACACCAGATTTTTTTTCGGCCGAAAAGTCAGAGTCGGTTGTCGGTAGGGTGACCACATGTCCCGGATCGCCCGGGACAGTCCCGCATTTGGAGAGTCTGTCCCGGGTCCCGGTCACCCTCATTCCGGGACAATGCAGTGTCCCGGAATATCGTGAGAACACGTGCCGCACTGCCGCGCCGCTCCGCTCCCCCACCGAACCGGCAGAAAGGAAGAGGAAGTGCGCGGCAGCGCGAGCTGCATTCATACTAGTGCATCATCATCATGTGACTGCTGGTCTGGACTGTACCATGTCCGGCGGCCGCTGGATGAGAGGATGGCTGGCTGGGCTGTACCATGTTAGAGGGCGCTCAGGGCGGGCTGTACAATTCGAGCCAACACGAGAGCAGAGCAGTGAGCAGAGGAGTGTATTGTAAATGAATAGAATGTCTGCTGTGCTCTGTGTCACAACAGCGTGAGTGTCCAGTGTGTGTGGCTCGGAGCCACTGGCTCCTCCCCTGCCTTGCTGCACGCTGCGCAGTGCGCGGCCGAGTGAGAGTCACGTCACGTGACGACGGTGACGTCAGCCGGACTCCGGAGCCGGGATCTGTCTGTGCGGCGCCGCCTCACCTCAGCCTGCTGCTGTAACTGAGTCACTGACTGTGACTGTCTGTAATCCAACCACGGCCGGCCGATATCAGCATTTAAGAGGAGGACAAAACCTGGACAAATGTAAGTTTAACTTTTTAATGGATGAGTGTCCGGGTGTAGGGCCTTAAAGATGTATTTGCACATTGTAAATCTCCTGTCTAAACTAATTGGCAAAAAAAAGTATAAAAAAATCATCTTTTTTTTTTTGAGTGGGGGATTAGAGGGGGTGGGGTGTTGCGGGGGGGGGGGGGGGTCCCTGAATGGCAGTTTAGAGATGTGGTCACCCTAGTTGTCGGAAGCATCATACTAACAAGCTGAAAATCCTGTACCATGCCCACAGCATTGTCCTGTACCATGCCCGCAGCCCTGCATTGTCCTTTACCATGCCCGCAGCCCTGCATTCTCACCCTAGGCTTATACTCGAGTCAATGATTTTTCCCTTTTTTTTGTGGTAAAATTAGGGACCTCAGCTTATACTCGGGTCGGCTTATACTCAAGTATATACGGTATTTTTGATGCACTTATTCACAGTTTGCACCTTATAATTTTATATGAATATTTATTGAGTGGCGCTGCATTGTATTCATTATTATTATTTGGGTGAGGTGGAAGCACTTAATGTAAGCATCCTTTCAATTATCACTATTTGTATTTAATTTGGGATTGCGCTGATTATTTCCTGTTTTTCTATAAGTAAATATAATATACTTTCCTATATATTTAATAATGCTAGCAGCATAAGAAAAAAAAATAATTAATGCTGATTGGGAGAGTGAAGTTCCACTTTCAACACTAAAATGGAGAGGCAGTAGATTCTGTAGACTCAGTTTTCACAAATGGGGAAAACTGGGCCTGTGTAGCCATAACGGAATTGCTACGATAACTGATCTTGTTTTGCCTATTAATGAGACTATAGGGAGAGTGTGCGCAAGGCAAAGGAGACATTAGGGAGATCTTTGCATCTGTTGCTGTTGCTCTTCAGCAAGAAAATGGCAGGTTGCTGTTTATGTTGGAAGCAAACGAATCCCCCTTTGGGAATCCCTATGGCTCCTTTCACACGGCCGCGCCGTGTGTCCGCAAATCATCCCATCCGTTTGCGGATGATTTGCGGACATAATGTAAGTGAATGGCACTGCGGATGTCAGCGGAATACCATCCGCTGACACCCGATTTTCCTCCTTTCAGTTCTGTTCCGTTTTTACAAATGGAACAGAACCCCATTTTTCCTTCCGTGTAAAAAACGGAAAGGAAGGAAAATCGGATGTCAGCGGTGTCATCCGCAGTCCCATAGACTTACATTATGTCTGCATATCATCCGCAAACGGATGGGATGATATGCGGGCTCACGGAGCGGATGACAGAAATGTCATCCGCTCCGTGGAAAAAAAAAAAAGTCCCGCAGCGGACCTTTCACACGGAGCGGCCGTGTGAAAGGAGCCTATCATTTCTTAGGAGTCAGATACACAAAGACCTCCAGGAGAATTATCTAGGTCAGTGATGGAGAACCTTGACACCCCAGATGTTTTGCAACTACATTTACCATTATGCTCAACTACACTGCAAAGTGCATGAGTATCATGGGAAATGTAGTTCCAAAACATCTGAGGTGCCAAGGTTCGCCATCAGTGATCTATGGGGTCTTCCTGCACAATCTGGATCTCTGGGATACACACTGCTGTTATATAGGTGGTGCTATACCCAGATTCTTATTGGCTTCCGTTTACAAAGAAAAATACTGGGTGCCACCTTTCTTGTTGATCTGTGACTTCATTGCCTTTTTTCTGATATACACTATATTGTCAAAAGTATTGGGACGCATGCCTTTACACGCACATGAACTTTAATGGAATCCCAGCCGTAGTCCGTAGGGTTCAATATTGAGTTAGCCCACCCTTTGCAGCTATAACAGCTTCAACTCTTCTGGGAAGGCTGTCCACAAGGTTTAGGAGTGTGTCTATGGGAATGTTTCACCATTTTACCAGAAGCGCATCTGTGAGGTCAGGCACTGATGTTGGACGAAAAGGCCTGGCTAGCAGTCTCCACTCTAATTCATCCCAAAGGTGTTCCATCAGGTTGAGGTCAGGACTCTGTGCAGGCCAGTCAAACTCCTCCACCCCAAACTCGCTCATCCATGACTTTATGGGACCTTGCGTTGTGCACTGGTTCAGATCATTTGGTGGAGGGGGGATAAAGGTGTGGGGTTGTTTTCTTTTTTGTGGTGGGTCCCCCTTTTTAATTATGGAGTCTCAGGAGCATGTTTCCCCACCTGGCCCCTTCTCGGAGGCAGCAGGTCCCTTGGGGTCCCAAACACCCATTAATGCACTGACGGTGGTCCTGGAGTTTCCTGGGTGGAGGTGGCCTTTGGGTGGCGGGCTAGCAAAAAGGCCCCCTCGCCTTCCAACTGCCTCAACTGTCTCGTCAGTTACTAAATCTGACTCTGCTGCCGCGAACATGGCCCCCCCCCCCCCCTGCGGGGTTTGTAGCCACACTCCCTGATCTATTGGATAGTAAGGATGATTCCTCCACACCTGTAGCTGCTCACAAGGAGGGGCTGGTTGATGCACTGATTACATCGGTGCAGGAGACTTTAAAAATATAGGATGCAGCCGAGACCGTGGTGGAGGTGCCTGTTCCCTCTGGCACCCACAAGCCGACTCGCATGGCAAAAGTGTTTCCTTATCCCTCGTATTTTGACAAGTTTATCTGTACAGCTTTGAAGAGTACTTTCTCAAGAAGTGGACTGTCCCACCAGTGGTGGACGCCCCTGTTTCCAGGTTGAACAAGGCAACTATGATTCCAGTAGAGGACTCTTCGGCTTTTAAAAGTCCGGCTGATAGGAAGGCAGAGTCTGTGGCAATATATTCACTAATGCTGGTTGGGCGCTGAGGTCAGTCCTGGCCATTGCCCTGGTGTCGCAAACACTAACTGAATGGACTAAACTTTTGCATCATGACCTAGAGGGTGACCAGATTCCCCCTGCTTTTGCTGAGTTGCCAGACCAGTTGGTCCAGGAGCTGCAGTTTGTCTGCGATGCCTCTTTGGATGCGGCTCCCCCTATTTCCATGCTGTTTCGGCAGCGATGCTTAGACGTGTATTGTTGCTCAAAGGTTGGTCTGCGGACCAGAATTACAAAAAATCTCTGATCACCTGTTTGGGGCTACCCTGGATGAAATCATTAAGAGTCCCTTTTTATTTCACAGTCTGGGATGGGAAAAGAATCTTGTCGCAGCCGTGGACTGTCTTTCTCGGCTCACAAAGTTTTTTTCAACCCTCAGGGTCCACTGACAAGGGTTCAAAACCTTTCAAGTCCTCCTTGGGAGGTTCCAAGCGGCCCTGGTCTGGGAAGCCAAGAACAGGATTCTCTAGACCTGCGTACAAGGCTTCTCTTCAGCATGAAGGTGTGCCCTCCCCTATGCCTGGGGTGGGAAGATGTCTTCGCTGATTTCCAAGCCCGTGGACCTCCTTGGTAAACGACAAATGGGTCCACGAGGTGATACTGTCCGGTTACACGATAGAGTTTCGTTCTCGCCCTCCGGAAAGCTTCTTCCCTTTCAGTGTGCGTCTGTCCCCGGACCGTTGCAAGCTCTCTTTGGGGCGGTGCAAGACCTTTTGCTTCAGGTCTTGGAACGGTTTCAAGGTTTTTTTTCCAACCTGTTCACGGTCCCAAAGGAGGGCAAGGTACATCAGATTTTGGACCTGAAGGCCCTGTACTGCTTTATGCAGGTACAGAAATTCTGAATGGAGTCTATTCTCACGGTGGTGGCATCCCTACATCAGGGGGACTTTCTTGCTTCTATCAATATCAAGACTGCACATTCCAATAAGTGCTTGACACCAGTGCTTCCTCTGTTTTGCTGTGGGAGAGGAGCACTAACAGTTCAAGGCATTACCCTTTGATCTCACCCCTGCTCCTTGTGTCTTCACAAAAGTGTTGGCCCCTGTTCTGGCATGGTTACGTTAGTGGAGGATTGCGGTATTAGGCTATCTGGATGACCTCCTCTTGCGAGCAGAGTCCTTTACTGCCTTGATGGACGACATGAAGATCATTATAAAGACCCTGAAGGAGTTTGGTTGGCTTCCAAATTACCAGAAGTCTGCTCTGATTCCATGCAGAAAATTGCATTATCTGGGTCGGACTCTGGATTTAGTTCTAGCCAGAGTGTTCCTTCCTCCAGACAAACTCCAGAAGTTTCTTGTTGCGATTCATCTTCATCTGGTGGCTTTGCTCTCTGGATCTACGACAGGGCAAATCCTTTCTACCCTTGTACTGGACAGTGTTCACCACAGATGCCAGTCTGTCTGGGTGGGGAGGTGTCCTGGGTTTAAGCTCCGCTCAGGGTTGTTGGGACGCTGGAAGAGTCCAGACTACCGATCTCTTGGAACTTGGGGCGATCAGGCTGTGTCTGGATCACTGGACAGATCGACTCCTGGGGCTCCTGATACAGATCCATTTGGACAATGCTACGGCGGTGGCCTATGTTAATCACCAGGGTGGAACAAAGAGTGTGTTAGCAGCCCTGGAAGTAGCCGGCATCCTCGGATGGGCAGAACGCTTTGTTCGGGGCCCTCTCCTCCGTACACATTCCAGGAGTGGAAAACTAGCAGGTGGACTATCTCAGTCGGCAGACGTTGGACCAAGGGGAGTGGTCCCTTATCCGGGCATGTTTCATCAGATATGTCTCGAGTGGGGTACCCTGAGGTGGATCTGTTGGCGTCCCAACTCAACAGAAAACTGGATTTTTGTAAGAACTTCGCGTAAAATCCTTTTCTCTGAAGTCCATTGACAGACGCAGATCTTGTGCTTCTTCGCTATTGGGTTATGCGCCATCTACAGGAGTAGACTAGTCAGTGAAAAGTTTTCACTCGACACGCCTATAGGGGCTGTCCCTCACGACATAACCCCAGACACACTGTGCTCTCATATCAGTTTCGTAGCAAGCAGTGAAAAGAAGACACAACCATCCCCAAAATAAGAGGGGCGGGTGCTGCGTCTGTCAATGGACTTCAGAGAAAAGGATTTTACGGTAAGTTCTTACAAAAATCCAGTTTTCTCTATCGTCCATTGACAGACACAGATCTTATGCTTCTTCACTATTGGGACGTCCCAAAGCAGTATAGGCATGAGGGTTGGGAAGAAAGCAAACAAAACTGTTAATGTATTTCCAAGGCTAAAAACATAGCCAACTGGGTAACAAAAAGCTCAACCCGTACCAACAGGAGCTTACTCCCAAAACAAAAATTCAACCCCATAAAGAGAAAAAAAAACAAGTCTCTTTTAAACAGCAGCCTGCAAAACCTTGCGGTCAAAGGAGGCACCCAATTCAATCCAGTTCAATTCTAATTATACTCCTTATACATTTTAGGACCTTTTTCAAAATTTAGGCCTATTCGGATCCTTGTGGGACCTGCCTGTTCGCGGCATTTCTTTATTTTTCAACCGTACTCTAGCCAAAAACATGCTGAGGCCTCAACTTACGCATCCTCCAAATGACTACTTACTGGTAATTTTTATCAGGTTTTTAACCCTTACGGCTCTCTGGTCAATTTGTGAATCGGCTTCCCTGCTGCTGAGTTGGAGTGGAAGTGCGCCACCCGCGCTCTCCCCCTAGCTTCCCACACGCAACCGATGTAGGTTTACGTCGGTTTGCGCAGGAGAGCCACCCTGCCCCGCAATAAAAGGGCAGTGGGTGGTCAGGAAGTGGTTAAAAATCTTTACAATTATTTTACAATTTCTTTTACATTTTTAATCACAGTTTTTACAATTTTTTTTTTTTTTTTTTTACAGGACAGGGAAGCCTGCAGCGCTGTCGGAGGTAGGGCTGACAGAGAAGCAATAACTGGAACGATGCCCTGTGTTTGTGTCTCTCCCCGCAGCAGCTGAAAGCTGGCAGGAGGGGGAGAAACTGACTCAACTGCTGCACAGAGCCTAACAGGGCTTCCTTCTGTAATTGCCCCTCCACGTGCCGCTCTGATTCCCCGTGCTGTTGAGGCCCCCCTGTGTGCCTGGGCCCCCCTACAGGACGACTGGTGGTCCCCCCCTATCAGCGGCCCTGTGAAAGAAAACGCAATATTTACAGCTAATGACCATTGTGCAGGCAAGGACGACACATCACAAAACCAATCTAAGCAAATGCTTCTCATTTATTCACAGTTCAGAGAAAAAAAAAATAACACAAACATAGACTGAAAATAGAAAAGTTCCGGCACCCTGGGACAGGGTCAGACATTACAAGTGTTTTGTTAATAAGTGCAGCAAATGAGGAAAAAAGACTCAAATGGTTAAACTGTACAATAAATTAACGGCTATGTCATGGGAACATGTCCAATTCATGCTCATCACTACAGTAACAGCATGACCACATCTGAAGTCCCCGACTGTCCGTGCCTGGCTCCTCATACAAACCAGTGACAATGTCATCAGACTAGGGCAACACTGGCCGCCTGCAGGTAGCCCTGAAGGAACTGGAGAGCGTCAGCATTCAAACTTGTGCTAATCATCGAAGGAACCTAAGAAAGGAAAGAAGAATCGCATGTTATATTGTATGAGCGTTTGTTTAAATGCAGAATACCGTCTTACAGCAACTCTAAGGGACAGGGCGGAGGAACACGCAGCACGTTGGATTCATTGGGATCTGTTTCACTTGTCAGAAGACTACCTGTTCCTATTCTTAACCAGCTTGCCGGGCGCGCGGGTGGGACGGAGTGGACCCCCACTTTCCACCTTTCTATCTCTTCCTCCCCCCTCTCTTTTTCCTTTCCTTCCTCTCTCTCCTCCCTCAATTTCTCCCCTCTCTTTCATCTCTTCCCTACCTCAGGGCATTATAACTGCTCTTTCTCTCATATTAAGTTATAAATTACCACTAGGTGTGCTCCAAACGAAGGGTGGGGGGCTGGTCCGGACGTCCTCCCCCATTTGGGAACGAGGGGTCTGGTGGGCCCCCTTACCGGCCAATGTCAGATGCCAGCGGGGATTCCTACCCCTCCCCACCTGGATGGATGGCAATGGACTACCTCCCATGCAAAATCCTATATAAAACAATACTACACATGCATGACAAAGCACTGAAAACATGACGACAACTGGGTCTAGGTTGCACTATGAGTTTTAGGATTTGTGATTTTTTGTCTTTTTGTCTTACACCATGTTGTTATCCGTACTGTGTGATCAGACTTTATGTCACTATCTTACAGCTAATTTGTATTGTTGTTGTCGTTTATTTTTTCATGGCATACAGTTCTATTCAAAATTATTCAACCCCCAATGAAATTGATTGTTTTGGCCAGTTTGACATTGATTTTGATCATTCAGTCATCCTGCTTACAATTAAATCAAAGAGGCACGTGTAGGTCAGACAAATATAACATTTATAATGAAATAACCACAAATGTCTTTTCTGTGCTCACATCATTATCAGTTTTATTCAACCCCCAAGTGACATTCAATCTTAGTACTTAGTACAACATCCTTTTACAGTTATAACAGCTTTTAAACGTGAAGCATAGCTTGACACAAGTGTCTTGCAGCGATCTACGGGTATCTTCGCCCATTCGTCATGGGCAAAAGCCTCCAGTTCAGGCACATTCTTAGGCTTGTGCACTGCAACTGCTTTCTTTAAGTCCCACCAGAGGTTCTCAATCGGATTTAAGTCTGGTGACTGTGATGACCACTCCAAAATGTTCCAGCCTTTAATCTGCAACCATGCTCTAGTGGACTTGGAGGTATGCTTGGGATCATTGTCCTGTTGAAAGGTCCAACGTCTCCCAAGCCTCAGGTTTGTGACGGACTGCATCACATTGTCATCCAATATCTCCTGGTACTGAAGAGAATTCATGGTACCTTGCACATGCTGAAGCTTCCCTGAACCTGCAGAAGCAAAACAGCCCCAAAGCATGATTGACCCCCCGCCATGCTTCACAGTAGGCAAGGTGTTCTTTTCTTCATAGGCCTCCTCCAAACATAGCGTTGATCCATGGGCCCAAACAGTTCTAATTTTGTTTCATCAGTCCACAGAACACTATCCCAAAACTTCCTTGGTTTGTCCACATGACTTTTGGCATACTGCAGTCGACTCTTCTTATTCTTTGGAGACAGCAAGGGGGTGCGCCTGGGAGTTCTGTCATGGAGGCCTTCATTACGCAGTGTGCGCCGTATTGTCTGAGCAGAAACTTCAGTACCCACATCTGACAAATCTTTTCTCAGTTCCTCAGCAGTCACACGGGGACTTTTCTCCACTCTACGCTTCAGGTAGCGCACAGCAGTCGAAGTCAGCATCTTCTTTCTGCCATGACCAGGTAGCGTTTCAACAGTGCCCTTTGCCTTGAATTTGCGAATGATGCTTCCTATGGTGTCTCTTGGTATGTTTAACATCTTTGCAATCTTCTTATAGCCATTGCCCTTCCTGCGAAGAGTAATCACCTCTTCTCTTGTCTTCCTGGACCATTCTCTTGACTTCACCATATTTGTAACCACACCAGTAAATGTCTAGAAGGAGCTGAGTATCACAGTCATTGTAAAGCTGCCTAATTGGTGCTTATTAGGCTTTATTGCTGCTCCCTGACATCCACAGGTGTTTTCAATACCTGATTGAAAACACTTCAATGAACCTCTGTTCTTCAGAGTGGTAGTCTTTAAGGGGTTGAATAATTGTGTCAATGAAGAATTCACAAAAGAAACATTTACTACTGTATTACAAAACCAATTGATGTCATTTTAGTTGCATATGGTTCTTTAAGAAGTCCTTGTAGGATTTAATTCTGAATACAATTACAAATGTACACTAAATTCCCTAAAACCCTTTACAGCATTGGGGAGGTTGAATAATTTTGAATACAACTGTACCTTTAAATAAAGAATAAAAAAAAAAAAAAAAAATGCGTAATCCCCAAGTAAAATAGGCAATATCCAGAATAATTCTTTAGATGGGCTAAAAATACGAACGCAAGGGGGAGAACCATTGGGGGAATCCAGGATGGACAAAGATCTGGGGCTCCTAGTAGAAGACAGACTCCCCAATAGCATGCAATGCCAAGCTGCAGCAAGCAGACTATTACCAAGCATAAAATAGGGGATTTACTCCAGAGATAAAACGATAATCCTGCCACTTTACAAGAATTTTGTCCGTCCGCATCTAGAGTATTCCCTCCAGTTCTGGTCATCAATCTTTAGGGAGGATGTGGTGGAACTGAAGCCAGCTGGAAGAGGGGCTAATAAAGGGACTGGGAGGACCTCAGTTACGAGGAATGACTACAAAACATTAAACTTATTCTCCCTGGAGATGAGGAGCTTGAGAGGAGATATGATAGTATACAAATACCTCAATGGTGACTCAAGAAAGTTTAAAAAACACATGCAGCCATTCATTAAAGAGGACGTAAACTCTTTTTACTTGTACCTACAGGTAAGCCTATAATAAGGCTCAAACATGAGTGTGGGTGATGTCATGGCGCTCTCCAGTATTGGTAGGTAGTACAAAGTAAGGAGAGGGGGGCAACAAGATTGGGAAGGGGGGATAAAGAAGAAAGGGGGGGGGGGATAAAGAAGAAAGGGAGGGGGATAAAGAAGAAAGGGGGGGGGGATAAAGAAGAAAGGGGGGGGGGATAAAGAAGAAAGGGGGGGGATAAAGAAGAAAGGGAGGGGGATAAAGAAGAAAGGGGGGGGATAAAGAAGAAGGGGGGGGATAAAGAAGAAAGGGGGGGATAAAGAAGAAAGGGGGGGGTGTGGAGCAGCAGAGAAAGGAATCCAATAGGTGGTGGTGGGGGGGGGGGGGCACGTTCAGCGGCTGCCAGCTGGAGCATGGAGGGGCTCTGAGGAATAAAAAGCAGGAGAGAGCGGCGCCGGCTTAATGTAGCATAAATTTATTGATACATAATGAATGTAGCAACTTACTCTGAAGTAAGGATGAACTGGTAAGGTGGGTATGGCGAGATGCTGAGAACCCCCCCCCGCCGCTGCTCAAACCCACGGACAAGCTGCTGAACAGCAGCTTCCCCATGGATACACCGGCACCCAGCCACCTTCTCCACTGCACCTACCTAGGAGAATAAGATAGATGATCTTGCCATACCCACCTTACCAGTTCATCCTTACCTCAGATTAAGTTGCTACATTCATTATGTATCAATAAATTTATGCTACACTAAGCCGGCGCCGCTCTCTCCTGCTTTCTATAATAAGGCTCACCTGTAGGTACTTTGAATATCTCCTAAACTTGCACAGTTTAGGAGATATTCAGAGTGCATGCGGCCGATGAGGTCATCAAAGGAAATTTAAAAAGGATGAAAAATAAAGGGCTCTCCAAAGCAGTTGCTAGGAAGCGATGTATGACGTCGCTCCGGTCCTCCAAGGCCATAGAGTGGAGTGGGGGCCATCTTGCCCTCACTCGACTTCCTGCCTGAGAGGTGAGCGGACCGGATAGTTTTCTACGCAATGGACGGCTAAAGGTAAGCGAGGAAAACGACCGGGAAGCGGCAGGAGGGGGGCACCTCTCCCACCGCCCATGAAGGTGATCCCACGGCGAATGTTAAAGCAGACCGTCCGTCGTTTAACCCCCGTATTTAAAGTCAAAGTACCGACATAAATACATGGTGGGCGGTCCGTAAGTGGTTAAAGATGCATAAAGACATCGGACATATGCAATACAGCTTTCCCACCACTTTTCTCCACCACTCTTCCAGGTTCTGCCAAAACCAGAAGTGACGTTACCTCGCTCCTTCTAATGCGTTGCGTCACAAGATCACATGACTTACTCCGGCTATTTACATTATTAACACTGCGACTGTGGACTCCATTTTACATTTCAAGAAGGTCCGTTCTGTTGTATGGTTATTCTCAGGCCGACAGCACTGAAATTGTGGACTCACTTTATTTTTGTTTCTGGATTTATTTATTTTTTCTCAATTCTGTGTTTTGGCTATTGTTTTTTATTAATATTGGAGTATGTTACTTATGTGAGATTAGATGTGATTTGTGGTACATTATGATGTTTTATGGGTAGCGCTACACTATTTTACATTTATAGTTCTCCAGGTGTCTGTGTGCAATGCTGTGTGCCATGAGTAGCGATTACGTCCTCACATATTTCTGAATACTGAATTCCTGCCTCATATTTGTGATGCTCACCCGCCCAGGAAAAGCCGTGGACAGCTTGTGAAGAGACTGTGCAAGGAGGATCTTGGGATTGTTAACCATTTCTCCGATCGGGTCATGCTCTTTCCTGCCCGCAAATGCCAGTTGGGAAAAGGCGGTCTGGTAGCCGGGAGTGTCCTCTATGTCGATGAAATGTTCATCATCTGGAATGGTGTCATCTTCAGGCAACTCAAACAGGCCAATCAGAGCCTGGAGCAGAGGCGTCCTAGGAGCGATAAAAAGGGAAAAAAATGGATGACCTAAGAACGTATTACAGAGGAATCATAAGCAGGTTTCAGACAACAGTGACTAGATTTCCTCCAGGAAGAGGCGGCCATCTTACCACAGCTTTGTGTACTCTGTGTCCATCATGGAGGGACATTCCGTCAGGACTTTTGTAAGTCCAACAGCACAAATCTTCTTTTCTATGGGGCCCGATACTTTCTGGATTTCAGGGATGATAATCTTCTCCACCACCATACCAAACATCCTGCCACACACAAAGATTTATAGGTCACTCCTGGATAAAAACTCAGGCAAATGGGACAGCGGATGGTATTCTGTCCTCTCAGGTGCTGTCCCCCCCCCCCTTCCCAGTGCAAGCATTACCTACCACTTCGCTCACTCCACCCACACGTAGCCATGTAAAAAAAGAAACCCTACTCACTTGGGCTGAATACTGTCCACCATTTCCTGCAGGGCGATGGCTCCATATTTCACACAATACAGGTTTAAAAACACTAAGAAACCTAGGAGGATGAAAAAAGGACATTTCAGCAAATCACAAACCTGCAGGAATAATGCTAACCGAAAAAAAAAAAAAAAAAAGTCTACAGATATACCATGTAAATGTGGATGTGATGTATTTGTTGTCCTTTCCCACCCTTCTCTGCAGAAAATAAGGTATTGAGATGTTGTAAAATCAGTGCATTCTAAATTGTGGCCCAGGGGACTGCATGCTATACGCCCCTTGGGGCACTATTCCTCCCAGTGATAGGAGGCACATTTCCTCCCATACATTTAACCTTTTGATCACCCCCAGTATTAACCCCTTCCCTGCCAGTGTCATTTATACAGTAACAGTGCATATTATTTAGCACTGAATACTGTATCAATGTCACTGGTCCCCAAAAAGTGTCAAAACGTCAGTTAGGGGTCCGATCTGTCCACCGCAATATTGCAGTCCCGCTAAAACTAGCTGATCAGCATCATTACTAATAAAAAAAAAAATTAAAATAAAGTCCAAAAATCTATCCAATAGTTTGTAAACGCTATAACTTTTGTGCAAACCAATTAATCGGTTGCTGACCGCCGCAAGTACATATACTGCGGAGGTCAGCCCCGGCCAGGCAAAGTAACGTATGGGTAGGTCACTTGCCTGTCAGTTGCTTGTGAGCCAATAGCGGGCGAGCGCGCGTCCGCGGAGGCGCCCGCCCGCCCCGTTCCCTAGGAAGTCCGTGCGTGTGACCGGCGGACCCGATGTCCGCCGGTCACTCGGCGATCGTCGGTGGAGAGGGAGAAAGGCAGGCGGCTAATGTAAACAAGCCGCCTGTCATTCTCCCCTGTGTAGGAATAGTGATCATACGGTTCTACTATGTAGGACCGTTGATCACTGTTCCTACACCAGTAGCCATGTCCAATCACAGTTAGAAGCACGCTCCTAGGGACACACTTAACCCCTCCTTCCCCAATAAAGTTAACCCCTTCCCTGCCAGTGTCATTTTGCAGTAACAGTGCATATATACAGTAAACCCCCGCTCCATCGCGGTTCAGTTTTTGCGGTCCCGGTATATTGCGTTTTTTTACTATATAAATCATTAAAAATGAAATATTTTTGTGTTTTCCATAGCTCTTGCTCTGTCTCTCAGTATCTTTTATGTGTTTAAATGAGTTTCTATTGTTTTAAAAGTGTGTTTAAAGACCTTAAAATGCTTCTACACGTACAGTGACAGTAAAAAAAACATGCCTACAATGCATTTTAATAGGGTTTTTCTATTTCGCGGATTTTCACTTTTCGCGGCTAGGTCCGGAACGTAACCCCCCGCAATGGAGGGGGGTTTACTGTACTGCACTGATTACTGTAGAAATGTCACTGGTAACCTCAAAAGTGTCAAAAATGTCAGTCAAGGGTCCGATCTGTCCGCCGCAATGTCACAGTACCGCAAAGAAAAAAAAAATTGCAGATCGCCGCCATTACGCGCTAAAAAAAAAAAAATCTTTCCCTTAGTTAGTAAATGCAATAACTTTTGCGCAAACCAATCAAAATACGCTTATTGCGTTTTTTTTTTTTACCAAACATATGTAGTAGAAAACAAATTGGCCTAAAATGTTAAAAAAAATTTAGATTTTTACATTTTTTTTGCAAAATTGACGCTTTTTTTGTTTATCGCGCAAAAAGTAAAAATCGCACAGGTGATCAAATACCACCAAAAGAAAGCTCTGTTTGTGGGGAAAAAAAAGGAGGTCAAATTTGTTTAGGTACAGCGTCGCACGACTGCGCAATTGTCCGTTAAACTCACGCAGTGCCGAATCCCAAAAAAAAACCTGGTCGGAATGGGGGTAAAATCTTCCGGGGCTTAAGTGGTTAAAATAAGCTTTTTGGGATTTTTTTTTTTATCAAAATATGTAGCAGAATACAAATTGGCCTAAACTCATAAAAAAAAATTGATTTAATTTTTTTATTGGGAATGTTTTATAGCAGAAAGTAAAAAATATTGTGTTTTTTTTTCAAAATTTTGACGCTTTTTTTGTTTTATAGTGCAAAACCTAAAAACCGCACTCACTTTTTACAAACTTTGTGGTTTTGGAGCTCTGTAGCCTCTGGAACAGTACGATGAAGACTTGTCTCTTATACTGCTCCAAACATGCCCTGCAAGACAAACAGACAAATATCAGAGGACCGGTCATTGTGTATGATACAAATTATATACCTGTACAGGGGACTGGTCACCATGCATGATACAGCTATAAATCAGATCTATAAAAAGATGCCCTGTCACTATGTACCATGCAGCTATAGATTAAATCTATGAAGATAGTACCGTATTATACAGAATTAAGGACATCAATCAGGAAAGAGTGCAGACTAGGGTTTATAAATGTGCAATGTGTGTTTAAAACACATGAAAACTTTCAACATAAATTGTTCCTATTCATTATGCACAGTTCAATCTATGATTTTTTTTATTCCTTTTGAAACCGTACCTGCTGATTCTGCCATTTTCTAGGCGCATATTCCACTTCCTGTGCTCAGCTGACAACACTAACCCTAGGCAGCTAATGCCATGGCAGTGTTGTCACCATCATGCCCTCAGTCCCCTACTTTGGGATGGCAGGGAGCCATGCCAGAGCTTCATGTGCCTCCTGACTTGTTTTGCCATTTTGTGACGTCACAAGCATGAAGCTTCAGCCAACAGACCAGGTACACACGGTAGATGAAGGAGACATAGCAGTCATGCTAACACCAATTTATAAAAAAGGTATTTATTAGTGCCTATGATTACATTGCCGATGGGTGAATTACTAGTGCTGACACCTGAGTTGAATAGGTCATACACTTTATGGGGATTTGGATTCTCCTGAATAGGAGATGGTGCTAGTTTTTGACGCGCAACTCGTCTGATTCCAGAATGGTATGTAAACCTGTTCATGAACATGAAAGGAACGAACGATGGCGTTTACCTCAGGGTGCTACTTACGAAGGTAATTGCTCGATGATACTGTTCAGTAAATAAAAGCCTTGGTGATCATTGGCTTTGGAGGCGATGAGTTTCTGGAAGACTCCAAGAAGGCCGGGCTAAAATCACAACATACAGAATCAGAATGTTATTGCACAATTCAAAGAGTCGTATACTGCAGAACACAGCATTTAATTGTGTTTCCAGCATATGGCGGGCCCCCCGTGCCCCAGTGTGGCCGCTCGGGAGGGCCTCCCCGTGCCCCAGTGTGGCCGCTCGGGAGGCCCCCCCGTGCCCCAGTGTGGCCGCTCGGGAGGGCCTCCCCGTGCCCCAGTGGGGTCGTTCGGATGGGAGCCTCTCATGACCAATCAGCGGGCCTCTCTGCCTGCAATCCCTGAGGGGGAGTAAATGACCACTTACAATCTTATCGCCGGCACTGGCTGCTATGGTGTTGGCTCCTCTTTCCAGGTAGGCTTGTAGGAGTCGGACAAGAGGAGGGATGTTGCCCGTCCTCTCCCACAGAACAGGTTGCAGGAGGTGCGGGAAGAGCGCCATGTAGGAGTTGGGAATTTCATCTTTGTGCATCTCCAGGAGCAGTGACATGACTTGGAAGACATACGGCATAAACTCTGCAGAGAAGGGGAGGAGAAGTGAATATTACCATATAGACACCAGGGACTGCAGCTGTACATTATATAATGGCTGTCAATGTATTACGTCAGATTTAAAGCTCCTGTCTAATGTCACTATATCCCCATATCATACAGACCAACACCCAGCAAATCTACCAGAGTTGTGTGTGAATGAACTTCAAGTCCTGACATCCTATGCAGCAGTCTGCTTGTAGTTCTCAATTAACTACCATGGCGCTGTGGAGCGTCGTGGTAGTTCATTGATTATTCCTGTCAGTGTATCTGCTTGCCCACATGGGATGTACGGCCACCAGAGCCGGCACATCCATTGGGGGCGCAGGGGCACCGCCCCCCATCCATGCGTCCAGCACCCTAATCTACATGCAGGGCGCTAAAGCATGGATTCCAATGGGGTTTTTTTTTTTTTTTAAGCACGTGATTAGAGCCAGAGGCTCTAATAGGCTTCAAAAAAGGGTGGGCTCGGGGCACAGAGAACTGCGCCCTGAGCCCACCCAGTTGTGTGACAATAGCGAATGAATATTCGCTATTGTCACATAGATTCTCCTCCTGGCCAATCAGGAAGCGGGTCCTGAGACCCGTTTCCCGATTGGTCGAAAGGAGAAGCCATGCTATTGGCCAAGGAGGAAGAGGAGGAGGAAGGAGACGCAGGGGAAGCCCAACCCACGGAGGAGACTGAGGGGGAAGTGGGGGTGTCGTCTGGGGGGGGGTATGGTGCGTCTGCCGCCACCCCCCCCCCCAGCCCATGGAGCACCAGCCGCCACTGACGGCCATAGATACAGTGACAGATCTGCAGAAGACCTGCATGCCACCAGTGATCAGCTGATCGCTGGTGCAATGCTTTACAGGCTCCACAATAAATAAATGCACCTTTTTACCTGCAAAAAAATGTGCATTTATTATTTTTTTAAAGTGAACTTATTCTTTAACTTTGAAAAGAGAAAAGGAGGCATATAACCTGCCCGGTTTTTTTTTTCCATCTGTGTCCCATTGGAAAAATTTCTCTTCACTTCCTGTCCCTTACCCATACAGAAAGTGAAAGGAAATCCCTCCAAGTAAAGAAATCCCTGGTTGTCACCAGAACCAGTGTCCACGTTGGAACATTTCCCCTCTATTCCTGTTCTGGGGACAACTCAAATCTTGGGATCATTTACTTTCACTTTCGATGACAAAAGAAAGTACAAATACAGAGGGGCACAAACAGCAATAAAACCCTAACAGGTGTTCAAATCCTCTCCATTCAAAACTAAAGAAAAGCTTTGCTTTTTGGTTATATTTTAATTATTGCATTATTCAATGACTACCTCAATAATATGGCCTGGAACACATTCACAATGGTGGCAATGTGCAGCTAGTAGTATGGTCACGTTCACTATGTACCTTGTACATCGCTCTGCAGGATTTCAGTGAAGACCAAGAACAGGGCCTCTTCGAAGCTGCTCACAGTGCTGGGGTTGGAGCGGCAGGTGATGCGCACAGACAGGCAGATGGATTCAAACAGGTAATGGTTGAAGTGAGGCTTGCTGGGATTCTGTGAAAGGAAGAGGGGGAGGGGGAATGAAACACATCCAAGACAATCAGCAGATTAAAGGCCCGTACACACGTACCGATTGTCGGCCGAAAATGTTCGCCCGCCGAACGATCGGCCGATTTTCGGCTTGTTAGTATGATGCTTCCGACAGCGCACTTTCGGCCGAACAGAATCTGTCGTGCAAGCATTAAAATTTTTGTATGCCGACACCAGAACGACTGATTGTTCGCCAGTCAGTACAGATTTCGGCCGACAGACAGAAGATTTGCAAGACTGGGCATGCTCAGAGAAGAAAAAAGACAAGGAAAGTTAACCATCACATGACATCACTTCTGCAGTCGGCTGTTGTTGGCCGACTAAATTCGTGTGCAGTCTTTAGCACTTTTCAACAGACAAGACAGCCCTCGGACAAAAGACTGCCGATCGTTCGGCCGATAATCGGTACGTGTGTACGGGGCTTTATTTCCTTTTCATACCTTTAATGATGGCAAATCACAAGATAGTTATAACACAACGATAATGATATAATAAAAATCTACACTCCCCTGTTAAAATGTCAGGTTTCTGATGTAAAAAAATGAGGTAAAGATAAATCATTTCAGAACTTTTTCCCCCTTTAAATGTGACCTATATACTGTACAACTCAATTGAAAAAACAAAAATTTAAATATTTGGGGGGGGGGGGGGGGGGTAGAGAAGCAAAAATAAAAAAACTAAAAAAGGTTACATAAGTGTGCACACCCTCTTATAACTGGGGATGTAGCTGTGTTCAGAATTAAAGCGGAGTTCCGGCCTCAAAGTCGGAAAAAAAAAAAAAAAAAAATCGATTTTGGACCATCTGCTTGCAGAGTGTCACCTGAAAAAGAAATGGATACTCTCGATTTTTTTTTTGGTCACTTACCTTGTTATTGAAGAAAATATACTTACCTTCCTGCCACTTCCTCCGTCTGCGGCCCGCGCCGTCTCTTCCGGCTTGCGATTACTCCTGGGAGCTGAACGTCATCGCTCCCAGGAGTCAATGCCGCCCCCCCCCCCCCCCCCCCCGTTAACGTTTTTTAATGGCCCAGCCAGAGCCCAGATCTGAATCCTATTTAAAATCTGTGGGGTGATCTGAAGGGGACAGATTTGGAGTGTTTTTGCAAAGAGTGGGCAAATATTGCCAAGCCAAGATGTGCCATGCTGATAGACTCATCCCCAAAAAGACTGAGTGCTTTAATAAAGTCAAAAAGGTGCTTCAACAAAGTATTAGTTTAAGGGTGTGCACACTTATGCAACCATATTTAATTTGTTTTCATTTTTACCTCCCTCCGCCTAAAAGATTTAAAAAAAAGGAGGGGCAGCGCGATCAAGGGGTTAAATGTATGCCTAAAGTGCTAGCCAACTGTGGGGGGGGAGAAGGGCTTTGTGAAAGACACACAGATCGGTGTTTCAGCTTAGCTGAAACACATGATCTCTGTGTGCCTGTCTGACAGAAGAGCCGCCTGTTTTGTTTACATAGGCAGGCGGCTCTCCTGTCAGTTTCCCAGAGGATCGCGGGAGGCCGTCGGCGATTGTGCCCGCTCCTCCCGATGTGTCTAATCACAGCGGGAGTGTGGTTTCGCACCTTCTAGACCACATGCACATAATCACGTAGATCTACGTGATTATGTGCAGCCGAGCCGCTCTGCCGCAGTAAATCTGTGTGTGGTGGTCGGAAAGAGGTTAAAGGAGGTAAAAAGTTCTGAAATGATTTATCTTCGTCTCATTTTTTTACATCACAGAAACTTGACATTTTAAACAGGGGTGTGCAGACTTTTTATATTCATGTCTGAAATCTGATAACCGTACACGAGAATATAATCACAACTCCGGGGTTATACTATGTGGTCAGTGTAGAAGGCCGAGGAGTGTGTAGTAGAAATCTGGCAGGTCAGGACTCACCTTACTGACAGCCAGCAGCTTCTGTGTGAGTTGAGTGATGACAGAAGGAATAAAGGGGATGATGGCTTCCTGCAGCAGCGAGAAGCTTCTCATGATTGCTGGGATAGAAGGACACAATAAATAATCTCTGTACTGTGGCACACACTATATAATACCCCCCCCCCCCTTCTTCTGCTCCGTCTCCTACCTTTCATGATGTACTCGTTCTCTGAGGAGCCGGGTAATGACAGAGCTTTGAACAGATTGGACAGGAGCCCCTCCACATACGGCAACATGTCAGCTACAGTGATGCTGCAGGAAGAGAGGAGAATGTGAGGACATAACAGCCGCAGACTGAGCACAGCCGTCTTATAAAGGGGGACAAGATAGATACTTACAGGGTGGTGTTGGCGGATCCTCCTCTCATAGTAAATAGCCTCTCCAGGGCGTGCGCTGCATACGTGTGAACCACAACGCTCTCTGCTTGCAGATGGGCAATCAGGAGGGGAAGGGCAGCCAATACCTGATCTTTAGGTACCTGCCATAAAGACAATAAGCTTCTGCTTTAAATAAGGTGCGACATTGATAACAGCAGACAATATGGTAACAGCACAGCTAGATCCAGTCCCCCTCATATCACATCAGACGACTATATAATCAAAGTGGAAGGCCCCTTTCACACATCAGGACCGTTTGTCCGTTTTTCATCCATCCATTGACAGATTAAAAACAGACATCAATGCATTCCTATGGAAAAATGGACAGCAACGAATGATTATCCGTTTTCATCCGCTTCCGTCAATATCCATTTTGTTGAACGGATGAAAGCCTTATTTTTCTTCCGTTAAAAAAAAAAAAAAAAAAAAACGGATTGGACGAAAAACGGATGTAAACTGACAAACGGTCCGTTTTTCATCCGTTTTTGCATTGGTAGTGGATGTAAGAAAAATGGACGAAAACTGATAAATACTTCATCCATTTTGACGTGACTGAACTGATGAAATGAACGGTCCGTAGGTGTGAAAGGGGCCTTAAGCTAAAGTGCCCACCCAACAACCAATCAGGAATCACTTTAAAAAGCATACCAAATGGAAAGATGGTCTCCTGGGAAAACGAAAACGTAGATCTATATAATACATGGTCAGAATGGAGATATTTTAGATCAGTGTTTCTCAACCTTTTTTCAGTCAAGGCACCCTTTAAAAATGGATGGACAGTCTCGAGGCACCCTTTAAAAACGGATGGACAGTCTCGAGGCACCCTTTAAAAATGGACGGACAGTCTCGAGGCACCCTTTAAAAATGGATGGACAGTCTCGAGGCACCCTTTAAAAATGGATGGACAGTCTCGAGGCACCCTTTAAAAATGGATGGACAGTCTAGAGGCACCCTTTAAAAATGAATGGACAGTCTCGAGGCACCCTTTAAAAATGGATGGACAGTCTAGAGGCACCCTTTAAAAATGAATGGACAGTCTCGAGGCACCCTTTAAAAATGGATGGACAGTCTCGAGGCACCCTTTAAAAATGGATGGACCGTCTCAAGGCACCCTTTAAAAATGGATGGACCGTCTCAAGGCACCCTTTAAAAATGGATGGACCGTCTCAAGGCACCCTTTAAAAATGGATGGACCGTTTCGAGGCACCCTTTAAAAATGGATGGACAGTCTCGAGGCACCCTTTAAAAATGGATGGACAGTCTAGAGGCACCCTTTAAAAATGGACGGACAGTCTCGAGGCACCCCATTCTAAAATGTAAAACCTATTCTAATTGCTTTACATAATGCAGCAACATCCACACATGTAGGACACTGAACATCAGGGGTGATTTATTCTTCCAAAGCAAATACACTTTTGCAAACTGGTACTGACCAGTATTCCAATGTTTCTCCTCAGTTTTTCTCCATCACTCAGCTACTGTGACCCCCCGACGCTGATGGAGAGAGGCAAACAAGGATGCTATGCAGGCAACTGACATCCTCCTTATGAACTGATGATGCCATGGCCAGCAGGTAGAAGGTTGTATTGGAGCACAATGAAAACCTGTGGCTTCGTGTAACTAAAAGGCAGGTTATAGCCACACACTGGCTTGTATACAATTTTGGGCAATTTATAGGTATTTTGCCAAGGCACCCCTGAAGAAACCTCAAGGCACCCTGGTTGAAAAAGGCTGGTTTAGAAACTCCCCAGTTTGTAACACTTTTTGTAAGAGCAAATTATTACGAATATACATTTATTTTTTGTGTGTTTGTATATGACAGGTGCTGACCGAAGAGGAAAAGGGGAAAATTGTATTAGTATAACTTTATTGAGGTTCTTTAGGCCTTACATATGATATTTACTCTTTCCAGGATTTATTAATCTTGACGGTCAGAGAGGTTACTATTTGTGATTGTTTTTTCTTTTGTTTTAGTATGTTTTATTATTGAAGCAATGTACTTCTCTATGAACGAGGTATTAACATTAAGATTATATAGGTTAGGATATGGATGTATAATACCATTTAATGGATGTATAATAGCATTTAACCACTTAAGCCCCGGAGGATTTGGCTGCTGAAAGACCAGGGGGTATTTTGCGATTCGGCACTGCGTGACTTTAACGGACAATTGCGCGGTTGTGCGACGCTGTACCTAAACAAATTGGATGTCCTTTTTTTCCCCACAAACAGAGCTTTCTTTTGGTGGTATTTGATCACCTGTGCGATTTTTTTATCATGCGCGTCAAGAGCGTCAATTTTGCAAAAATAACAATATTTTTCAAATTTTTTATATGAAATTCCCCCCAAAAAATACGTAAAAATCTAAATTTTTTAACATTTTCAGACAATTTGTTTTATGCTACATATGTTTGGGAAAAAAAAAAAAAAAAAAAAAAAAAAAAAAAAAAAATCGCAAAAAGCGTATTTTGATTGGTTTGCGCAAAAGTTATCGCGTTTACTAACAAAGGGAAAGATTTTTGTCATTTTTTTTAACGCATAATGGCGGCAATCTGCAATTTTTTTTGCGGTACTGCGACATTGCGGCGGACAGATCGGACCCTTGACTGACATTTTTGGGGTTACCAGTGACATTTCTACAGTAATCAGTGCTATACATATGCACTGTTACTGTAAAATTACACTGGCAGTGAAGGAGTTATCTTTATTTGAGAGGGAGGGGCTGTGTGTGTCCCTAGGGGCGTGATTCTAACTGTGATTGGCTGTGGCTTGAGCTGTAGGAACAGTGATCAACGGTCCTACATAGTAGAACCGTATCATCATTGTTTCTACACAGGGGAGAATGACAGGCGGCTTGTTTACACTAGCCGCCTGCCTTTCTCCCTCTCCCCCGACGATCGCTGCTGAGTGACCAGCGGACATCGGGTCCGCCGGTCACACGCGCGGGGGGGGGGGGTCCGTGACGGCACGGGAGCGCGCCGGCGCACGCTCACTCCCCAGAGCCTCACAGGCTAGTGACGTATATATACGTCACTCTGCCTGTGAGGGGCTGACCGCCGCAGTATATGTACTTGCGGCGGTCGGCAAGTGGTTTATTACATTATTTGTACGTGTAATGAAGCATTTTTTTCCCCCCATTAAAAATAAAAAACTTAAAATTGAAAATAAAAAGCATACCAGTGAATTAGTATGCTCTGAAATTAGTATGTAGATCTCGCTCATTGCTTATTGTCTAAAATGTACACGTGCTCTACAACAATGAATCTTGGAAATGTCCTCGCTTTGTTGTGTCCATCTGCTTGAATATGTAAAACCTGGTAATACTCTGGGATTGCACAATCTGTTCTTTTTTTCAATTATCGTAATTTTTATTAATGAATAAAGAAGGTAACATGGGTAGAATACAAAAGGTTAATATCACCTTACACATATAATGATATACACATATACATATATTCTGATACATACATTCAGAGACAGAAGTTTGGCCTGTACGTATCACAGACCGGCAGGTTTAGTCCATTTATGATTTATACAAGTGATTATTGCAGTAGAGCAAAGGGTCTTGCAGGGATACCAACCTCCTTAATGATTTATTTCTGGTAAATCTTATACATATACATATGTATGCAAATCTGATTAGATGTTCATACTTATTTACAGCCATAGAGAAGAGTGTCAGATTCAGACTTCACAGCTGGACACAGTGCTTTGTGTTCATGATGCACCCCCCCCCCCCTTCCTCCTGTATTCAATTGTATTGTAACTGTCCTGTCTGCTCTCATGTTGTAAAGCGCTGCACAAACTGTTTGCGCTATATAAATCCTGTATAATAATTATATAATATAAAGCAGGAATGAGGGGATTCCTATACAACTGCTCACCTGATTCCTGAAAATCATGATATATTTGATCCCATCTGCCTTCAGTACGGGGTATTCATTGACTGCAGAGAAAAACCAGCAGCATTACAATGTGCGATAAACAGCCATCTCAGGAGCAACACCCCATAATATCTCAATGCACTATTCCCAATGCACACGTTCTTGTAGAAAAGAACATGTGTATAAGTGGGTGCTGAATTGACCACCGGCTGGAACCGTAAAAAGTCAGAATGAGAAATATCCCCAGCAGACCATGGATCTCAAGAACAAGTCCAAGCTTTATTCAGCGATCACATTGTTACAGTAAATAGCAAAGTTTGAGAGCAACGCAGTACCACATCATCAGGCATGCGACATCACATGTCTGATGAAGGTGTCCTGCGTTCCTCCGAAACGTTGCCATTTGCTGTAACGATGTGATCGCTGAATAAAACTTTGGACTTGTTCTTGAGATCCATGCTGTGCTGGTGACATTTCTCGCTCACCCCAGAATATCTTTCGCAGTGGCTACATAATGACTACAGAAACCGAGCAGGCACCCTCCTCTTCACCCAGAGAACAGGAGCCCCCACCACCCGTGATAGATGGAGCTTGGATTATCACTTCACACCACAGCTAACATAACCCCAGGACAATAAACACCTCTAACGTGCACAAAGCCAGGCTATGAGCAGCTGATACTCACTGTTCAAAGACTTCAGATCAGGAAGAATGTGATTCACAAAGAATTCTGTAAGGTTGACAAGTTCGTTGGCTTGTGTGATCCCATGCTGAGAAGACAAAGAAAATTCTTACCAACAAATTACTGCACCCCAAACCCACTGCCTGCTCTCTCTACCTGGGACACAGGGCCCTAGGACAGGGTACTACACGTCAACATGACCCAAAGGACAGCAGCTCCATTCCCTCCAGCCACCGGCTCCATTCCCCTCCACCCAGCGAGAGAGCAGCCGCTCCAGTCCCCTCCACTCAGCCAGAGGGCAGCCGCTCCAGCCCCCTCCACCCAGCGAGAGGGCAGCCGCTCCAGTCCCCTCCACCCAGCGAGAGGGCAGCCGCTCCAGTCCCCTCCACCCAGCGAGAGGGCAGCCGCTCCAGTCCCCTCCACCCAGCGAGAGGGCAGCCGCTCCAGTCCCCTCCACCCAGCGAGAGGGCAGCCGCTCCAGTCCCCTCCACCCAGCGAGAGGGAAGCCGCTCCAGTCCCCTCCACCCAGCGAGAGGGAAGCCGCTCCAGTCCCCTCCACCCAGCGAGAGGGAAGCCGCTCCAGTCCCCTCCACCCAGCGAGAGGGAAGCCGCTCCAGTCCCCTCCACCCAGCGAGAGGGCAGCCGATCCAGTCCCCTCCACCCAGCGAGAGGGCAGCGGGTCCAGTCCCCTCCACCCAGCGAGAGGGCAGCGGGTCCAGTCCCTCCACCCAGCGAGAGGGCAGAGGTTCAAATACTCTTCAACCACCCCTCTACCGACCCAAAGGGCAGTGGCTCTACAGTCTTGCAATATAGCCAGAGATTGGTGTGAGAAGACACACACAAAAAGTGACTACGATTACTTTAGTTCCACCTATGTGTCCATGTTTCTTTATTGTTCTAGACTCACCTTCTGAGTCTGGGCTTTTGACGCCAGTGACGTCACCAGGTAGATTGCGGCATCTTTGTGTTTCCAGTTGATGGTGGGGTTTTTAGCGTATTCTTGAAGCATAGAGTTGACATAACACGAGAAGATGTTGGTAACAGGCCCCTCAAAAAACTTGCACAGGCCACGCACCAGATCACAAGCAGCTCGCCGCCTGGTATCTATATCTGGAGCCATCAAAAAAAAGACAAATATCAATTTAACATAACCTGTATGTTATCCAGCAGGCACCGGACGTTCTACAAGAAGCCTCTAGTCCTGACATGCATCACAAAGGAATGCCAAAATCCTGCACATCTATCATGTAAGATTCTTACCGGATCCCTCCAGATCCCTACGGATGTATTCCTCTGAATTGTCTTCAAATGCTTCCTCATCAGCAGCTGCAAAGTGAGAGACAGAGTGTGAACAGGCGAGAAAGACATTGAAATATTTCCAGGAGTAAATGCACAGAACAGTGGTCCATGCAGCCTATTACACTTGTCTGTGCATTATGAAGACACCACCATTAACCAGGCTGAAGAATATTCAGAGGATATATTCCTGATCTCTCATGAATCACAGACATTTTGTATGGTTTTTGGGAGGGCCTTATAAGTCTGTGCAGGCCTAACAATACAAGACCTCGCTATAGAGGTCTCTCAGAATGTGATGTCATTCTGGTCTATCATCCTGCAGGGGTTTTTTTTTTCCAATAAGAGTTTATATGTTCTCACAACTTCCTATTGCAGTGGTGGCCAATTCACTTGATGTATTGGGCCTCCAGTGCGGCCCCTGACATTACCGAAGGGCAACAGATAATTTTCAGTAAATGCCAAGTTATAGAAAATGGTCAAAGACTGCAGACGTGCTAGAGGAGATGGCCAGAGACTGCAGACGTGCTAGAGGAGATGGTCAGAGACTGCAGACGTGCTAGAGGAGATGGTCAGAGACTGCAGACGTGCTAGAGGAGATGGTCAGAGACTGCAGACGTGCTAGAGGAGATGGTCAGAGACTGCAGACGTGCTAGAGGAGATGGTCAGAGACTGCAGATGTGCTAGAGGAGATGGCCAGAGACTGCAGACGTGCTAGAGGAGATGGAGAGTATCCAACATAAAATCAGAAGGAAGGGGAGTTCCACATTATATTTTAGTGAAACAGATCTGTGTAAGGACAGCAGATTGCTTATTTCACATCAAACGACCAGCACCTCAGGTGGAACTGGGCTTTAATAAAATTCTGGCATTCAAACCAAATTAGTAGCATACATGGGTGAAACTAAAGGAGAAGTAGGGCCAAAGTTTTTTTGGGCCTACTTCACCTGGAAATCACTGGAGTGCACTTTGTTCTGCACTCCTGTGACCCAGATTCAGCTGACAGGAGGCCAAAATCTTATCAGCTGACGACACTGAGCCGGTCCAGGCTCTGGAAAGATCCTGACTTTACAGGATCAGCTGGGCCAGCAGCTGGCTCAGCCCCTCAGTGAGTCGCTGAGAACCTGAGCCAGCCACTCCTGCCCCTCCATAGCCCGGGGCAGAGCAGAGAGCCAGTGACTAACAGTTACTGGCTTTCTGCTCACTGAAGACTGAACAGGGATCTTTAATCGCTCCGTTCTCGTTCTTAGCAGCAGCGGGGGGGGGGGGACAGGGGACAGGGACAAATGCAGCATTGGATTGATGCTGCATTCACCTAGGGGGGTATAAATGTTTTTTGGAAACTTTTCTAAGGTAATTGCACCCACCCATCACAGATATTTTCTAACACACTATTACTTTACAAAGTTTTTGCTGACTTCAGTTTGGGCTCAATGAGTATAATGACTGCAATTTCCGAGCCTTCATACGGAGTATTTGTGCGGCCCATTGTCAGTGCAGCATGCTGGGTCAAGTGCTGTGTATTCCAAATCCTCATACCTCTGAATTCCATATTGGGGACGATAACCTTCTCACAGATACTGGTCAGGGTGCTAGGGTCCTCAAACAGGTTCTTGTAGTGTGGCCGCTCACATACAGATGCCAGGAACTGAATGGCATTGCTCACCAGCTGTGATAAACAACAAGATATATGTAACCATTTATGTCACTGACTAGCATATCAGACAATATTTTCATTGTGTTAGTATGAGCACAAACTATGACCACTGCTGCTAGGGGACTGCCCAACAACCACACTCCCTCCTGTTCACTGACTCCCTAGCTCACACCGTATGACTAAGTGCAAAACATGTCAAGGCTCTTCTGCTGTTATTAAAGCCCCCTGGACTCTAGCCTGCTGGTGCACCCTCATCCGATATACATATTGTCGGTATGAAAACTGACAGAGCAAGGAACGCTGGACACTTCAGGAATTGATTGGAGTCAGCCTGACTGACTCCGGTATTCTATTGCAACATTAAACTGGATGCTGAGAGTAAAAATCTGTGTACCAATTCCCTTTGAGTAAGGTCGCCACTTACCAAGTCGTATTTTACTTCCTGTCCGGTAGTCACCAGGAGGTTCCATATTGCTGTAACGAAGCGTGGTAGGTAAGGTTGGAACTCTTCGTCATATTTCTGGGCGTACAAAGCAGCGTTGTCACAGATTTGTGATTTAAGTAACTCCAGCAGTCCTGCCTCTTCCTCATCCTGCAATGAGAATGAAATTAACCAGGATATAACATTACATTGCCACATCGTATGTTATATTCCCTCCTTGCTCTGCAGCGAGAATGACATTCACAAACATATAATGCCACGGTGTACGTTATATTCCCTCCTCCTACAATAAAAAGTACATTCACTACTATTTATAGAGAGACAATGCCATGGTGATCTATAGTGACAGTCCAATATGTCACCTATAAGCATTGAGCATCAAGTTAATACTCCCCCTGCATATCAAATGTTATATATTCTACCTCCAAAACACAAATCTAATACTACCAAATATTCCCTCGCTTGTCAAAAAGGATCGCTTTTACATGTGGTGGAATGTGGTCCCCCCTCTAGCCTCCTTCCCAGGCTCTCTTGTTCCACTGGGCAGCCTAAGACTGAGACCGGCAGTTGGTGCAACACACCATAGAGATGAAGGAGGAACTTCTGTTTCCTGATCATCTCTATGGTCTATGAAACTGGAAGGGACGACGATTTTGCTACTTCTGGTTTGTTGTGCAGAAGCCTTTACTGGCTTGTAAAGCACCAAATCAAAGGAAGATGCTTTTGAGGTCAGAGGAGAGACCTGGGGTCTAATAGTTCCCAGATCTCTCAGTAGAGAATACTTGTCACTGCCCCAGCTATCATAAGGGACGTTGTTCATCCTGTCTGATAGCAATAAAGGGGGTTATAAAAAAAAAAAAAAAAAAAATGTATATATTTATATATACAGTGGGTACGGAAAGTATTCAGACCCCCTTAAATTTTTCACTCTTTGTTATATTGCAGCCATTTGCCAAAATCATTTAAGTTCATTCTTCTTCCTCATGAATGTACACATAGCACCCCATACTGACAGAAAAACACAGAATTGTTGACATTGTTGCAGATTTATTAAAAAAGAAAAACTGAAATATCACATGGTCCTAAGTATTCAGACCCTTTGCTGTGACACTCATATATTTAACTCAGGTGCTTTCCATTTCTTCTGATCATCCTTGAGATGGTTCTACACCTTCATTTGAGTCCAGCTGTGTTTGATTATACTGATTGGACTTGATTAGGAAAGCCACACACCTGTCTAAATAAGACCTTCCAGATCACAATGCATGTCAGAGCAAATGAGAATCATGAGGTCAAAGGAACTGCCTGAAGAGCTCACAGACAGAATTGTGGCAAGGCACAGATCTGGCCAAGGTTACAAAAAGATTTCTGCTGCACTAAAGGTTCCTAAGAGCACAGTGGCCTCCATAATCCTCAAATGGAAGACGTTTGGACGACCAGAACCCTTCCTAGAGCTGGCCGTCCGGCCAAACTGAGCTATCGGGGGAGAAGAGCCTTGGTGAGAGAGGTAAAGAAGAACCCAAAGATCACTGTGGCTCAGCTCCAGAGATGCAGTCAGGAGATGGGAGAAAGTTGTAGAAAGTCAACCATCACTGCAGCCCTCCACCAGTCGGGGCTTTATGGCAGAGTGGCCCGACGGAAGCCTCTCCTCAGTGTAAGACACATGAAAGCCCGCATGGAGTTTGCTAAAAAACACCTGAATGACTCCAAGATGGTGAGAAATAAGATTCTCTGGTCTGACGAGACCAAAATAGAACTTTTTGGCCTTAATTCTAAGCGGTATGTGTGGAGAAAACCAGGCACTGCTCATCACCTGTCCAATACAGTCCCAACAGTGAAGCATGGTGGTGGCAGCATCATGCTGTGGGGGTGTTTTTCAGCTGCAGGGACAGGACGACTGGTTGCAATCGAGGGAAAGATGAATGCGGCCAAGTACAGGGATATCCTGGACAAAAACCTTCTCCAGAGTGCTCTGGACCTCAGACTGGGCCGAAGGTTTACCTTCCAACAAGACAATGACCCTAAGCACACAGCTAAAATAACGAAGGAGTGGCTTCACAACAACTCCGTGACTGTTCTTGAATGGCCCAGCCAGAGCCCTGACTTAAACCCAATTGAGCATCTCTGGAGAGACCTAAAAATGGCCGTCCACCAACGTTTACCATCCAACCTGACAGAACTGGAGAGGATCTGCAAGGAGGAATGGCAGAGGATCCCCAAATCCAGGTGTGAAAGACTTGTTGCATCTTTCCCAAAAAGACTCCTGGCTGTATTAGATCAAAAGGGGGCTTCTACTAAATACTGAGCAAAGGGTCTGAATACTTAGGACCATGTGATATTTCAGTTTTTCTTTTTTAATAAATCTGCAACAATGTCAACAATTCTGTGTTTTTCTGTCAGTATGGGGTGCTATGTGTACATTCATGAGGAAGAAGAATGAACTTAAATGATTTTAGCAAATGGCTGCAATATAACAAAGAGTGAAAAATTTAAGGGGGTCTGAATACTTTCCGTACCCACTGTATATGTATGTATATATATATATATATATATCTCAATAAAAAAAAGAAATAAAAAAAAAAAAAAAGTCAAAAACAAATGACCTGCCTTTCCTCCCTGCGCACGCTTGTCCAGCACGCATATGTAAATGGTGATCGCACCACACACGAGGCATCAATGTGAACGTCCCGAGTGCTATAGTTTTACCACCAGAAATTCTGTAAATCTAAAACTAGTAACCTGTAGAGGCTTTGAAAGCATCACCCATGGAGATTTTTAAGTACCATAGTTTGTCGCCATTCTACGGGTGTACGCAAAATTCAAGCACGACATGTTAGGTATCGGTTTACTCACTGTGACAACGTCTTTTGTATCTTACCAAAACAAATGAGTATTGTATAGTGTTTGTGTGCACTAAAATTAAAGTTAATGTTTCCCAAAAAAATTGCATTTCAAAAACTGCTGAGCAAATATTGTGTGACAAACTACGACCACCATTTTTTTCTCCAGTGTCTGTTTTCAGAAAATTAATGTTTGGGGATTCTAGGTAATTATCTAGTACAAATTTATTTTACATGTTTGTGAGAAGTGTCAGAATTGGCCCAGGGGGTCAAGTGGCTATGACTCATCCAGGGTTGCCATCCTCCTGTGGCATTTTTTACTGACAAAACATAGGAAATGTACTGACCAAGCACATCTTTTACTGACAACCTGAAAAATGGACAGAACTATTAAAAATTAAGATTTGTAAACAGTATAAACACAATAAGAAAAACCCGATATGACAATACACATACCAAGTAATTTGCCTGGTTTACACAAACAAAGTCAACACAGCATGACAAATTATCTGCCCTATATTTACCAACAGTTGTAAAAGTCACTGATTTACGGTCAGTAAATTTACAGACAGTTGGCAACCCTGGACCCACCTCACCAAGATGTAGACCCAAAAGTGCATTTTAGAGGATTAGTATAAATTTCCATAAAAGGTGGAGTCCTTACGTCTGTCTGCAGTAGCTTGTTGTCCAGAGTTAGCAGGCTGTGAAAGTTGGTCATCCAGGTCTCCATGTTATCTTCAAAAAACTCTGGGAGATCCTAAATAGATGACAAAATATCAGGTTGTTTAACGCTTCAGCATCCAAACACTGAAATATCAGCTCTGGGTGGAAAGACCCCATGGGAGAGCCTGTGCTTTGAGAACAGGTGCTCTTTAGCGGTGGCCCAGCACCAGCTTACACTTGCCCTCCCTGTGTCTCCTGTGGTCAGGAGAAAAGGGAAATATGGCTGCTTGTGTGTATAGTGAGCATGAGACTCACTTGCCTTCCTAGCCTTGTGACATAGCTGGTGCTTGATCAACTCAGATAGGGGTGTGATCACATGAGGATGGGGAGAAAGTCATCAGATCTATGCAATCTCCATCTAGAATTATCCTGCAGCTCCCATCGGGTTGCTTCTCCTCACTTCCAGCAGAATGGATCAACAGTGTAGCTGCCATGTGAACCTGGCTTTATTCACACAGCTTGCCATGGCCGACTAAAACCACCACCATTATTAATGTATACACTGCCAGCCTGAGGACAGGAGAAGCACAGAGATATCTACACCAGTGTTTCTCAACTCCAGTCCTCAGGGCACACTATCAGACCAGATTATGTCCTTACGTGTCACCTTGGGGAGATGCAGACTAGAATACTGCAATGGCTGAGCAGCAAATGATTTCACCTGTGATGTATTTCAGTTTTCTTGCAAACCTGGCCTGTTAGTGTGCCCTGAGGACCGGAGTTGGGAAACACTGGTCTACACAATGCTGGGCAGAGCCATTCTACACTGTACAGGTCACCCTCAGAGCCACACATGTGGAGAGCTTACCTGAAAGTTTAAGCTGTAGAAGAGTTTGGCAATCAGAATCAACGAGGAGAAAAGAACTTTTAAAGCAGCGACATCACTGGCATGAGTATTACACAGACCGATGGTTGCCTGCAGGAAGAGAGACAACATGTATTATGGCACAAAATGTACTGAGACCGGTGGCCAGGGGTATGAAATATATTTCAGATCCATTGTGCCTGGCATCCAGGGCATAGGGAATATTCCAGATCTACTGTGAAATGCACCTGGGGAATATTTCATATTTACTGTGACTGGGGATATGACCAAGTATCCTTTACTAGCAATAGGAGAGCAGGGAGATCTATCATTGTACCTAGCTCAGACCACTGAACAGAAATGTAGAGTATGGGGAGTCATACTCTGGTCACCTGTATTATGTGTGAACCCCTCTATGTATGAAACAAAGTGTTTGATCCCCTAGGGGTGGGATTTTATAGGCAACTCAAAATGTATAAAATCTTTGTCGGTTTTAGTAAATTTTATTTAAATATACAAAAAAAGAAGAAGAAAAAAAAACATACAAAAGTATAGGATAATACAGTAAATGTACAATAAAAATTGGCAAAACTGATGATTATAAAAATGCAGATACACTCAAACGCTCAACCATCTACTCCAGGTTTATCCAACGTTTCGGGGTAAAACCCCTTCCTTAGGGATTGTGCTGGAGGTTGTTAAATTATGATTGGTAAAAGTGCTTGGCCAGTCGGGTAGAAGCCAGTCACATCTGACTTAGGTGGTAGCTGTTAAGTAGTCTTCTCCCAGCAGTGGATGACATCAAACACTTTGTTTCATATTCAACTGGGATGTGGCACTCACATTGAGGTATACAACGGGAACATACCCCCAAAACCCCTCTATGTAATAAATCCCCAAAGATTCTGGACATGCAGAGTACATAGAAGTACCTGGAAGAGGTTGGTGAGGGGAGCAGCAAAGGTATCCAGTACCAGCTTAATCTCAGTCCACAGCTCGCTGGATTTAAACTCATGGCGATACCTAAAAGGGAGAACAAACAGCAACTTACAGGAAATTAAAAGCACTTCATCTGTCTCTGTGTAAACAGTTTAAAAGTTCCTCAATTATTAAATAATGTAGAACAGGTATTAAGGGCAAGGGGGCTTTCTGGCTAGGAAGTGGCCCCACTGCTTTATGATCAAGGCACATAAAAGATAATTATACTTTTAAAGATATTAAAGAGCCTGTACTGTGGAAGCTGTGCCCAAAAAAAGGTAGGAGGAGGACAAAGGCCTGGTCACCAGTTTTGCTCGTGGTCTCCCTGCAGCTGATCTTTTCCCCATTCCTGACTTACCATGCCTTCCTCTGCACGGTGTCTGTGTGGAGGTGGCCATCTTGGTAAAGGAGCAGGGATTTACTCCCTCATGTCAGAGCTGCCACCTTGATGACTAGTTGGGTAATGATAGCCGTAGAGGAAACACAGATCACAGAATGAATTAAGCAGAAGCAGGGAGATTCTTGCATGGCAGGTTCTCAGGAACATTTTCCACTCCAGCAAGAACACTAAGCAACTCAGCAGATCATGAAGTCTAACTCCAAATCTGCTGACCGAGTCTGACTGAACTCCAAATCTGCTGTCTCCGACTGACAGTCAGAGACAACCCCTCAAACCTTCCCAGCCATCAGCTGTCTGGGTTTTAGCAAGCAGAGTTCCAGTCATTTTTGTGTTTATTAAAATCCAGCAGCAACAAAAAGTGTAGCTGCTGACTTTTATTAAACACACACGCACCTGTCCCAGGATCCAGCGATGTGGCCACCTAAAACAATCGATTCTCTCCCTCTCTTCGGCATTACAACTGTGGGCACCCGGCTATGACAGCTTGCGGCTTCACAGCTAGGTGCAGACTGCGCATGCGCAAGTCACACTGCGCCTTCTGAATGGTAGGGCAATCTTCTAGGACCTGTGAAGTGTCCCAGAAAATAGCAGGGGGGGGGGGGGGGAGTAGCGAACTTCCGCTCAGGTCGTCAAGGCGGTCCGAGTGGAAATGGGAGCAGATACCTGCCAAAACTAGGCATCCGCTCCCCCCCCCTAAAAAAAACAACATGCCAAATATGGGGCATAGGAGGGGGGGGGGGGGGAAGAGAGTGCTTAAAGCAAAACCTCCGCTTTTGGGTGGAGCTCCGCTTTAAGTATCTGAGAACTTTAGCTGCTCTACCACTACATGGTAGCAATGAATCTGTTGCTAGAAACAGAGGAGGTGCTTCTGCAACAACAGGCAAGCCTGGCTTACTGTTCCCTAAGGGTTCCCCAGCTGGTTATCTCTGTACATAAGTGAGTGGCCCCCAGTGCATTTCAGGACCTACGATGCAAGACGTGGGCCCAGATATCCTGATTGAACTGCGTGTGCCCTAAAACTCACACTGCAGATATACAACTATGAGGCCACAGAGCAAGAGTGCGTAAGCACAGGAAGTGCGCTGACATTTATCAGGAGGATTTGAAAACAAAAAGGTTAATTTTTCATGGTACAGCTTAGGCACAATATTTCTAGATGTTCCCTTTAACTTGGCAGATCTTCACTTTCTGAGTTCAGGTCCACTTTTTACCCAATTGCACACATAAGGGTACAACAACACAAAGGAGAGGGGCACTCTGTACCTCTTGAATAAAGAGTGAGCAGTGTGAAGGACACCATTAATCACATGGAAATCTCCACTCTGGAAGCGATTGACCATTTCCGTCAATAAATCCGGCCATTTCTGAGGGAAGTCTTCTCGCCCGATGATACTGATGGCGTCACTGAGCTAAAGAGAGTGGAGGTTAGAGCATGAGAATCACACAGATGACTGGGCTCACCAGAACCGGGTAAAAGGGAGAGAACTTACCTGTTTCTGAATCTGCTCTGGGCTGCTCAGCATCAGGTTTACTATGTTGGCTTTAATAGCGACACGGTCTGCCTCACAGATCTTATTTGGCTCATCTTCAATCTAACAACAAAAGACACTTCTAATAAAAACAACAACACAACATTTTATTGTTAAACAGTCCTGTTTCCCATCTCCCTTTTCATAAATCCTTGCCCATATCCCCCTTCATATATCCATTCCCATCCCCATATTCCCTCTTCTTCAATCCCTGCCCATTTGTCCACCCCCCCCCCCCCACATCACTCTTTGCTCATTAACCCATCCCCCTTCTTCAAGCCTTGCCCATTCCCCCTTCTTCAACCCTTGCCCATTCCCCCAGCCACTCTTCCATAACCCTTGCCCATTCCCCCATCCCCTCTTCTTCAATCTTTGCCCATTCTCCTGTCTCCCTAATGCTGGCCCATTCCCCAACCCCCTTTCCCTTAATCATTGCCCATTCCCCCATCCCTATTTCCTTGGGCCTTGCCTATTCTTCCATTCCCTCTTTCTAATCGGACCTGTAAAAGGCTGCAATAAAAGCTTAGCAAGGGGGCCCCCAGGAGCCACAAACACAGGAAGAAGGAGCCCAGCACACCGAGACAGACTCCCCCCCCCCCCCTCCCAAACACGGAGGAAAGGAACCAAGAGAAACCCCACACACAAGAGGTAGACCCTCCATAGCCCTCCTCACACTGGGAGGGACGCCCAGGAGCCCTGCACACAGCAAAGAGATGGATGCCCAGGAGCTCCGCATAGAGGGATGAGACAGACCCCCAACACACAGGTACTCACAATCCTCCAGTTCCTCTTGATGTAATTTTTGAAAGTGACCGATGAGCACACTTTGATAACGTTGTCCTGGGAACGTTCCAAAAGTGTTAATAGCAGCAGGGGATAGTTGGCACTGGCTTCTACAGATTCCAGATACTTTTCCGCTAAAGTCACAGAGAATTGGAAGAAGTCAGGTTAGTACTGTCCACCCCCCCCCCACAGCTGTAGGGGTGGGTAAGTGATATCATCAATTGACATTGATGTTTATGTTCATATAATGGTATCTCCATACAGGAGAACACAGGATCATCCACTGACTCTACAATGTTCATATAATGGTATCCCCATAGAGGAGAACACGGGATATCCACTGACTCTACAATGTTCATATAATGGTATCTCCATAGAGGAGAACACGGATACCATCCACTGACTCTACAATGTTCATATAAGGGTATCTCCATAGAGGAGAACACGGGATACCACCCACTGACTCTACAATGTTCATATAATGGTATCTCCATAGAGGAGAACACGGATACCACCCACTGACTCTACAATGTTCATATAATGGTATCTCCATAGAGGAGAACACGGATACCACCCACTGACTCTACAATGTTCATATAATGGTATCTCCATAGAGGAGAACACGGATACCACCCACTGACTCTACAATGTTCATATAAGCGTATCTCCATAGAGGAGAACACGGGATATCCACTGACTCTACAATGTTCATATAATGGTATCTCCATAGGAGGAGAACACGGATACCACCCACTGACTCTACAATGTTCATATAATGGCATCTCCATAGAGGAGAACACGGATACCACCCACTGACTCTACAATGTTCATATAAGGGTATCTCCATAGAGGAGAACACGGGATATCCACTGACTCTACAATGTTCATATAATGGTATCTCCATAGAGGAGAACACGGATACCACCCACTGACTCTACAAAGTTCATATGATGTTATCTCCATAGAGGAGAACATGGGATATCCACTGAAGCTACAATGTTCATATATTGGTATCTCCATAGGAGAAGAACACGGGATATCCACTGACTCTACAACCTTCATATAATGATATCGCCATAGAGGAGAACACGGGATATCCACAGACTCGGCACACAGCACCGGCTCTCATTAAAGGAGCAAGGAATAGAAATCTATGACATACTTTGGCACTGTACATACCAGGACGTCTCACAGCTGGATCAGGGTCCAGAGTCTTCCGAAGATATTCGGTCAGAGCCTGGAGATTGGCATCGCTCAGCTCCATTGTTCTACACAGAGAAGGGAAAGTATCATACAGCTGCAATCAGTATGTTGAGGATTGTGGAGGGAACCAGCATGCTCTGCAGTGGGCACCGCTAGGTTCCTGTACTTACCACACCTACACCATTTCTCACTACAACTCAGGATCAACCTGCAGACAGTAAAACAAGCTCCCCCCACTCACACGTGTGATACCATTCGAGCCTTAAGATTGGCTGATCAGACACTGAAATCTGGATTGTTAGAGGCCGGTAGCAGGGTCTTTATTGCCAATCCCATGGATGAGTCAATACTGAATCCAGGATTGTAAAAGAGGGGGGCCTTCATGTCCACCACATGCGATACCATTCTGGCCTGAAGAACTGCTAATCTGACAAAGTGGTAGTAAATTGCATACAAAAAATAAAAAAATTGGGCCTCGGGCAGCTTAACCACTTTTGGACCGGAAGATTTGCCCCTTAATGACCAGGCCATATTTTGCGATTCGGCACTGCGTTACTTTGACAATTGCGCGGTCGTGCGACGCTGTACCCAAATAAAATTGATGTCCTTTTTTTCCCACAAATAGAACTTTCTTTTGGTGGTATTTGATCACCTCTGCAATTTTTATTTTTTGCGCTATAAACAAGAGCAACAATTCTGAAAAAAAAAAACAATATTTTTCACATTCTGCTATATAACATTTCCAAAAAATAAAAAATTTAACATTTTTGGCCAGTTTTCTGCTACATATTTGTGGTAAAAAAAAAAAAAAAAAAATGCAATAAGTGTATTTTGATTGGTTTGCACAAAAGTTATCGCGTCTACCAACTACGAGAAAGATTTGTCATTTTTATTTATTTTTTTACTATTAATGCGGCAATCTGCGATTTTTAGCAGGACTGCGATGGACAGATTGGACCCCTGACTGACATTTTTGGGGGGACCAGTGACATTACTACAGTAATCAGTGCTAAAAATATGCACTGTTACTGTAACAATGACACTGGCAGGGAAGGGGGTTAACACTGGGTGATAAAAGGGTTAAATGTGTACCAAGGGGCGTGTTTCTAACTGTGGGGGGGGGGGGGCGTGGCTTGTGAAATCACCATAGAGACCTGTAATCCTATATAGAAGGATCACAGGCGCTCTGTGATCATTCCAGGGAGAAGAACGGTCAGCTGTGTTTACAACAGCAGACCGTTCTCTCTCAGCGGCAATTGGAGCCGCCTGCCCCGTGCATCGGAGTCCCCGCTGCCGAGCGGGGGGCGGGAGTGCGCCACCAGCACGCGCTCGCCCCCTATCTGCAGGTGTGTGAACCGACGTAGGTATACGTCGGTCGCGCACCTGCAGATAGGGGGCGACGGCGTGGCGGCGCACTCCCGCCCCCGCTAGTCAGCAAGGACTCCAATGCCGCCTGACACCCGTGATCGCTCCCCGCATATAACTGCGGCGGGCAGTCGTTAAGCGGTTAAATAATACTGCACTAGGATGCATTGCACGGTGCACATTTAGGAGATATTTGCTGTACCTATAGGTAAGCCTCATATAGGTAAAAATCATACATAGGAGTTTACTCCCACTTGAATGCTGGATTGTAGGAGGAAGGACGATTATAATGGCACCAATGTGATACTATTCAGGAAGCACAGATACAGAGCATCTGGAAAGTATTCAAAGCGCTTCACTTTTTCCACATTTTGTTATGTTACAGCCTTATTCCAAAATGGACTTAATTCATTATTTTCCTCAAAATTCTACAAACAATCCCCCATAATGACAACGTGAAAGAAGTTTGTTTGAAATCTATATAAATTTATTAAAAATAAAAAAGGAAAAAAATCCCATGCACATAAGTATTCACAGAAAAGGATTAATGATGGGAGTCTGGTGCTCCACAATACTAATGTCATAGAGTCAGCTGGACTGTTATTATAGGGAATAGGATGGGTCTGCTGTCCATGCAGAGAAATTACACCGTTGTTCAGGTTGCCATCCTCCGAGAGTGCACTTGCTCTGTAAGGTGTATAAGAAAAAAAAAAAGAAGGAGGGGGGGAGGCGCCACTAAGTGCAGTATTAAAACGGGTGCAGTTAATACAAGTGGTTAAAAACAGTGTAAATCATCATGGGCACATCTGAAAGTGAAGGGTCTAACTGCTTCCATTGTGATCCTGAGGACTGGATTGCTCCAACGCCACTGTGGATGGAAGGCTGGCTTTCCTCTGATGCTTCCGCGTTGGGCCAGCGTGGAACGTGGGGGCGGAAGTGACGTCACTGTTACAGGGCGGGTAGTCTAGAAGACAGTCTGTGGAAACTGGAAGGCTACGCGCTCGTTAGTAGCTGCCTGCTCCGAGTGTGTAGCCTTCCAGTTTCCAATGACTCAGTGTTCTGCATTGCCCGCCCCGATGACGTCACTTCCGCCTCCGCGTTCCACGATGGCCCAATGCGGAAGCACCACCGAGGCAAGCCAGCCTTCAATCCACAGTGACGTTGGAGCAATCCAGTCCTCAGGATCACAATGGAAGCAGTTAGACCCTTCACTTTCAGATGTGCCCATGATTGTAAATGTTTTTAACCACTTGTATTAAATGTATCCTTTTAATACTGAACTTAGTGATGCCTCCACCCCTCTTTTTTCATGTACATAAGTATTCATACCCTTTGCCCGATACTTTGGTGAAGCTCCTTTGGCACCAATTACAGTCTCAAGTCTTTTTGAGTATGATGCTACAAGCTTGGCACTCCTAGTTTTGGGCAGTTTCTCCCCATTCTTCTTTGCATGACCTGTGGAGCTCCATCAGGTTGGATGGGGGAGTGTCGGTGCACAGCCATTTTCAGATCTCTCCAGAGATGTTCAATCGGGTTCAAGTCTGGGCCACTCAAGGACATTCACAAAGTTGTCCTGTAGCCACTCCTTTGTTATCTTGGCTGTGTGCTTAGGGTCGTTGTCCTGTTGGAAGATGAACCTTCGGTCCGGTCTGAGGTCCAGAATGCTCTGGAGCAGGTTTTCATCAAGGATGTCTCTGTACATTGCTGCATTCATCTTTCTCTCGATCCTGACTAGTCTCCCAGTTACTGCCACTGAAAAAACATCTCCACAGCATAATGCTGCCACCACCATGCTTCACTGTAGGGATGGTATTTGCCAGGTGATGGGCAGTGCCTGGTTTGCCATTCAGGTCAAAGAGTTCAATCTTTGTTTCATCAGAGCAGAGAATTTTGTTTCTCATGGTCTGAGAGTCCTTCAGGTGCCTTTTGGCAAACTCCAGAGGGGCTGTCATGTGCCTTTTACTGAGGAGTGACTTCTGTCTGGCCACTCCACTAATCAGGCCTGTATGGTAGGGTGGCCAGACGGAAGCCACTCCTCAGTAAAAGGCACATGACAGCCCGCCTGGAGTTTGCCAAAAGGCACCTGAAGGACTCTGTTTCATCAAACCAGAGAATTTTGTTTCTCATGGTCTGAGAGTCCTTCAGGTGCCTTTTGGCAAACTCCAGGCGGGCTGTCATGTGCCTTTTACTGAGGAGTGGCTTCCGTCTGGCCACCCTACCATACAGGCCTGATTAGTGGAGTGGCCAGACAGAAGTCACTCCTCAGCAAAAGGCACATGACAGCCCCTCTGGAGTTTGCCAAAAGGCACCTGAAAGACTCTCAGACCATGAGAAACAAAATTCTCTGGTTTGATGAAACAGAGTCCTTCAGGTGCCTTTTGGCAAACTCCAGGCGGGCTGTCATGTGCCTTTTACTGAGGAGAGGCTTCCATCTGGCCACCCTACCATACAGGCCTGATTAGTGGAGTGGCCAGACGGAAGCCACTCCTCAGTAAAAGGCACATGACAGCCCGCCTGGAGTTTGCCAAAAGGCACCTGAAGGACTCTCAGACCATGAGAAACAAAATTCTCTGGTCTGATGAAACAGAGTCCTTCAGGTGCCTTTTGGCAAACTCCAGGCTGGCTGTCATGTGCCTTTTACTGAGGAGTGACATCCAACTGGCCACAGCCATACAGGCTTGATTGGTGGAGTGCTGCAGAGATGGTTGTTCTCCTGGAAGGTTCTCTTCTCTCCAGAGAAACGCTGGAGCTCTGTCAGAGTGACGATCGGGTTCTTGGTCACCTCCTTGACTAAGGACCTTCTCCCCCGATCGCTCAGCTTGGCCGGGTGTCTCATTCTAGAAAGAGTCCTGGTGGTTCCAAACTGCTTCCATTTACTGATAATGGAGGCCACTGTGCTCATTAGGACCTTCATGGCTGCAGAAATTTTTCTGTACCCTTCCCCAGATCTTTGCCTCCATACAATCCTGTCTCAGAGGTCTACAGACAATTCCTTGGACTTCATGGCTTGGTTTGTGCTCTGACATGCACTGTAAACTGTGGGACCTTATATAGACAGGTGCGTGCCTTTCCAAATCATGTCCAATCAACTGAATTTACCACAGGTGGACTCCAATCAAGTTGTAGAAACATCTCAAGGATGATCAGTGGAAACAGGATGCACCCAAACTCAATTTTGAGTGTCATGGCAAAGGCTGTGATACTTCTGTACATGGGATTTTTTCATTTTTAATAAATTTGCAAACATTTCAAACCAACTTTTTTCACATTGTTATTATGGGGGGATTGTTTGTAGAATTTTGAGGGAAATAATTAATTGAATCCATTTTGGAATAAGGCTGTAACATAAAATGTGGGAGAAATGAAGCACTGTGAATACTTTCCTGGATGCTCTGTATACGGGGGGAGAGTTCACAAAATCTTAAATCTTGCAGTGTATGGACCAGGATAATAAACGCTTCCATGTTTTCTGCCCTTCGGCCAGTCTGGAGCTTACCTTCAGTATCTTGTGGTATTTCAATGTATAGCCAAAGTTCTGTATCTGGAAAAAAAGATTAAAGTGGAAATATAAGTAAACAAATCTGATATCTTCATTAAATGAGGAAAAAAAATGGGAGTAAAA
>NC_138778.1:9906075-9966075 GCF_965119305.1 Pelophylax lessonae
ATGTGCACTGAGCACTGCAGTCATTGACAGTAAATACACGGAGGGAACAATATTCTTCAACACACAGACAGACTGATCCCAAAACCCCTCCCCCCCCCCACCTCCTGGGGGCAGAAATTCCACCAACTGCCCCACAATGACAGCTACTCACATCTCCCTCCAACAGGCACTGAGCAAGCAGCATGGAGATGAAGCCAGACAGGGATTCCAACCACCAACCAATCAAGAAGCTACAGGGGAGGAGCCAGACAGGGATGTTTGGTTGAGAATCACTCATGTCCCGCCCACCAGACAGAGCGAAGGAACGCTGACTGCAGAGGAGATTAACCCCTCCCTGCCCTCTACACATCCAATCAACGAAGAGCGTACAATCCAGAATATCCAACACAGATAATACAATCCCAACACCCATCATACAATCCAAACCCAAACCAGAATACCCGACACAGACAATACAATCCCAGCACTGACCCGAATACAATCCTGACACAGACAATACAATCCCGACACCAATCATACAATCTCAACCACAAAACCCAACAGACAATCCCAGCACTGACCAGAATACCCGACACAGACAATACAATCTCAACACCAATCATACAATCCCAGCACTGACCAGAAAACCCAACAGAGAATCCCAACCACAGAACCCCAGCACTGATCACGAGAGAAAGTTTTGCATTTAGTTACACTAACTGGGGGGGTTATAACAGGCAATCAGGGAGGGGGTGATGTAATAAAGTGAGGGGGTGTGATATGAGGGGGCAATATAGTGGGGGGGGGGTAATATGAGAGGGGGGCGAATGATGTGGCAAGGGGGTGTGATAGGAATATGATGAGGATGGGGGAATGGGGGAGGGGTGATATAATGAGGGGGGGCGCGATGTGATGGGGGGTTAGATGTGATGGGGGGGGGTTAGATGTGATATGCGGGGGGGGGGGATGGGGTGGGATGTGATGGTGGGTTGTGAAGAGGGGTGATAGTAATGATATGATGAGGGGAGAATGGGGCAGGGGTGCTATAGTGAGGGGGTGTAACATGGGGAGGGGGTGATGTGATGAGGGGGTGAGATATGATGAGGGGGTGATAGTAATGATATGAGGAGGGGGGGAATGGGGGAGGGGAGATATAGTGAGGGGTGTGAGATGAGGGGGTGATAAAGTGGGGGGATGGGAGCATTAAAAAAATGATGGGGGGGGGTGATGATATGGGGGGGTGATACAGTGAGGGAATGTGATATGATAAGGGGGCGATATAGTGAGGGGGGATGGGAATTATTTGGTGAGGGTGGGTTGATATGATGAGGGGGTGGTATAGTGAGGGGGGGGTGGGAATTATATGGTGGTGGGGTGGGTGATATGAGGGGTGTGATATGGGGAGGGGGTGGGAATGATTTGGTGAGGGGGGGAATGGGGGAGGGGTGATAAATAGAGTGAGGGAGTGTGATATATATATGATGAGGGGGTGGATATATGGAAATGGGGGGGGGGGTGAATCATAGAATGTGGGGGTGTACTATGATGGGGGGGGGGGGAATAATATGGTGAGGGTAAAAATGGGTAATATAGTGGGGGGGGATAGGAATGATATATGGGGGGGGGGGTGAAATAGTGAGGGAGGATGGGAAGGATATGGTGAGGGTGGGGTGATATGATGAGGGGTGTTTGATATGGAGAGGGGGTGATATAGTGGGGGGGGGATGGGTGATATAGTGAGGGGTGTGATATGGGGAGGGGGTGTAAATATAGTAGGGGAGTGCGATATAGATATATATATATATAATGCTGAGGGGGTGAAATGGGGGGGGGGGGGTGGATATATGGAAAGGGATGGATGATATAATGAGGGGGTGTAATATGAAGGGGAGATGGTGGAGGGGTAATATAGGGAGGGGGGATAAGAATGATATATGGTGGGTGATATGGGGGTTGGGGGGGTGATATAGTGCATGCGGGGGATATTGGTGAAATATGATCGGGGGGGGGGGATGTAGTGAGGAGGGTGTAATAAGTTTGAGGGGGGGGGGGTTATAGGGGTGTCATTTGATGAGGGGGGATGATATTATGAGAGGAAATGGGGGAGAGGTAATTTAGTGAGGGGGATAAGAATGATATGATGAGGGGGAGTGATATAGTGAGGGGGGATGGGGGGGGTGTAATATGACAGAAGGTGTAACATGAGGAAGGATGGGGGGTGTAATATGATGAGGAGAGGGAAATATGAGGGAGGATGATATTATGAAAGGGAATGGGGAGGGGTAGAAATGATATGATGGGGGCGGTGTTGATGTAATATGACAGGGGGTGTAATATGATGGATGGGGGGTGTAATATGGGGGGGGGATATAGTGAGGAGGGATGGAGGGTGTAATATGATGGGGGGTAATATAATGAGGTGGGGTGATATAGTATGTGTGGGGATGGGGTGTAATATGATATGGTGAGGGGGGGGGGGGTGATATAGTGTGAGGGGGGGGGATGGTGGGAGTCTGTAATATAATGTGGGGGAGTGATAGGATGAGGGATGTAATATGATGAAGGGGTAATTGGGGATATACTGAGGAGGGATAGTGGTGTAATATGATTGGGGGTGGGGTGATAGGGTGAGGGGGGATGATATGGATATAGTGAGGGATGGGGTGTAATTTAAGAGGGGTGATATGAGGGGGCGTGAGGGTTTAAAATGGTGAGGGGGGATGATATGAGGGGGGATATAGTGAGGAGGGATGGGGGAAGTAATATGATGAGGGGGATGATATAATGGGGGTGCAGAGATGATATGAGGGGATTGTTATATGAGGGAGTGAAATAATGGGGGTGTAATATGAGGGGGTGATTTGGTGAAGGGGAATATCATGGGGGTATGATATTGGGGGGGGGGGGGGGGGTTGTAATTTGATATAAAGGGTGTTATATGAGGGGGGTGTAATATGATATAGGGGGTGATATATAATGGGTGTGTTATTTGAGGGGGGGGGGGGTGATATGGTGAAGGGGTAATATGATGAAGGGGGTGATATATGTGGGGTGTTATATGAGGGGGGTTGATATAATGGGTGTGATATGGTGAAGAGGGGATGATATAATGGGATATAAGATGAAGGGGGGTGATATAATAGGGGTGTTATATGAGTGGGGGTGATATGCTAATGGGGGTGTAATATGAGGGGGGTGATATGGTGAGGGGGATGTAATGAAAAGAGGTGATGGGAGGAGGGGGAGAAGGAGTATATAGTGAGGAGGGATGTAATATGATGAGGGAGGAATTGGGGATATAGTGAGGGGGGGGGGTGATATGGTGAGGGGGATGGGGCTGTAAGATGATGAGGGGGGGATGATATGGGGGGGATATAGTGAGGAGTGATGGGGGTGTAATATGATGGGGGGTTATATGATGAGGGGGGAAGGGGGTGTAATTTGAGGGGGGTGATAGGGGGATGGGGGTGTAATATGATGAGGGATGAGGAGGGAATTGGGGATATAGTGAGGGGGGATGGGGGTGTAATATGGTGAGGGGGGAGGGGATATGGTGAGGGTGTAATACGAGGGTAATTATATAATATAAGGGGGTGATATGGTGAGGGGGGGGTGATATAATGGGGTTATATGTTGAAGGGGGGTGATAGGATATAAGGGGTGTTATCCAGGGGGGGGGTGTAATATGATGGGGGGGGGGGGGTGTAATATGATGGGGGGGGGGGGGTGTAATATGAGGGGGATATAGTGAGGGGGGATGGGGGTGTAATATGGTGAGGGTGTATAATACGATGAGGGGGATTATATGAGGGGGTGATACGGTGAAGGGGGGGGTATGATAAGGGGGGGTGATAGGATATAAGGGGTGTTATACGGGGGGGTGATATATAATATGAGGGGGGTGATATATTGGGGTTATTTGGTGAAGGGGGGATATAATGGGGGTATGATATGGGGAGTGTAATATGATGAAGGGGGGGGGGGTGAGGTGATATAATGGATGTGATATGAGGGGGGGGGGTGATATGGTGAAGGGGGAAATGATAATGGGGGTGTTATATGGAAGGGGGGGGTGATATGAGGTAGAGGGATGTTATATGGGGGGGGGGGGGGTGATATAATGGGGGTGATATATGAGGGGTGATATTAAGGGGGGAGGGGGTGTTGTAGAAAGTCTCCTCACCTGTCAGGCTCCTCTGTGTGGAAATGATATGAAGGAGGGCGGAGTCTGTCTGTACAGATGGGGGATGGGGTGATATGAGGGAGGGGTGTGTCTCTCACCTGTCCCGCTCTCCCGGGTGGAGGATGTAACTATTCTGTCTTCTCTCTCCTACTTCACATTCAAACCTGCTCACGATGGCGCTCTCCCCGCAATGCGCATGTCCAGCCCCGCCCAGCGTCCCCGGCCGTCCCGCTCATGCGTAGATCCGTACTGAGGGAGTTCCGGCCACTTCCGCCCACAATTCTCCCTGAGCAAAAACATAATTTCCGCCACCAGATTTACGCATGCGCTGTACATGACCTGTACACCCGGAAGTCTTATCTTGTACCCAGGAAAGCAATGTGACGCCACTTCCGGCAAAGGTTTGCTCTTTTGGACAGTCTCTGATTTATTTACCTTGGCGCTTACTGTGGTGATTGGAGGAAATTATTCCTTAGACTGGATTCCAGGGAAGGTTTTGGTATTCTAAAGAAACATTTATAAATGAATGAGTTGTAAATCCTCAAAGATCCTGGCAGCCTCTCCAGCTTTCTGTCAATTAATGAAGTCCATATAAGAAGTTTAAAGAAATAGTATTCCCCTGGATCCAGCTGGGTACATTGAGACTCCGGTCAGAATAAGCTAAAGGTCCCCCAACAAGAAGTTTTCTCATCACATCAGATTCCCATAATGTCAGAGCCCCCGGCCCCATCGCATCAGAGTCACCAATCATACCGTCCTCCATAGAGTCACCAATCATACGGTCCTCCATCGCATCAGAGTCACCAATCATACGGTCCTCCATAGAGTAACCAATCATACGGTCCTCCATCACATCAGAGTAACCAATCATACGGTCCTCCATGGAGTAACCAATCATACGGTCCTCCATCGCATCAGAGTCATCACCAACCATACGGTCCTCCATCACATCAGAGTCACCAACCATACCGTCACCAATCATACGGTCCTCCATAGGGTTACCAATCATACGGTCCTCCATTGCATCAGTCATAACCTATACGGTCCTCCATCACATCAGAGTCACCAATTATACCGTCCTCCATCACATCAGGGTCACCAATCATGCAGTCTTCCATCGCATTAGTCACCAATCATATGGTCAAGGCAGAGTGCGGGAAGTCTAGGAGGTCTGGAAGCGGCAAAGCACTGGAAGTCTAGTGGGTCTGGAGGCAGAAGAGTGCGGGAAGTCTAGGGGGTCTGGAGGGGGCAGACCGTGGGAAGTCTATGGGGGGGTGGAGGGGGAAGACCGTGGGAAGTCTATGGGGGGTGGAGGTGGCAGAGCGTGGGAAGTCTATGGGGGATGGAGGGGGCAGAGAGCGGGAAGTCTAGGGGGTCTGGAGGAGGAAGAGTGCGGGAAGTCTAAGGGGTCTGGAGGGGGCAGAGCGTGGGAAGTCTATGGGATCTGGAGGAGGAAGAGTGTAGGAAGTCTAGGGGGTCTAGAAGGGGCAGAGCGCGGGTAGTTTAGGGGGTCTGGAGGGGGCAGAGCATGGGTAGTTTAGGGGGTCTGGAGGAGGCAGAATGTGGGAAGTCTGGGAGGTCTGGAAAAGGCAGAGTGTGGGAAGTCCAGTAGAGGCAGAGTGCAGGAAATCTAGGAGGTCTGGAAGAGGCAGAGTGCAGAAAATCTAAAAGGTCTGGAGGAGGCAGAGTGTGGGAACTCTAGGAGGAGGAGTGCGGAAGTCCAGTGGGTCTGGAGGAGGAAAAGTGTGGGAAGACTAGGGGGTCTGGAGGAGGCAGAGCACGGGAAGTCTAGGGAGTCTGGAAGAGGTAGAATATGGGAAGTCTAGGAGGGCTGGAGGAGGCAGAGTGTGGGAACTCTAGGTGGAGGAGGAGTGTGGAAGCCTAGTGGGTCTGGAGGAGGAAGAGTGTGGGAAGACTAGGGGGTCTGGAGGAGGAAGAGTGTGGGAAGACTAGCGGGCCTGGAGGAGGAAGAGTGTGGGAAGACTAGGGGGTCTGGAGGAGGCAGAGCACGAGAAGTCTAGGGGGTCTGGAAGAGGCAGAATCTGGGAAGTCTAGAGGGTCTAAAGGAGGCAGAGTGCGGGAAGTCTAGGGGGTCTGGAGGAGGCAGAGTGCTGGAAGTCTAGGAGGTCCGGAAGAGGCAGAGCGTGGGAAGTCTAGGAGGTCCGGAAGAGGCAGAGCGTGGGAAGTCTAGAAGGTCCGGAGGAGGCAGAGCGTGGGAAGTCTAGGAGGTCTGGAGGGGGCAGAGCATGGGAAGTCTAGAAGGTCTGGAAGAAGCAGATTGCAGCTCTAGGAGGAGGAAGAGTACGGGAAGTCTAGTGGGTCTGGAGGGGGCAGAGCATGGGAAGTCTAGGGGGTCTGGAGGAGGCAGAGCGTGGGAAGTCTAGGGGATCTGGAGGAGGAAGAATGCAGGAAGTCTAGGGGGTCTAGAGGAGACAGAGCATGGGAAGTCTAGAAGGTCTGGAAGAGGCAGAGTGCGGGTAGTCTAGGGGGTCTGGAAGAGGCAGAGTGCGGGAAGCCTTGTGGGTGTGGAGGAGGCAGAGCGCGGGAGGTCTAGAAGAGGCAGAGCGCAGGTTGTCTAGGAGTTCTGGAGGAGGCAGATAATGGGAAGTCTAGGAGGCCGAGCACGGGAAGTCTAGGTGGTCTGGAAGAGGCAGAGCACGGGTAGACTAGGAGGTCTGGAGGAGGCAGAATGTGGGAAGTCTAGGAGGTCTGGAAAAGGAAGAGTGGGGGAAGTCTAGAAGGTCTGGAAAAGGCAGAGTAGGGGAAGTCTAGAAGGCCTGGAAGAGGCAGAGTGCGGGAAGTCTAGGGGGTCTGGAGGAGGCAGAGCGCGGGAAGTCTAGGAGGTCAGGAAGAGGCAGAATGTGGGAAGTCTAGGTCTGGAAAAGGAAGAGTGGGGGAAGTCTAGAAGGTCTGGAAAAGGTAGAGTAGGGGAAGTCTAGAAGGTCTGGAAGAGGCAGAGTGCGGAAAGTCTAGGGGGTCTGGAGGAGGCAGAGCGCGGGAAGTCTAGGAGGTTGGGAATGGGCAGAATGCAGAGAGGTCTAAGAGGTCTGGAGGAGGCAGAGTGTGGGAAGTCTAGGAGGTCCAGAGGAGGCAGAGTGTGGGAAGTCTAGGAGGTCCGGAGGAGGCAGAGTGTGGGAAGTCTAGGAGGTCCAGAGGAGGCAGAGTGTTGGAGCTCTAGGAGGAGGAAGATTGCTGGAATTCTAGTGGGTCTGGAAGAGGCAGAGTGCGGGAAGTCTAGGAGGTCTGAAGGAGGCAAACTTTATAGGCGAACTTCCACCATTGGAAGGTTGTACCGCTATATTTGTGGTAGTGTATTGCCTATGAAAAGAAAAATGGCTTATTTCCTACCCATGAAGAGTACGCCATCTGCTGTTGGGACCACTTGGGTCTTTGTTAGGGAGATTGTCAGGCTCAATGGAGTCCCTGCAAATATTGGGTCAGACCAGGGTGTCTAGTTTACATCCAGATTTTGGAAAGCATTGTGCAGGACTTTAAAGATTGAACTTTCCCTATCTTCAGCTTACCATCCGCAAACCAAAGGGGAAACAGAGCGGACTAACCAAACCCTGGAGGAGTACATCCGATGTTTTACTTTCTTTGTCCAAGATGACTGGGTATCACTATTGCCACAAGCAGAGTTTGCCTACAACAAATCCAGTCATTCCGTCACCAACAGTAGTCATTCTTTGCTAATTACGGATTTCACCCTACCTTCTTACCGGATCTTGTCTCAGAATCCTCTGTTCCAGCCGTCCAGAGTACTCTGGATTTTTTTCTTGTAATAACATGTTGTTACAGGAAACCATCGCAAAGGCATAAGAAGCCAACAAGAGGGTGTTTGACAAGAAAAGGAGGGGGGAGCTGGTCTTACGGCGAGGGAACCAATCATGGATCGCTACAGCAAACTTGAAGATGACATGTCCCTCGAAGAAGCTGGCACCAAAGTTTGTAGGACCATTTCCGGTAATAAGAAAAATTAATGATGTTTCTTATGAGTTAACCTTGCCAGAGTCCTTTCGAATCCACCCAGTGTTCCATGTATCCTTACTGAAGCCAGTGCAAGATCCATTCCCGGATCGTAGATCGGGACCTCTCGCACTTGTAATTATTAATGGGGATGAGGAATTTGAGATCGAGGCTATCTTAGACTGTAGGAGGAGAAGAGGTCTGATACAGTATCTGATCAAATGGAAGGGGTATGGTCCAGAGAAGAATTCCTGGGAACCTGTATATAATGTGCACGCCGAAGACTTGATTTGTGCCTTCTTCCGCAACCACCCGCAGAAGAAGAACCAGTTGGTCCACTACAGCTTCTGTGTGTTGTTCCCGATTCCGTGTGACCTCTGATCTTGATCCGGCTTATGCCTAACCTGAGATTGTCTGCTTCATACCCTGACCCCGGCTTGTCTACTGGAGGCTTGGCCAACTGTTCTCCTGGTACTGACTTGGCTTGTGACCCAACCATTCTGCTGGCTGCCGTCTATGTTTAATCTGCCCGACCATTACCAACCCGGCTTGTCTGACCCTGCATCCTGGTCATCCGGCCTGCTACAACTGTCAGCCCAGGAAATCCTGCTTCCAGCTGCCTTCTACAGTCTGCCAAGGTATGTGCCAGCTCTTCTACTACCAGCCTGCTCGCTGCCATAGTTACCTGCTGACTGCTGCCGTGCAGACTACTGGACTGATTACAGGCACTCCTACGTCACTGTGCTCCTGCGGCTGCAGTCTCACTATCAGTGGCCCTCGAGCCGGGGCTGTACGAGAGGCCCTCCTGTACACGTCAGGCTCACCGACAGGACAGATATGCATTATACAATCCCAATTCCAAAGAAGATGGGACACTATGATTTGCAAATCTCATAAACCCATATTTTATTCACAATATAAAACATATCAAATGTTTAACCAGTTCCTGCCTGCTGTATAGTCAAATGATGGCTGGGCAGGACCGCTGTAGTTATGGGAGGACATCCGCGTTCTGGGAGGACTGTTCTAGGTCTGGGCGGCGATCAGTGGTGAGTTGTGTCCCTAAGACACATTGCGTCACTGTTCGGCGTACAGAACCAATGCCATTGGCTCTTTACCACGTGATCGGCTGTGTTCAGTCACAGCTGATCACGATGTAAACACACTTGCCGGTGTAATGTTAGATTTCCATACCCTCGTCACTTCCTGTCCGAAACAGCTGAGCATCGTAAGAGTGCGCATGCTCAGAGCCCCGAAAACAGCTGTGAAGTTTAGAAGTGCAGACAAGAAATGGAACAAGTGGCGCAAGCTGTTAGCACTACATAAAAACGATAGTCCATATAATAGCACATCAAGGCTATGATAAAGTCTTAAGGTGAGATGAGGAAATAGTCTGAATGCTCAGGGCCAGCCTGTTGGGGAGCAGAAGCGATCTCCAAACATGCAACAAACAAAAGAGAAAACAGGCGCCTCTGAGTTAAGACTGCGATTTAATATGGCAAACAAGTAATAAAAACTTACATCAAGGTAAGTATAAGCAGACAAGATGGGTCCTTCCGGTGTCCATGTGGAGGCTGGGGCTTGGAGTCATCACTGTGGGTCTGTAATCATCTCCTCTCTTCCTCTTCCTGTCCAGCAGGAAGTGGAGGGTGTCACAGCAGTGAGATGGAGGCTTGGACAGCAGGGTGAAACCGCAGTGAGATGGAGGCTTGGGCCGCACAGTGGCTGTGATGCTTGTCCACAGGATCTTCCGGCGTAATGACTGACGCGTTTCCGAGCATGCGCACTGTGGTGGGAAACCAGCGCGCGCTCCTTTTTCAAAGTCAAATGATTTGACTTTGAAAAAGGAGCGCGCGCTTGTTTCCCACCACAGTGCGCATGCTCGGAAAAGCGTCAGTCATTACGCCGGAAGATCCTGTGGACAAGCATCACAGCCACTGTGCGGCCCAAGCCTCCATCTCACTGCGGTTTCACCCTGCTGTCCAAGCCTCCATCTCACTGCTGTGACACCCTCCACTTCCTGCTGGACAGGAAGAGGAAGAGAGGAGATGATTACAGACCCACAGTGATGACTCCAAGCCCCAGCCTCCACATGGACACCGGAAGGACCCATCTTGTCTGCTTATACTTACCTTGATGTAAGTTTTTATTACTTGTTTGCCATATTAAATCGAAGTTTAGAAGTGCGCATGCTCGGAGGGTATGAAATTATTACGGAAGTGTGTATAATCTTATATTTGCGGCGGGTACATAAAAACAGTTCGGCTGCAACATCAATCATCTCCTCTGCTATCCCTGTCACCTCCCTGATGTCGGCTAGTAAATATAAAAGCGGCGGCGGGTGTATGAATTCGATATGACGGAGATCTCGTCTCCGTGATGCGCTTTTATATTTATTAGCCGAGAGCAGGGAAGTGAGAGGGGAAGGAGCTGAGCTGATGTATGTTGCAGAGGAGCTGTTTTCTTGTAACCGCGGCAAGTGTAAGTACCGTGAGAAATCCATACCCTCCGTAGGTGAACCGGAAGTGACGAGGGTTTGGTTTTCTCACGGGTATGGTTTTTTCACGGAACACCGGTTATTGGAATTCCTTTTCTCGCGCTGTCACAGCCTGAGGGGAGGAGAGAGTCAGTAACCTGCAAGTGTGACAGGGGACATCTGCACTGATCGTCAGTTTCCTAGTTATCAGTGCAGCCCCCAACAGTGTGCACGAGTGAAGGAGGAAAAATTACCTATGTGCAACATTTTTTAACAAACTAAGAATTTTTTTTTTTTTTTATTTCTAAATTTTTGGTCTTTTACTATAAATAAAAAAAACCCAGTGGTGATTAAATACGACCAAAAGAAAAAAAATTTTTGTGTGAAAAAAAATAAAAAAATAAAAAGGTCATATGGGTACAGTGTTGCATGACGGCGCAATTGTCATTCAAAGACGGCGCTGACAGCTGAAAATTGGCCTGGGCAGGAAGGGGGGTAAATGTGCCCAGTAGGCAAGTGGTTAAACTGGGAAAATGTACCATTTGAACCCACATCAGTGAGGCCGCATATATGCGTATCTCTCTTTGTGCTGGGAGCGTGTTCCCAGCACAGAGACCAGACTCTCACTGAGCGCCCCTGGTCTTGAACTAACTATCGGGAGCCAGGACTCCCGGTTCTGCGTCACCTGATCTCTTTGATAGCCTCTGATGCACGTCCTTGGATTTCAGTGGTTATATCAGGATGATGCCTGCACCTACAGGTATCATTGTATCATTCTTTTCACCTGGCGATTCTTTTATGCAGAAGTGATCCGAGTGACTAATTAGCCACTCGATCACTCCTGTGGGTGGAGGAATGGGGTCCCACCTCCCTCCCACTGCCGCCTTTCCCGGGCTCTTCTGTGCCATGGCAGTGCCCAGGAGCGATGCAGCTGGCGGCGATGGTTGCCCTGTACAGGGATTAAGAAACTGAGGTCATTGCCCTCTCTGTAACCCTGGAAACTTGGAGCGACGAGTAGTTTGTCACTTCTGGTTCTACCCCTTTGTTTACCTGGCCTCCAGTGGCCAGGAAAGCAACCGATCAGACCGATTTGTGTCTGATCGGCTGCATGGGGGGCCAAAGGAGAGATATCTCTTCATAAAGATGACCCATGCTGTCACAAGGGATGTTGTTCACCCCTTGTGATAGCAATAAGGTTAGTATTTACAAAAAAAAAAGGGTAAAAAATGTTTTTGTATAAAATAAATAATAATTATAAAAAAAAATTAAAAGCACCACTGTCCCACCATGAACGCTGCACACATATGTAAACAGTGATCGCACCACATATGTGAGGTATTGTCTCGAACGTCAGACAGAGCAATAATTCTAGCACCCGACCTCCTGTCCAACTCTAAACTGGTAACCTGTAAAGGCGTTAAAAGTGCCGCCTTTGGAGAACTTAAAGCACCGTAATCACCATTTCATGGGCAGATGCAATTTTAAAGCGTGACATGTTAGTTATCTATTTACTCGGCCTAATATCTTTAACATTGTACAAAAAAATTGTGCTAACTTTCCATTTTTTTTTTTTTTTTAATTCATGAAAGGGTTTTTTTTTCCACAAAAATTGCATTTTAAAACCCCTGCGCAAATACTGTGTGACAAAAAAATTGCAACAACCTCCATTTTCTTCTATAGGGTCTCTTCTAAAAATATATGTTTGGGGGGTTCTAAGTAATTTTTTAGCACAAAAAAGATTTTTCCATATAGGCGTAAATTAAAGCGTCAGAATAGGCTTTGGAAACAAGCGGTTAATACAAGTGCTTATAAAATAATTTTAAAAAATAAAATAAATAATTAAAAAAAAAAAGTTTTAGTAAAGAGCCCTCTTCCCCTAGTGCTTGTGCGCCAAGGCAAATGCATGTGTTGGCACGGTGCCATGCGCGAGCAAGCAGCGTTAGCACCACACGTGAGGAATCACTGTTAACTTTGGATCAGAGGCAATAATTCTAGCACCAGACCGCCTGTGTAAATCTAAAGTGGTAAAGGCTTTTCATATGGATAGTAAAATTTATGTAATTTGTTGCTGCTGCACCGGCATGCACAATTTTAAAGCATGACATGTTTGGTATTTATTTACTTGGTTTAACATCAAATTTACATTTTACCACACCGGTATTATTTTGTGTTTTTGTGCATTAAAATTCAAAAAAGTGTATTTTTTTCCCCCCAAACAATTCCATTTGAAAAACTGCAACGCAAATACCGTGTGACATAAAAAAAAATTGCAACAAGCATCATTTTATTCTCTATGGATTCTGCTTTAAAAATATATAATGTTTGGGGGTTCTATGTAATTTTCTAGCAAAAAAATAAAGGGATTTTAGGCTTACAGTACAATCCATTTATCTGATGTTCATTGATGTACACAGCTCCTGATATTCTTAACCATTGGGACGTCCCAAAGCAGTGTTAAACATGAGGGGTGGGAACAGCAAAAAAAAAAAAAATTCCCAAGGCTAACTATAGCCAACCGGGCAACAGGAGCTCAACCAAAACAACTGGAGCTCACCTGAAAAAAAATAAATAAAAATACACCCTTGAAGAGGATCAGGTCCCTTAAACAGCAACCTGCAAAACCTTGCAGCCAAAAGAAACATCCTTGGATGCCAACACATCCACTTTATAGAACTTTGTGAAAGTGTGCACCGACAACCAGGTGGCCACCGTGCAAACCTGCATCACCGACGCCTGATGGAAGACCCAGGAGGCACAGAGCGCCCGAGTAGAGTGCGCCGTGACAGGGAAAAGGAGGAACCTGACCCCTGATGGAATAGGCCTGAATCACGGTCTGTCTGATCCATCTGGAAATGGTCGCAGAGGAAGTGGACAACCCTTTACGAGGCCCATCCGTAAGCACAAATGGTGAGTCAGACTTTTTAAAGGACTCCATAGCTGCCAAGTACAACCAAATTGCCCTGACCACATCCATGGCACGCAAAGCAAATTTCTTTGGATGTTTGGGCCTGGGACACAGGGAAGGCAACACAATGTCTTCATTTAAATGAAAATAAGAGACAACCTTTGGAAAGAACGACGGACAGGGACGAAGAACCACCTTATCTCTGTGAACCACCAAGTAAGGTAAACAACAGGACAACGCCACCAATTCCAACACCCTGCTCGCAGAAGTGATGGCCACCTTCTGGGACAATGTAAGAATCTCCCGAAGATTCTCAAAAGGAGGCTTCTGAAGGACTGAGAGCACCAAAATTAGGTCCCAAGGCAGCAATGGAGACCGCACTGGAGGGGCAAAGTGCTTAACCCCCTGGAAAAAAAAAAAAAAAAAGTATGCACCAGGGTGTGTGGCCAAGGGCCCGCTGAAAGAAGGCCGACACCTGACCCTTGATAGTACTCAAGGCCAGTTTCTGCTCAACCCCCAGTTGCAGGAAGGTCAAGATCCGAGCCACTGAGAAAGAGCAAGGATGAACCCCAAGAGACTCACCACAAAATGTACGATTTCCATGTACGATGGTAGATCTTCTTTGAGATAGATTTCCTAGCTTTAAGCAGCGTTGGAATCATCGACTCAGACAAACCTGTATCCATCAGCACCTGGTGTTCAAAAGCTAAGCCATCAAAGCCAGCGATGGAAGATTGGTCCTTGGGACAGAAGATCCTCCCTGAGAGGAAGCTTCCAAGGAACGTCAGGGACGAGCCACACCAGATCGGCGTACCAAACCACTAATATGACCGGAATCCATACTGCCTCGATCCTGCGTAGAAGTTTTGGCAGAAGCTTGAGAGGAGGGAAGGCGTAAATCAGATGATTCTGAACCCATGGGGCCACCAGCACATCTGTGGCATCTGCTAGAGGTTCCCGTGACCGACCCACAAACCTCTGCACCTGTTGAGCCAAAACGCCAACAGATCCACCTCGGGGGGGGGGGGGGTGCCCCTCCAGAGACAAAACTGATTAAACACCTCCGGATGAAGGGACCATCCCCCCTTGGTCCAACACCTACCGACTGAGATAATCTGCCCGCCAGTTTTCCACCCCGGGAACGTGTACGGCTGGAACAAACCGTTCTGCCCATTTTAGATGTCCGGCTACCTCCAGAGGCGCCAGGACACTTGTTGTGCCCCCCTGATGATTGACATAGGCCACGACCGTGGCATTGCCCAATTGAATGTGCACTGGACCATCCCTGAAGACGATCCGTCCAATGCCTCAGACACAGTCTGATTGTTCGGAGTTCCAAGACACAGTTCGGTAGTCTGGACTTTTCCAGTGTCCAGAGCCCCTGAGCAGAATTTTTGCCAAGGACGCCTCCCCAGCCAGACAGGCTGGCATCTGTGGTGACCACTGTCAAATATAAGGGGATGAAGGATTTGCCCAGCTGTAGCGTTATAGAACAAAGCCACCATATCAGAGACTCCTTCGATCCTCAGCCGGATCTGATCGTCCAGAGACTGCGGAGTCTTGTCCCATTTGCCAGAATCTCCCTTTGCAGGGACCTCATATGGAACTGTGCAAACGGAACCGCCTGGAAGGTAGACACCATCAGGCCCAGCACCCACATGCAAGTCCGGAGGGATAACCATCTGCTGGACAGCAGGAAAGGAGTTGCAGCCTGCAATTTCTAGGGCTTGTCCAGATGAAGGAGCACTCTGGCTAAGGCTGAGTCCAGAGTCAGACCCAGATAGTCCAGCTTTGTGGACAGAACCAGAGCAGACTTCTGAATTTTGAGAAACCAGTTGAACTCCCTCAGAGTTTGTATAGTGATTTCCAGGTTTTCCACCAGAGCAGTAGGAGACTCCGCTCGCAGAAGGAGGTCATCCGTCCAAGTAGTCCAGCACCGGGGCTAACGCTTTTGTGAATACCAAAGGCACAGAGGCAATACCAAAGGGTAACGCCACAAACTGATAATGCTCCTCTCCCACGGCAAAGTGGAGGAAGCGCTGGTGACTGACACATATTGGAATGTGAAGGTAAGCATTCTCGATGTCAATAGAGGCAAGAAAATCCCCCCAATGCAGGGATGCCACCACTGTGCAAATGGACTTAATCCTGAACTTCTGCTCTCACACAAAGCAGTTTTGCGCCTTGAGGTCCAGGATTGGAAGCACCTTGCCTTCCTTCCTGGAGACTGTGAACAGGTTTGAGTAAAAACCCTGAAAACGTTCCGAAGTCGGAATCGGGACAATCACCCCTTGAAGTAACAGGTCTTGTACCGCCCCAAACAGACCCTGTAAGCGGTCCGGGGACAGGCACAAGTTTAAAGGAAAGAAGCATGCCGGGAGATCAGAGCAAAACTCGATCTTGTAGCCGGACCGAATTACTTAGTGGACCCACTTGTCTTGTACCAAGAAATCCACTTGTTCAAAAACCAGCGAAGACTTCCCCCCACCCCTGATATGGTTGAGGGCGCACCTTCATGCTGAAGGAGCCTTGCCTGCGGGTCTGGAGAACCCCAGTCTCGACTTGCCAGACCAGGTTCGTTTGGATCCTCCAGAGGAGGCCCTGGAGGGCTTTGAGCCCTTGTCAGTCGACCCTGAGGGATGAAAAAAAAAAAAACAAACTTATGAGCCGAGAAGGAGGGCCCACATCTACGACGAGGGACCTTGCTCTTAGTAGCCTGCGGAAGAAAGGTACTCTTTCCCCCCTGTGGGACCTTTAATGATAGAGTAGCTCCAAACAGGCGATCTCCTTGAAAGGGAAGATCAGTCAAGGCCTTTTTTGAAGTCTGGTCCACAGACCAGCATTTGAGCCAAAGAACACGCTGAAGGACCTGCTGAAACAGAGAACTGAGCCACTAGGAGAGCCCCATCCAAAGAGGCATCACAGATAAACTGGAACCCTGGACCAGCTTGTCTGCCAGCTCAGCAAAGGCAGGGGGAGCTGTTCTTCCTCCAGGTCACGACGTAAAAGCTTAGCCCACTCAGTCAGAGTCTGCGACACCAGGGCAAAGGGGAATACCGGCCTCAGTGCCGAACTAGCCAGAGTGTACATACTGCGGGCCACAGCCTCTGCCTTCCTGTCAGCCGGATCCTTAAAGGCCGGGAAATCTTCAACCAGAATCATGGTTGCCTTGTTTAATCTGGAAACCAGTGGAACAGTCCACTTCTTAAGAAAGGACTCCTCATAGGGGTATCGCCTAGCAAATCGCTTAGGGACCCCAAGGGGACACTTTAGTCGCTCCCACTCTTTAGTGACAATTCTGTCAAAATAGGCGGGGAAAGGAAACCCCTTTGCCGATCTGGATGGCTTGGGATTGCCAAAGGAGACCTGCGCCTCTGTCTCAGCTGCATCCTCCATGCACAGATCCAATCAGTGCGTCCACCAGCGCCTTTTCATACACAATTGTAGATGTGGAGGACTCATCCTCACTATCTGAGGATTCTGGGTGTGTGGTTGCAGACCCAGCAGGGAGACCCACGTCCGCAGCGGTCAAATCAGATTCAGGATCTGATAAGACAGATGAGGCAGGGGGCGCTTATTGATAGCCTGTCGCCCGAAAACCACCTCCACCCGGGACACAAAGGACTCTAGGACTGCCGTTAGCGCATCGATGAATGGTTGGGACCTGGAGGGCCCGCAGCCTCAGAGAGGGGATCAGGTGGGGAGATGTGCCCCAAAGACTCCATGAGTCACCAAGGGGACCCCGCAAAAAGTGTAACACACTGCAAAGAGGCAGCACCACCTGGTCGCCAGACCCACAGCACCAAGCCATCCTCAGCAGAGAGGGAGAGGAACCCACCAGACTCACTACCCAGCAGAAACAGGCACCCACAGCCACCAGGATACTCTGCACTCCATGTGCGGCGATCAGAAAGTAAAATGATCCAGAGTCAGCACCAGCAGATGAGGAGCCGCCAAAATCGCCACCCACAGGGCTCCAGTCATAGCCTCCACTATTTTCAATGGCAAACCACTGCATAATGTCTGCCGGACTACACAAACATGGCCACCATGAGGCTCCCAGTGACCCAGGAAAGATCACTAGGTCTCAAGGACAGGCCCAGCAGGATGGGGGGCCCTGGCAAGAGCTCCCATCGAGCACAACCCCCCCCCCCCCCCGCACAGCCAATCGTCCAGTCGGGCATCCCCCTGCCCCCATTGCCAGCATTGCGCCCTGTCCCCACCCCAGGAGGTGGATCAGAACTCCCACAGAGCCCCAGTATAAGTGGAAGGGAGGGGGGGGTAGGATGGGGGGGCAGAGGAAGGGGGGTGCCTGATGGGAAGAAGGGGAACCCAGGGGTCCGACCGTCTCAAGGAGGGGCCCATGTCCACCCCAAAACCCTCAGGGGGATAGGAGGACATTTACTTACCATACCAAGAACCAGACGGGCATTGCTCCAGACAGGACCCCTCGCCATCAAAATGGGGGTGGTTGGCAAAGAGGAGTGCTGTGACTTGGGCCAAGACCCGGTCGTGTACGACCTCGCCAGGCGTTTAACTCGCAAGCCAGCCTCCGTCAGATGGGGCCAGGTCGTGGCCGACCTAGCGCAGAGCTGAGGTCTGCGTGCGCTCGCTGGCCAGACTGGGGTGACCACTGGATCTAGATTATCCAGCCCGTCGCCCAGTCCAGCAGTTGATTGTAGATTAAACTGGAAAAAAATCAGGAGAAAAATTTCTATCTAAAGAAAAAATTACCAGGACCAGAGATCCCAGCAGGGAACTAGGTCCCTGAGACTAGGCAGAAAAAATTAAGCCATTAAGCATAGCCAGATGGGCAGTCACAGGGGATATACTCCTGTAGAGGGCAGGAGTACTACTCCTGAAAGGGGCAGTATAACCCAATGGTTAAGAATATCAGGAGCCATGTCCGTCAATGAACAAAAAAAAAAAACATACTGATTTTTAGATGTAAACAAAAAATTCCAGAAAAAGCCTGGTCTTAGAAAGTGGTAAAAATCACTAAAAGGATTTTATAATGTGTAAAATATTGTGGAAGTAAATCAATGCAACTAGTTGTCATTTTAATAAGAAATTGTGGCTCATAAAAATTTATATTTTTATACTTTAGGAGTTAATGTTGCCTCTAGTATGGAGCCTTTACAGTCGCTTATTAATGGAATCAACTGGTTCCCGAATGTTTTGGACAGTTGTGCTGGGATTTGGCACTGTGTATGGATTTCCTCCAGAATTGATTGATTGTTTTAGGATTGTTAAAGCACAAAAAGGTGTGAAAAGGCGACTGCCAATTTTAGCCTGTACAGCACCTTGCAGACACACACTCTTATCATACACTATATTGTCAAAAGTATCGGGACTCCTGTCTTTACACGCACATGATCTTTAATGGCATCCAAGTCTTACTCATCCATGTCTTTATGGACCTTGCTTTGTGCACTGGTCCAAATCATTTGGTGGAGGAGGGATTATGGTGTGGGGTTGTTTTTCTGGGGTTGGGCTTGGCCCCTTAGTTCCAGTGAAGGGAACTCTTAAGGTGTCGGCATACCAAGACATTTTGGACAATTTCATGCTCCCAACTTTGTGGGAACAGTTTGGGGATGGCCCCTTCCTGTTCCAACATGACTGCGCAGCAGTGCTCAAAGCAAGGTCCATAAAGACATGGATGAGCGAGTTTGGGGTGGAGGAACTTGACTGGCCTTCACAGTCCTGACCTCAACCTGACAGAACACCTTTGGGATGAATTAGAGTGGAGACTGCGAGCCAGACCTTCTCGCCAACATCAGTGTCTGACCTCACAAATGCTCTTCTGGAAGAATGGTCAAATATTCCCATAGACACTCCTAAACCTTGTGGACAGCCTTCCTAGAAGAGTTGAAGCTGTTATAGCTGCAAAGGGCGGAGCCAACTCAATATTGAACCCCACAGACTAAGACTGGGATGCCATTAAAGTTCATGTGTGTGTAAAGCCAGGTGTCCCAATACTTTTGACAATATAGTGTATCTGGAATCAGGAGCCTCGCTCTTCGTTCTTGTAGCAGTGATATCTGGTGTGTTCAGGAAGAAGCCCCCACAATCACCATTAAAGCTTTATTGATCGATTTACCACCCGATTAAAGCAGAATATATTATAACAATATGATACATTATAATATCTTACATAGAAAACTTTACAGCCTTTTATCATTCAGAAAGTTTACATCCAGAATCGGTCACATCACACAGTTTAGAGCAAATTAAAATCAGAGAAAAGAATAATTTACACATTATGAGCGGGGAGTATTATACATAGATTTATATAGACAGAGGTACAGGAATCCTAATAATGATGATGATAATACGTCCCCTTTAGTCCCTGACAGCGGGAGAAGCCAGAGACCTGACCAGCCCCTCGCAGTGTCACATGATCACACTCATTGGGGTCAGCTGTATTCATCGTAATTTTCCAAGATGGATACTGTTCAGTGTGCAAAGGGTTGATCACATGCAGTGACATTTGCAGATCAGGTGCATTAAAGAGGTGGGGGGGGGGGGGGTGGCATACGTGGCAGGGGGACAGGAATGTAGCGGGAGATGTGCATTAAGGATGTGGTCTGGGGTGGTACACCGGGCCGGTGGGATGAAATGTGGTCAACTAGGACTACACATGGACAGTAGAGCTGTTGGCATACACAATAAATAGAAGGTATTGGATGTGGTCATCTGCAGTAGAGCGTTAGCAGGACATAGCCAAAAAGGAAGGAAGAGATGTTGTCGTGGCGACAGACACAGCTGATCGAATCATGTGAAATCTCAGGGTGGGGGGACGTCATACGGCTGGACACACAAGGGGTCCTGGAAATACAATTCCCATCCAGCCACATCAGTTCCCTCTTCACGCTGTACACAGCACGCCGCATGATGGACCAATCAGTCTTCAATTATTCTCACAGGAGATGTGTATGGATGCGGTAAAACATTTACAATTGCTGGCTGATGGCGGAAAAACGGAGGTGGAAGACTCAGAGCTGCTCCAGGAAAGGATGAGAGATTCACTGATATTTTATTTGTAAAGGATCACTCCACCCAAACCAAAAGCATTACATTCTATATATGCCTGTAACATTGTGAAATCCTCATACAGGACAGAGGGCAGGAATCTCTACGGTAGGGGAGGACAGGAATCTCTACGGTAGGGGAGGACAGGAATCTCTACGGTAGGGGAGGACAGGAATCTCTACGGTAGGGGAGGACAGGAATCTCTACGGTAGGGGAGGACAGGAAGCTGCCCGTGTTTAGAAAATAAAACTTACACACAGAAGACCGCTCAGGTGTAAGGAGTCCAACAATGAGAGGTCGGGTGCACGTCTGACCCGCAATCCCAGCGGCTGTAAACTTTAGAAGTAGAGGACTGCACTCCGACTTGAAAAATTAGATAATTTATAGATGAATCCAAAAATCCATAATAGACAAAATTGTCAGACAGGAGACAAATCCTAGTTGACGCGTTTCACGAAATCAAATTTGCTTAATCATTGAACATGCATGTGGAGAGGCTGCATAAATAGTAGACAACTAGAAGTCATCAATGTTAATTGGACCCATTGATGCTGACTAATGAAGTGCGATTCTTTGTAGTAGAAAGACTCCACATGATCTTTTTCTTCTTTTTTTTCGGTCATGTGGAGTCTTTCTACTGCAAAGAATCGCACTTCATTAGTCAGCATCAATGGGTGCAATTAATGTTTGCCAATTAACACACTTGTGTACAATTAACATTGATGACTTCTAGTTGTTGTCTACTATTTATGCAGCCTCTCCACATGCATGTTCATCCTTATGATTAAGCGAATTTGATTTAGTGAAATGCGTCAAATAGGTTTTGTCTCCTGTCTGAAAATTTTGTCTATTATGGATTTTTGGATTCATCATTAAATGATCACATTTTTCAAGTTGGAGTGCAGTCCTCTACTTCTAAAGCACATGTGTCAAACACAAGGCCCGTGGGCCGAACGCGGCCCTCCAGGCCATTTTATGTGGCCCTAGTGCCTCTTCTGCAGTTGACACCCAACTCGCAACCGCACCCATCTTGTCTCAGGAGTCGGCAGCAGAGAGGAGGACAGAACTCTTCCTCCAGATCCTGTGTTCTCTCTTTGCACCCCCTATTCCCCCCTTGTCTCCTATTTTCTCAGCATTCAGCAGACTCTGGCAGCTGACTCCAGCCCTCCTCCAGACCCTGCCCTTTCTGCTTCCCAGCTCTGCCCCTCACTTCTTCACAGCAGCAGCACATGGTAAGGGCAGTGCACTCTGATGTAGGGATGGTGGGGGGACTCTTAACATGTGATGTAATGGGTTGTGGGGTGCTCTAGACATCTGGCCTTTAGGTACAATCGGCCCTTTGAGGGCAACCATAATGCTGATGCGGCCCACAATGAAATTAAGTTCGACACCCCTGTTCTAAAGTTTAGGAAAAAACTTGTCTGGCCACTTACTTATCGCTGCAAAATGTGCAAAAGTCAGGGCCTGAAAAAAAAAAAAAAAAAAAAAGGCGCTGTTTCGTTTGCAGAAGTGAAGAGCATTCTGACGGCTCTAATGGTCAATGAAAAGATCCTCCGAGACTCCCACCCCAAGTTCTTCAAGGTGGTCTAATGCTCTTCCATCTCTGCACCCAATCAGTTTGGGTATTCCTGGGTAATCTCTTCCGCCCTCTAATCTGGGGGAACTCTTCTTCTGCCGTATTAAAAAAAAAAAAAAATCAGTAAATTAATCACTAAATTCAATGCTCAGTGATCCATTTACTGATTTTTTATAAGCGCTGTACCTTTTTTTTATTATTTATTTGATTTTTACTCTGCAGTGGTAAGCATAGTTGGTATAGCCGCTGTATTGCGCGTTTAATTCATTTATAGCTTGTGCTGATTTATCACTTTTTACACTCTTCTTCTGCCTTGCTCCCACTTTTTTGTGGTTGTATTTTCTCTTTTGCACTTCAATAAAAAATATTGTACCAGAAAAAGAAACTTGTCCAGCCACTTTTACATATTATCCATTACGATTGAACGCACAGGGAATTCGTCACTCACTACCATCCCCTGATTAAATAATATTCAGTTTTTTTCCCCATAGGCCTCACCGCAGGATCCTTTCAGGATACAAAACCTCATAAAGGAACACATTTTATGGGATTTGGGATTCTCAGTGTTCCCCGAATCCTGTGGTGTGTTTCAGTAATTTCACCCTCACCTAGAGGGGTAGGAAAAGTAGATTTCCAATTTTGTTTTTACTTACATGAATTGGTTTTTAATAAGGAGGTGGAGGACTGCCAGATTACATGTAAATTTACAAAAGGTTCACTTGTTTCTTATAAAGTCTTGGATACTATAATATGGCATGCAGGTATCGCCATACATCGTATCCAACTCCAATGTAAAGTAAATGAAAGGCTGGCTTCAGTTCAAATTCCAGCCCACTGGTCATTCCTCTCTGACAAGTTTCTCACACACTGGGCTTAGTCGTAGAGCCTCTACGATTAAACCCAATGTGGGTGAAACATGTCAGAAGGGCGTGAATAATGGGCTGGAATTTGAACTGAAGCCTGTCTTTCATTTACCTTACATTGGAGTTGAATACAGTGTATGGCGATACCTGCATGCCATATTATATTTTGGAGGGGGATAAGTTCCATTTCTGCCAGCACCTGAATATATAGAGTGTATACCTGGGAGACTGATAATGCAGGCTTGGAGCAGCGCCGATCTGGTATGGTACTTGAATACTACAACCTTGAAACTTTCCCTCTGCCATGATTCCCAGCTTTGATCCTGTCCAGCTGGGAGTTTTGGGTGTCCCTGGCACCCATAGGGTGTGTCTACCCACCTTTGTGTGTTCCAGCTCCTCCCATTACAGTCCCTATAAATAATAAACAACCGGCAGGGATAATGTGCACAGAAGGTAGCAGACCTAGGGACTCAAAGCCGGGATGGTGGGAATCCCTATTAATGGGCACAGCCAGTCTGCAGACCCCAGGAACCTATTGCAGGGATGGCAGGAACACCTCAAAGAATACAGCAGGTGTGCAGTGCCAGAAACTCAGTGCAGGTATGGAGGGAACCCCTCATATTGGGCACAGCATGTGTGCAGACCTATAAATGCAGAGCAGGGATAGTGGGAATCCCGTACAATGGGCACAGCAGGTGTGCGGAGCTGAGAACTTAGCACAGGGATGGTGAGAACCCCCCATAAAGGGCACTGCAGGTGTACAGACCCAGGAACTCAGCACAGGGATGGTGGGAACCCCTCATAATGGGCACCGCAGGTGTACAGACCCGGGAACCCCTCATAATGGGCAACGCAGGTGTACAGACCCGGGAACCCCTCATAATGGGCACCGCAGGTGTACAGACCCGGGAACCCCTCATAATGGGCACCGCAGGTGTACAGACCCGGGAACCCCTCATAATGGGCACCGCAGGTGTACAGACCCGGGAACCCCTCATAATGGGCACCGCAGGTGTACAGACCCGGGAACCCCTCATAATGGGCACTGCAGGTGTACAGACCCAGGAACTTAGCACAAGAATGATGAGAATCCCTTATAATGGGCAGTGCAGGTGTACAGACCCGGGAACTCAGCACAGGGATGGTGGGAACCCCTCATAATGGGCACTGCAGATGTACAGACCTGGGAGCTCAGCACTGGGATTGGTGGGATCCCCTCATAATGGGCACAGGTGGTGTACAGACCCAGGAACTTTGCACAGGGATGGAGGGAACCCCTCATAATGGGCACTGCAGATGTACAGACCTGGGAGCTCAGCACTGGGATTGGTGGGATCCCCTCATAATGGGCACAGGTGGTGTACAGACCCAGGAACTTTGCACAGGGATGGAGGGAACCCCTCATAATGGGCAATACAGGTGTACAGATCCAGAAACTCAGCACAGGGACGGAGGTAACCCCCTCATAATGGGCACTGCAGGTGTACAGACCCGGGAACTCAGCACAGGGATGGAGGGAACCCCTTGTAATGGGCACAGCTGGTGTGCAGAACCAAACATTTAGTGCAGGAATTGGGGGGGGGGGGGCCTCATAATGGGAAAGGTGTTTTACTGGGGCAATACACAAATTTACAAGTACAGTATAGGGCTTGTACAAAATTTCTAGATTGACACTGCTTCGGTTTGGGGGGATTATTGATGATGTATATTGGTGAAGTGTTTAATTGCCAGTAATGAGCCTTCTATTTTTAAGAAACCTAGAGTCATTATCAGATTCTGACCATTGATTACAGAAATGAATAAGTGGATTCCTCCAATGTGAGTCAGGCCCGGGTAAAGCCGATGTTCCTCTGAGCGGTGTGCACAGGAGACGGCATTGTGTAGCCAACTTCCCAATTACACTTAGCAGGGTGCACAAATGCTGAACCCAGTGGGACCCTCCTATAAAAATGACCTTACACCTCTACACATGATGACAGTGATGTAGACATTTACCAGTAAATCTCTAACATTACAAACCCCAAATTCTCATCTGGTACCCTGGCAAGGTCATCATGGGGTGACCAATAAATAAAAGAGAAAGAGTAAAATCAGAATATGAAAAGCTTTGCCCCAAGTAGAAAAAATAAAATTATAGATTTATCTCCATCCAACTAAGAACTATAACGAGTTTGAACACTGTGGAGCACATAAGAGACGCTTTAACAAGTTCCTAAACCTACGTTCCGCGGGGGGAGGGGCTGACCTCTGCTGCCCACAGTCCAGGCCGGGGGCAGACATGGTGGGTAATACTGGATGAGAAGGTAGGCCGGTTGTCTGACTAACACATAGAGGAATCAGTCTTCAAGCATTACTCTCCACTGTAGTGTCCATCCACCATAACTGTCCCAGCAGCACCAATCATAAAGGACTCTTGATGTTCACCTGCGGCTCCTCTTCCGGCACCCAGATCTTAAAGACGACCCCAATCCGCAGGAAGAACCTCCTCAGCACTGCACGCAGCTCAGGAATCAGATCGAACTGCATGATCTCACACAGCTGGGGGTAATACTTGGAGGCATGTGCCTTAAACTGCAAAGACAAAGAAAAACATTAGGGACGAACCGCGCAAGGGTGGAGCAGGGGGCAGACAATGCAAAGCCTTTCACAAGGCATAAGGTGGAACCAGTAGTTCGAGGCAGGGATCATACTGGGATGGAGGGGCTTCCTTAGAAGATCATTATTGATATACTCTATAAACTTCAATATTGATGTTCTCTGAGCATTTCTGCAGTTTAGAAAGATCCTCCAGGTCGATTTCCCAATCTGTTAAAAAGGATTTTGGGAAATCTTAAGCCAGCCATACATGGATTGAAATTCCGCCCTGGTGAACCGGCCAAATTCCAATCCATGTATGGGCACTGTGGTTGTACAAAAGTTCTGTACAAGTGCCCTGTCGGGTTTTTCCCGCTTCCCCCCATCCACATCGAGTGTGTGGAATGAGGAAATCGAGTCGTTTTTTTTTTTCATTCCAACTCGCTGTGGCTGCGTTAGGTCTCAGTTTACACTTGTGAATGCAAGCAAAATTATGCACATTCCTGTGGCGCACAAAAATGCACATTTTTTTTTTTTTTTGAGGGCCAGTTCACACCATAGAAACGCAGTCTGGATGTGGTCCAGATGCTTTTCTGCATGCGAGTTTTTGATGCGTTTCAGTGCATTATTGATGCAGTCCAGTGCATATTCTCCCCCTCCTTTTTCTTAACCTTAAACACTTTACCACCGGAGGATTTTGCGGTCTTACGTCCAGGCCACTTTTTGTGATTCGGCACTGTGTGACTTTAACTGACAATTGCGCGGTCGTGCGACGCCATACCCAAACGAAATTTACGTCCTTTTTTCCCCACAAACAGAGCTTTTTTTGGGGGGTATTTGTTCACCTGTGCGATTTTTACTTTTTGCGCTATAAACAAAAAAAAGAGCGTAAATTTTGAAAAAATAACAATATTTTTCACATTTTTTTATATGAAATTCCCCCCCCCCAAAAAAAAGTAAAAATCAAAATTTTTTTTAAATTTTTGGCCAATTTGTTTTCTGCTACCTATGTTTGGTAAAAAAAAAAAAAATCACAATAAGAGTATTTTGATTGGTTTGCGCAAAAGTTATTGCGTTTACTAACTAAGGGAATGATTTCTGTCATTTTTGGTGGTTTTTTTTTTAACAAGTAATGGCGGCGATCTGCGAATTTTTTTTAGCGGGACTGCGACATTGCGGCGGACAGATCGGACCCTTGACTGACATTTTTGATACTTTGGGGTTACCAGTGACATTACTACAGTAATCAGTGCTATACATATGCACGGTTACTGTAAAAATGAATCTGGCAGGGAAGGGGTTAATTTTATTGGAGAGGGAGAGGTTAATGTATGCCTGGTGCTTACTGACATGTGTGGGGGGAGGTGACTGAGTGACACAAGGACAGATCGCAGGTTCAGCTATGCTGAACCCTGCAATCTGTCACTGTTTGCCACTTAGGAGATCCGCCCGCTTTGTTTACCTGCCCGCAATTTACCACACAGGATTGTTCTGCCATGATATTATGCAGTGACTCCACAGCACTCTATAAAGGGGATCAATGACATGATGAATGGACACCCCCTTCAACTCTGCGGTTACAAAATGACCCGTGAAACCTGAATGGGGGATGGGCAGTGCAGAGTGATTGAAGGATGAAATGGTAAGTTTGATAATGCTGGAGGACTGTGGGGATGAACATGACGGGGGGGGGGGCAGGACGGGGGGGTCATCATACAACCACTGTACCTACCTTCCCGTCTGTAACTTTTAGGGTTTTGGTAAGAAGTAACAGCAGTAGATTGGTCCAGGCCTCTCGATGACTTTCTGAATTTACAGTGATAAAATAGGTGAGCGCCTCGCTACACACGCTGCAATGACAGACACAAAGATCATTAGAAAGGAAATGGACTGCACTCTGCTTCATGAGTCTTCAACCAGAACAAATCACTTGAATGTGTTCCTTTCCTAATAATGACAGCAATGCCAAAACCTGCAAAAGGTACCTGTGACATCAATCTGGGTTCAGGGAGAACCATTAAAATAGGATGCACCTGAGCCAAGATGGAGTCATATTTCTAATAGCAAGCAGCCTATTCAACCAGGGTTCCATGAAACTTACGATTCCTCCAGAGGTTGCCAGGGGTCCCTGAAGTGACCACCCACCTGACAGTGCTTACACAGCTTGAGAGCCAATTGTGAGGGACCAGGGGGCAGTTTCTCCCATATTCTGGTAACACTGACACCATTCATGTAAGGGGGCCCTACAAATGACTGCCAATGTAAGGTGCCCTTCCTACCACCGATAGCCATTATAAGGGAGCCCTTCTCTAACTGACCGCCAATGTAAGGGGGGCCTTTTCAACTGATGGAAATTGTAAAGAGGCCCTTCTCTCGCTCTCCACAGAGCACCAATGTAAGGGAGCCCTTTTCTTGCTGACCACCAATGTAAGTGAGGAGGCCCATCTCCACAGAGCACCAATGTAAGGGAGCCCTTATCTTGCTGACCACCAATGTAAGTTAGGAGGCCCATCTCCACAGAGCACCAATGTAAGGGAGCCCTTCTCTTGCTGACCACCAATGTAAGGGAGGAGGCCCATCTCCACGACGCACCAATGTAAGGGAGCCCTTCTCTTGCGTAATACCAATGTAAGTGAGGCCCATCTCCACAGAGCACCAATGTAAGGGAGCCCTTCTCTTGCTGACCACCAATGTAAGGGAGCCCTTCTCTTGCTGACCACCAATGTAAGTGAGGCCCATCTCCACAGAGCACCAATGTAAGGGAGCCCTTCTCTTGCTGACCACCAATGTAAGGGAGCCCTTCTCTTGCTGACCACCAATGTAAGTGAGGAGGCCCATCTCCACAGAGCACCAATGTAAGGGAGCCCTTATCTTGCTGACCACCAATGTAAGTTAGGAGGCCCATCTCCACAGAGCACCAATGTAAGGGAGCCCTTCTCGCTGACCACCAATGTAAGTGAGGAGGCCCATCTCCACAGAGCACCAATGTAAGGGAGCCCTTATCTTGCTGACCACCAATGTAAGTTAGGAGGCCCATCTCCACAGAGCACCAATGTAAGGGAGCCCTTCTCTTGCTGACCACCAATGTAAGGGAGACCAGTCTCCACAGGCAACCATAGTATGGAAGCCCTTCTCCACAGACCACAAATGTAAGGGTGATCATTAGCAAAGATTAAACTCCCTGCTAATAGGAGAACCCTAGCACTGCTGACTAAGGTTAGGTACATATTGATTCGGCTCTGTGATCTGCATTTTGCACAGGCAGGGCAGCCCATTCTTTTGAATGGGCTGCCGTGCCTCCTGAAAAGCAGGGAAAAAGTCCCTGCAGCATTTTTAGAATCGCAGCCCGCACATGCAGTACAGTTCCCAGAATTAATGGCACCCGCACGCATCAATCGCATTTGTCTGTGCGGGTGGTTGAGGCTGCGGGAACAGGTGCAGGCCCGCTGCGGGGACCACCCTCACAGATGTGAACCTAGTCTTAAAGTGAGGGTTGTTGGACTGCTCTACATCCTGCCGCTCATGTCTGAAGGTCGGATGTTGCCACTGAAGCTGAAAAAACAAAAAAGAGCAAAACTTTTTACTAATGTATGTTTGTTGAGCACCCTCTATGCATCTTTTTCAATTTATAGCAGACTTCATTTGGGTTTTAAGCTGTAGAGTTCCCCAAGAAAATTTTTTAAGGCATTTCTCCATTGACAAAGACTGTTTTATTCAGACTAATGTAGGTGAATATAAGAGGAAGAGGGGACTTATATGTTTAAACAGACTAATGAAGGTGGAAACATAAAAAGGGGAGATGCATTTGTTTCCCAACAGCTCTGTTCTCCTTTAGTGCTTTATTTTATATACTTCAATATCTCGAGATAAAACTAGAGACATCTGAGAAGCGTTCTATAGGTCCTAATATCTAACGCACAATGCTTGTGTAGGGTGTACAGACCCGAGATAGGGGGCTTGCCGACAGTCTTACTTTAAGAGTCGTTGCTCTATCACATCCCAGGAGTCTTGCCTCTGCGGGTCTGTATACATCCGAAACAGAATCCGCAGACAGCAGGCCAGGCTGCTGGTCTCCTGCTTCAGTAGGTTGGGCTTAGACTTCCCCTTGAAGCCTACGGAACAAAAAGCCATCATGAGTACTCCATTCTGCATTTCTGACAGGGGACACGCCATGAGATTCTGCCCCATATGCCTTACCTGCTCTCCACAGCGCCGTCCTCTGCTCGTTGTTGGAATTAAACGCTTTTGCGAAAGAATGCGACTCCTGCAGACAGTCTAGGAGTTTAAAGAGATGCGGAGTCGACATGAACTTGTACATTCCCTGATCTTCTGATTCAATGTGAATCTCTTCCTCTAGGGCATCCCGCTGTGTGTACATCACATACAAACATATGTATTATGAAAGGTTCATATACAGGGATTCTAGAATTAACTGCTTTCCATTTGCAATCTGTAGACCAGAGATGTGCCTTAGATTGCCTAAGTGACAGCGTGGAAGATCATCAAGTCACATGTGCGTGGGCTCAGACTGGCCTGTCAGAGGACCAAAAGGATCCTCCACTGGGTGCCTGCTTCCTGCTAATACAGTGCCACAGCTAAAGTCTGTAATTGGCAGTTCACCAGGCTGTCAATTACAAAACCTGGCCCGATCCTTTGCATTTAAATGCCCACCTCCACAATGTTTCAGAGAGACCCGCCTGATGTTACTGATTTTCAAATGACAGCCCTCCTCCTAGTATCAATGTAGGCCCATTTGCAGTTGTGAACTTGGAAACCTGAAAAGGCCCACCTGTCTACCTTTCTTCCTTCTGCTAGTGAAATTGACTTCAACAGGTATGAATATTAAGCCCCTGTGCTTCTTATGGCGCACAAACTGGGATTGATCTAAAGTCGGATTTGAAGTCTGAAGTTGTAGGAATTGGGGCTAATCTGAGGTATGAAGGTACAGGGAATTGGGACTGGTCTGAGGTATGAAGGTACGGGGAATTGGGACTGGTCTGAGGTATGAAGGTACGGGGAATTGGGACTGGTCTGAGGTATGAAGGTACGGGGAATTGGGACTGGTCTGAGGTATGAAGGTACAGGGAATTGGGACTGGTCTGAGGTATGAAGGTACAGGGAATTGGGACTGGTCTGAGGTATGAAGGTACAGGGAATTGGGACTGGTCTGAGGCATGAAGGTACAGGGAATTGGGACTGGTCTGAGGTATGAAGGTACAGGGAATTGGGACTGGTCTGAGGTATGAAGGTACAGGGAATTGGGACTGGTCTGAGGTATGAAGGTACAGGGAATTGTGGCTAATCTGAGGTACGAAGGTACAGGGAATTGGGGCTAATCTGAGGTACGAAGGTACAGGGAATTGGGACTGGTCTGAGGTATGAAGGTACAGGGAATTGGGGCTAATCTGAGGTACGAAGGTACAGGGAATTGGGGCTGGTCTGAGGTATGAAGGTACAGGGAATTGGGGCTGGTCTGAGGTATGAAGGTACAGGGAATTGGGGCTGGTCTGAGGTATGAAGGTACAGGGAATTGGGGCTGATCTGAGGTTGATCCGAGGTATGAAGGTACAGGAATTGGGGCTGATCTGAGGTTGATCTGAGGTATGAAGGTACAGGAATTGGGGCTGATCTGAGATCTAAGCAGTGCTATTGATCACTGGGACACCGGTTTTCCAATGCTTGCAAATTGACACAATTTGGAAAAGGTTGCAGACCCCGGCTGTAGATTAGGGTCTCCTTCTACAACACCCTATACGGATAGATCGGTAATTGTACTCCATGACAGCTACCATCCCATACTGTGCGTTTCCGTTAGTGATCACTAACACAGGTCCCCACAAATGATTTAGGACCAACCAAAGTGATTCTTGGTCACGTGATGTCCGCCTTGATAGTGACCACATGTAGACTGGAGGTTCTTGGTCTCCCAGGGCTTCTGCAGTGTTTATTAACCTGGGGCCCCATGCAATTCCTGTTTCTGAGTAAGGATGGGGATAGGGCATACTGTTGTGCTTTCTTACAGCGTTGTGTCCTCCATTGATAAAAAAGGCAGACATACATATTTTACATTCTACAGAAGCGCAGATCTCTTACCTGCGCTGCAGCCAGGTGTTCAGCATCCTCTTTCTTGCTGGTAGCAGGGAAGAAGACAATATTATCAATGGTCTGGATCAATTCCAGCTGCACGACACATTTGATAAGGAGTCCGGCAAACAGTTTCTGATCAGCCAGCTCTGTGTGGAGAGACAAAGTGATGGTCAGCTTGTGGATGGGGGTACCCTGTATGAGGGGACAAGGACACAGGACTCACTCTCACTACTCTTCCCCTTCCAGTTCTCCTCAGAGACCTGACTTTGTGCCCTCTCAGATGCATTCCTCTCCATGCTGCTCATTGACTGGTGATCGATATCCAGATCCTGCTGGGAAACAGAGAGAATGAGCAAAACATAAAAACGCCATCATGTCATGGAAAAATTCACTCACAACCCTGATAGGCTGACCCCCTTCTGAAATACTTTGTATTATAAAAGAACAAGGTGGTCACATCTACACTACACTTAATGTCTATGGTGGTGGCTCTATGGAATATTAAAGTGGAAGGTGGTAGGAACATGCAACTCCCTGAATTATGCACAGAGCCACCTAATGACCAAATGTTGGTGAAATGATGGCCACAATGTAGTCCTGCAGGCATTGTCGGTGTGTGATCCAAGATGACCAAATTTCTTTAAATAGATTGCAAAAGGTTGGACCATTATAAAATAATTTTAGCTATGCTACAATGATAGTCATGTTTTTGCATTGTCACATATAAAGTCTGTATATACAGAGCATCTGTCATCTACATATAAAGGCATATCCATGGGTAATTTTTTTTTTGTTGTGTGCCAGGATTGGCTGATTGTGCCCCCCAGATATGGGACCTTATAACAAGAAATGTTCATTTCATTTTCATTACAGTGTGCCACCTAAAACAACGAGGCGGAATCCCACCACTGCAACATCAGAAAATACCATGAGGGAGAGGAGCAGGGAGATGCAGACACAATATAGAAGAAACAGTGCAAAGCAGATCCTGCCAAACACTCACATAACGCCTGTCTGAAGAATCGTCTTCCATTCCAGATGGTCTCCATGCCAAGAGCCTGGAACATTAAAGAAGAAGTGTCAGATAAGTACTTTTCATTAAACACTTAAAAAACTGCCTTTCGTCCTAATACAGTTAGCTTTAATAGTCTGAAGAAAAAAAAAATAAAGCTTAAAAACCAAAGATATGGAATACAGGGAGGTTCTAATCCACAAGGAACTTCAGTCCTGGGGGTCTGCCTATTATGAGGCAAGAAAATGGATCATTCCTTTATCTTCCCCAGCCACAATGAATGCCAATGCTGGAAATCTGTCTATATTAAGACAAAGGATGGAAAAAATAGAATTCTAGTACTCATCGGAAATACTTTTATTTTGGAGTCTGTTGAAGATCTGTCGGAATTGAAGACTCGGATGTCCCTCTCTCTCAGAACCTAGGCTTCAACAGCCATGCCGTTCAAACCAGTTACTGTGAAACAGGATGGCAAATCAGTCCTTGGGACAGAGGGTTTTGTTGATGCAGCAGAGCCCACAGAGTCTTACCAGGTCTGAGTACTACATCAGCCTGCATCAGTCCAAAGCAATGAGGATCACCAGAATTCTCTTCATCTTGATCATGTGAAGCAGACGAAAGAAGGAGTTTCAGCCACAGAAAGGCATAATATTGGGCTGATCAAGCTGCCAGAGCATCCACGGCTTCCACTAGAGCAGTGATGGCGAACCTTGGCACTCCAGATGTGTTGGAACTACATTTCCCATGATGCTCAACTACACTGCAGAGTGCATGAGCATTATGGGAAATGTAGTTCCTACACATCTGGGGTGCCAAGGTTCACCATCACTGCACTGATCCCTGAAATTGAGAGACAAACCTGTCCAGTCTGTTGTTGGGATTAGGAGGCTAGGAGGTCCCACACCTGCAACATTGGTCCTGGAACAACCCCAGGTCCTGGCACTGCTGGCTGTCTATCTGCAAATGGTCTATGCCTAGAATGTATACGCATTGCTGGAACAGGACATTCTACCAAGGACAGGATCACATCTACCTGTTTTGCCCTGGTTCCTCCCTGCTGACTGATGTATGCCACTGCCATGGTTTTGTCGAACTGATAATGGATCGAATGACTCTCCTGTAGGTTAGTCTACGGCTGTAGAGGCAGTCAAGTCGCATAATGTTTACAGGGAGTTGAGACTGACAAATACCAAATTCCTTGCACAAAAGGTGCCCAGGATTCCTGTCCTGCTTGACACGCTGGTGTCTGTTCTGAGGATCCCCCAAAAGGCAGAAAGAAAGGAAGGAAGGAAGGATTACCAACTCATAAGTTGGTTTCCCATGCTTGGACCTTGGCGATAGGTTCATCGGTCTGACCAGAGAGACCAGATCAATTTGTCTCACAATGACAGAATTTTGCATTGTAGAAATCTGCAGTAAAACTGAGGAAATGTGACAGCTTTGAAAGTAACTATCATCAGACCCATAACACTAATCCAAAAGTGAAGAGTTAGACAGCTTCTGGACTGGGAAATTCAAACTTGAGACCAGTGTCAGAAATGTTCCTGTGGACAAAGCCTGGCTTAAGCTTGGTCTAGAACATGACAAAAGATACTCTAAACGATGAGACAGTTCCAGTAAAGATTTCCAGTCCATCCGAATGATTGCAAGGACTGGATGAATAATGTCAAATTGTCAACCACTCCCCCTAAAGAGGTCTATGAGGAAACGCGTAGGGCGGGGCTATCAGATGTGCTGTCATCACGCAACGTTCTACTGAAAGTGACTGCATCTTACCTCCCACTTAGATGATGATCACAATTGCGGTATTGCAGTATTTTAAGGATTTATAATTTGAGTGCACACTATACAATAAGCTGGGTTTTAATTACTCTTTCTTTTTTGCAGTATTGTATGCGGAGGAAATCTAAGAAAGCTTCCCGGGTGTATTGAGCATATCACCTCCTGGATGAGGATTTAACCCCACAATGCTTTGACAAATTTTATAGTGATCAAACATATCTGGTAAGGATCCTGTGTGGCACAGGGTGTGGAGCACGGATAGCTGGGTGTTTTTTTTAAATGTATTCACTTTCAAAGGAGAGAAAAATTAGTGAACACAATTTTGGATATTTTTTATTTTTGAATTTACTGACATTTTATGGAAACTTTGATTCATAGAGTTTGTGTTTTCACTGTATAATGTTGATTCACAATAGATTAGCATACGTATTTTAATTTGATTTGGCCACATGTATATTTATTTATATTTGCTTTTTGGTAGTGCTGCACTTTTTGTTAAAGGAGTTGTAAAGTCAGAAGTTTTTTTTTAAATCTTAATGCATTCTATACATTAAGATAAAAAAAACCTTCTGTGTGCAGCAGCCCTCCTCTTCCCCCCTAACACTTACCTGAGGTCCCTCTCTGTCCAGTGATGTCCACGAGTGTCTCAGCCATCTGAGAATCTCCCTCCTGATTGGCTGAGACACAGCGGCGGCGCCACTGGCTGCCACTGCTGTCAAAGTCAGCTAGCCAATCAGGAGAGAGAGGGGGTGGGGCTTCCGTGTCTAAATTGACACAGGGAGCGGTGACTTGGCGCTGGTGACCCCATAGCTAGCTGTGGGGGCACTGAACAGGATGGAGGGGCCAGGAGAGCCAAAAAGGGACCAGAGAAGAGGAGGATCCGGACCACTCTGTGCAAAACTAACTGCACAGAGGAGGAAAGTATAACATATTTGTTATAAAAAAAAAAAAAAAAACAGACTTTACAATATTCACTGTGCATGGACTTTCTATTATAACCATTATTTATCAGCGCTGCTAATGCTGAGCTTCTCTTTAGGGAAATTAGCATTTATTTTTAGATTTTACAATAACTTTAAATGTCAAATTGCCTCAAAGAGCCGTGACTACTATTCCCTCAACAATAGGTCATCTGAGCATCCCACAATGTCACCAGGGTGCAACAGGGCTACCACATGGAGGAATACCCAAAGGACTGAAGAGCAAAACTGGTAGGGGGCCCCACACAAAAGCATGGCGATAGTTTCCCAACACAGTTTTTAGTGTGTGTGTGTATACATACACACATATTTTATGTTTTTTGACTAGTCAGACATGGTTTGGCAGTAAGGTCACAGCGATTGTCGGATGCAGGGCATGACCGGCCAGCGAGAACAAAGCTCTAGACAGAGCTTTCAACTACTTATCAGTTGGATCCTCACAGGCAGTTGTTTCCTCTACCAGAAAAGGAAACAAGGCCAATAAGCATTAAGGGGGGGGGGGCGCTTATTGGGATGTTTCCAATATTTACAGAGAACTAGTTTGAAAAGTGTGTACATAGGGCCAGTCTTTGTGGTCCTGGAGTTTCCAACAACCCAAGCCGAAAAACAGCACTGGTGTAAGCAAAAGGCTAAAATTGAGGATGACAACAGGGTGCAAAAAAAAGACATTCATCCTTCTAGGACAGAGTTAATCCCCCTAGGACATCAGCAAAAAACTGAGGCATGCTAGTAGAGGAAGGGATTATATTGGGCAGACATACAGTATTTCTGCTTTCCAGTGTGCAGTCTTTTTATAGGCGTCAGTAAAACCAGAAGGCTAAAGATTTCCTGTGTCCCTCAAGAGGCCAAAAATTTTTTTCTTTAGCTCCTCCACCCTTCTCTGAAAACCCCATCATAGGAGGACCTCGTATAAAAAGTACTGCATGGCTGACACTTACACACTGGGAATGGTGGTCTTGAAAATGTCCAGCATACAGTTACATGTTTGGTCCCAAACCTCAGGACTGAACTTCTTTCCGTTCAGGATCACCAGATTTTCCAGACAGTTGGTGCCGGATCGTGCCAGCTGTTCGTTGTCTGGAATGAGAGAACACAATTTGACGTCTTGGGCAGAATGCTGACATTTTTTCACACATTATCATCAGCAATGTTACAAATACTTAATGCTTTTAGTTCCATGAAAACCATCAGGACCCCTTAACTCTTTGTCCCCCAAGTTCTACCAACCATGTCAAATGCTTTTAGTAATCCAGAATTTGGTCACCTGACAAATGATGCAGGTGCTGGATGGGTCCCCTATCTACTCTGAATGCAGTCAGGTGTCACCCAGCGCCGTTAAAGCAATGTGAGATAAGAGCTCTCTGCTTGCAGAGCCCCTGGTCACCTTGCGTCTGACAATCAGAGGTTTCTTCTGATTGGTTATTCCAGGTTTGGGCACAAAGACTGGGCTGAGGGGAAAATTCAACATAGTAACAGACTGCTGATAGAACGAGGGCCAAAAAAGGATTAACGGTGGACTGAACATACTGAGACACCATTTAGACAGCGTTTTGGGTTGGGACTGTCAGTATTAGTGGTGCACCAAAATTTTGGGCCGAAAGTGGGTCAAAGATGCCGAAAATGAATGGCCGCCGCGAGGAAGGGGGGCGCAGCACAGGTGAAGTGTATATTAACTAACACACCGGGCGGGCGGGTGAGCGGCTGCTAATAGCTGTAACGAAGTGAGCCCTTCACTTCCCTGTCAGGCGGGTATCTCCACTGACAGGGAAGTGAAGGGCTCACTTCGTTACAGCTATTAGCGGCCGCTCACCCGGTGGGTTAGTTCATATACATAGTCAGGTAGTAGTGACATCACTGAGAGGGGGGCCGCCGGCCAGAGGCAGGATTTTGAAAGAAGGACCCAAGAGGAGAGGAGCAGAGAGTTCACCTGCCTGTGACATGGAGGAGCCGGCATGCGGGAAGAAACAAGCACATTGTTATTCCCACAAGCAAGCACTGAGCAGATTGCCATCATTAACTCTTTGGGGGGGGCTGAGGCGAGGTTAATTACCAATAGTATTTGTATTATGCAGCATGAGGGGGTCAATGTATTGCCACTGCTGGTCACTGCTGCATTAGTGACCAACCAGTGGCAGGTAATTAACCCCTTTTGCTGCATTAGTGCAACCAATATCAGGGTCAGTGCAACCAGTGTTAATTAACACTGACACTGGTGCCACTAATGCCGCACTGGTCGGTCACTAATGCATTAGTGACCAGTGGCAATACATTAATCCCCTCATGCTGCATAATACAAATACCATTGGCAATTAAATTAACCACTTGCCAACCCATCACAGTACATATACTGCGACAGGGTGGCATCGCTGCCTGTTTTTGGCGTATGCCCGCTCTATCTATTTTAAAATCATTTGGGGGAAAAAAGTCATTTTCTGTTTTCGGCCAAGGCCATCCTGAATTTTCGGTTTCTTTTTCGGCCCAGAATTATCATTTCAGTGCATCCCTAAGCAGTATGGGAGTGAGGCAGCTTTTGGGCACAGGTGGGCTGTTGAGTTTCCAAAACAGAGCTGCTTCAGATTTGAAGTACATAATTTCCAGCTTTTTCTATGAAGCAATCCCCTAACTTTAGTAAATAAACAACAAAAAAAAAAAAAAAGGAGTGGCAATTTCTTTACCAACATAACTACCCTCCTCACACATCCAAGCAGACTTACCTTGCTTAACACACCAGTGTAACTGGGCAAAGATGTCAGAAAGGAGAATGCCATTGAGGTCTTCGTAGAACTGTGTAAAGACATCACAGATTGCGTAAAGGGCGTGGTTACAGGTTGTCATCATCCATTCAGACTTCTGCAAAAGAGAACCCAGAAAAAAAGGTTCACTCTCAGTACAAAGACGTACAGTATTGTATGCAATAAAAGAAGGGCAACCAATCCACAATTACTGTTTAACCAGCACTTCATTGAGTCAATCGGGTTGCTCTGGTTTACAGCACAGAATTGGAGTTGCTTATTAAATGCGGCAGATGTGCGAGCAAAGGTATCTGATTTCATTGGGCCTTTTTGTGTGACAATCTCCCATCTAGTACAGATCACTGTACTCTTTAGAGCGTTTCTGTGACATGATCTATAGCAGTGGTCCTCAACCCTGGCCTACAGGGCCCACTAACAGGCCAGATTTGCAAGATAACTGAAATACATCCCAGGTGATAGCATTTGCTGCTCAGTGATTGCAGTACTCTAGTCTGCATCTCCCCAAGGTAATACTTAAAATCTGGCCTGTTAGTGGGCCCTGAGGACTGGAGTTGAGGACCACTGATCTATAGGACATCAAGACTGATCGCTGAACAGCTCCAAAAGGAAACAGGTTATTTTGATACCCTTTACACAGAAATGTATTGGAGTCTATAGGGCTGCAACTTTGAATCATGGCACTGATAAAAAGTTTAAAGTGGTAGTAAACACCGCTTGGACACTTGTACCTACAGGTACAAGCTATAATAAAGCTTACCTGTGGGTACAAGGAATATCTCCTATATATGCAACGTTTAGAAGATATTCACTGTTTCCGCAGCCGGTGACGTCACCGGCACATGTGCTCTGATGGGACAGCATACTCCATGCCCTCCAATCAGAGCTCTGTGCCGCGCCCGTGAATCCCCGTGCATGAGTGATGTCATCGCAGTTCAGCTATTCAAACTGAAAATTTGAAAGTTTACTACTGCTTTAAAAAAAAAAATGTTTTTAAATATCCGACCAGCTACACTGAGAAGGCAGGTGGTGAAGTTTTTTGGATACTGATACAAGGCGTCATGTAAATTTAAAAAAAGTGAATCACGCACCCAGTCTGACTGCCATTGCTCACCTCAGTCTGTAGCTCCGGGAGCTTCATATTGTCAAATATTCGGAAGACGATTCGGAAGAGGTCATGCCACCAGTGATTCTCAAAGGTATGACCGTAACTCTTCATAATTTCAAACATCACCGTCAGGCCTCTGCAGAAAAATGATGAAAGGAGAATCACATATAAACATCACAATCTCGTCTAGCCTCAGCTCACACAGTGGTGCTGATGTGGAAAATTTGGGTCGTATTATAAAAACATTTTTGAATTAAGAGGGGAAATATGGCAGTGACAGAAAGCAATATGTAAAGGCCAAGTTCACCTTTAATACATGTTACAGGTCAACCCGCATGAACATATAACATCTCCCTGCAGTTCAGTAACTTCCCCAATGTATCGGAGGTATGGGCAGACAGAGCTGCACGATTCTAGATAAAATGAGAATCACAATTTTTTTGCTTAGAATAAAGATCACGATTCTCTAACGATTCTCAGTGTAACATCTTTCACATCATGCAAAACATTTGGGCTAACTTTACTGTTTAGTTTTTTTTTTTTTAATTCACTGAAGTGTATTTTTTTTTTTTTTTTTTACACAAAAAATGTGTTTAAAAGACCACTGTGCAAATTCAGCGTGACATAAAATATTGCAATGACCACCATTTTATTTTCTAGGGTCTCTGCCAAAAAAAAAATATATATATATATATATATATATATTATATAATGTTGGGGGGTTCTAAGTAATTTTCTAGCAAAAAATACTGATTTTAACAAGTGTCAGAAAAAGGCTTAGTCTTTAAAGGAGGCAGAAGGTGCATTCTATGCATTAAGATAAAAAAAAAACCTTCTGTGTGCAGCAGGCCCCCTAATACTTACCTGAGCCCCATCTCTGTTCAGTAATGTCCACAAGTCCCTCAGCCATCCGGGACTCTCTCTCCTGATTGGCTGAGACTCAATCGTAGCACCAGTGGCTCCTGAGGCTGTCAAAGTCAGTTAGCCAATCAGGAGAAAGAGGGGGTGGGGCTGAACCACAGCGCTATGTCTAAATGGACACACAGAGCTGCAGCTCGGCTCAAGTGCCCCCATAGCAAGCTGCTCGCCATGGGGGCACTGGACAGAAGGGAGGAGCTTGTGGAGCAGTGAAGAGGGACCCGAGAAGAGGAGGATTCGGGCCATTCTGTGCAAAATCATTACACAGAGAAGTATAAGAGGTTTGTTATTTTTTTTTTTTAAAAAGAGACTTTACTCCCTCCCGCAGCCCAGACTGCCCCAAATGCCTTCTATCCCCTGGAACCTTTGAGCATCTACTCTGGCATTGCCCTCGTGTTAACTGTTTTTGGGAACAGGTGATACAGTTTTTACATGACCAGATGGGCTCCCCGGTTTCACTGGATCCTCGGCAATGTCTCCTGGGCCTGCTTTCTGACTTGGAATTAGATAAGAGTTCGCTGAAATTTATACATGAAACGTTATTTGGTGCTCGGAAAGTGCTGGCTCAGAGCTGGATGCAATCCTTGCCCCCTACTCTGGCTGCGTGGATTGCTGAGGTGAATGCATCTCTGCCATATAAGAGGCTCATTTATATCAATAGGGGATGCCCTACTAAATATAATAAGATTTGGGATCGGTGGCTACAGTCGTCGCGGACATGCTCCCCTTGATGACTCCATTTGCTTGCTATGTACCATGCCAGAGCCTTCCGTGAACAGATCATAACAGTCGGACAGGGTGACATGTCTTAGTATGCTTGTATATCCAGTATTTTGGTGGGACCATGCGGGTTGTTCGGGGGCCTTTCTTTGTTTCTTTGGGGTTTTTTTTTTTCTCCTTGATACCTTACGAATGTTTATGCTTTATGTCATACATCTTTTCAATACTTGTATTTTTGCACAGTTTAATAAACAGTTTTTTTTTTTTTAAATCAAAAAAGACTTTACAATCACTTTAAGTGGTTAAACTGACCTCATTTGCAGACAAAGTTCATGTCTTTGATCTAAAAGAACCAAACAATACAATGTTTCTATTGATCTCTCAGTGCTAGGCAATGTTGATTAAAAAAAAAAAAAAAATAGCAGCCGGCAAATGTTTGACAGCTCTGAGCAGACAATGGCTCTGCACTGAATCGTGGAAATGCTGGATTAAGATCGTGAGGGGGGGTTGAATTGAGATCGCGATTTTTTAACGATTAATTGTGCAGCTCTAGCAGACAGTGTACAGGAGTCTGCAGGATCCTGCCATTGCACACACGCAATCTGCTGATCATGGGTGCAAAGCTTTACAGGCTCCAGTCTAAAAAAAAAAAAAAGTTTTTTACCTGCAAAAAAATGTGCATTTTACATTTTTTCGTTTTAATAAAAAGGTGAACTTATCCTTTAACTGAGGTTCAGAAACAGCATCATATTGAACCGATGAAAGGAGAAAAACGAAGGTCCATAAGGAAGCTCCTAGGAGGGACTTAGGAATCCAATCTTTATCTTGGAACTTTACCTGGTACGAACGTCAAGTTTACAGCGGTTGATGATGCATGAAAGCTCAAACAAAATGGGAAACCAGCCACGGACCCAGACGCGGTCCCCAGGGGCCACATTCATGTCATCGCTGGTGTATTCTCTCAGTGCCTGGAACAGACAAATGTGATGTGGTCAGTAATGGGACAGTGACAGATAGCTACGGGAGCAGATTATTTAGTGTAGGGTGAAATGGAACCAATCCAACATGAAAAGTTTCCGAACAGTCCCCAGCACAGTCCTCTAAACAGTTTTTTTTTTTTTTAATACAGTTTTCATTCAGCAAGCGCATGTGAATTGTGTGTTTCTGTTTATAGTCATCTTTATGCACAGTCTGTAAATACACAGGTACGAGCAGGCAGCCCATATATAGCAGTACAAGCTACGAGCAGGCGTCAGCCCTTAGTACCACAGCGATAACATTTTCTGTACCAAAGTTGGTGGGAAATAAAGGGGCCCAGCAACCAACAACAATAAGGTAGCTCTTAGTGCTTCACACGACTGGCCCACTGAGCCTTTATAGACAGAGGAGCTGTGGACATAGAAATGTTCTGCAGCTAACTTTTACCTGCATGGAGTCAGTGCCCAAAAGGTCACTTCCAAACAAGACAAAAAAAAAACAACAAACACAACATTTACCCACCTAGGACACCAGCAAAAACATGGAGGCAGGCAATGCTTGTAGGGGGAAGGGTTATATTTTGGGCTAGCCTACAGTTTGCCAGTACCCTATATACCAGTAGGCCGCAGCATAAGCCAAAGGGTTAAAGTGGAAGTCCACCCGACACTTAAAATCTACAGGCATCTATGATCTAGACTAACCTAGATAGGTTAGTCTTAGATCATAGATGCAAGCAGATTTAGATATTTTAGTGTTAGGGTTGACTTCTACTTTAAGACTTCGGTGTCCCTCAATGGACATGAAAGAAATTGGCTTTAGATACCCCATAAGAGTTAGAACTAAGTTTGCACATTTCTTGCCTTTATTTCTAAACATGACCCTCTTTTTGGGGACACAGATTTTTTTTCACTTACCTGAGGCTTTTCAGAGACATACTTTGCACAGTGTCGGATGAGGCGGATGGCCTCCATGCTGGTGTCTGGAAAGGCAGCATTACAAGCAAACTCGGACAGACATTTTATGGCGTCTTGGAAAGAATCGATGGCAGCTGGGAAGTGATGCTGGAACACATTGGCTACAAGGGAAAGAAAGGGATTATTACATGCCTCATGTATGTTTTACATGTATGACTCATGCGACCATCAGATCTTAAAGCGGAAAGGAGTTAGAGGATGATGTATGTACAAGAGAAAAGTAAACAGATAAACGGTAGGCAGAGATAGAACCACACTGGGCAAAAGATGTATATCACAAGGGCCGGTGATGGGGCCAGGTAGCTTCAATTTATTCTCTGTATATATAATAGTGCACTTAAAAGTGCATGATACGATATATGTGAACAAATAAGAGTGTTGTAGAGAATAAACATTCCAAAAAGTGAAATTGTTATAGTCCACCACCTAAGTTAGTAATGGCTCCCACTGCTGTCCTTGACCCTATGAGGAGGAAGAGACACGAGAGCCCCTCCAGAGCTGCACTCAGAATTTTTTTTTACCTTAGTGTAGAAAATGTATGAAGGTTAAAAAAAAAAAAATTAAAAGCGGAACTCCACCCAAAAGGGGAGGCTCTGCTTATTTGCCCTCCTCCCCCCTTCCGCTGCCACATTTGGTGCCTTTCGGGGGGGGGGGGGGGGAGCAGGTACCTGGATTTGACAGGTATCCGCTCCCACTTCCAAAGTCTCCCGGAAGTTCAGCCCCCCCTCCTTCTTCCCCAGCTTCGCACATGCACAATAGGGAATCGGATGTAAAACAGCAAGGCTTCACTGCCAGTCTTCCTTTCCCCGAGAAGGCGGCAGCAGCACCTGAGAGCCGATTGAAAAATAGGCTCTGGTGAAGACATCGCTGGATTCGTAGACAGTTAAAGCGGATTTCCTCCCTAACCACACACTCACCTGTCCCACGGTCCAGCGATGCGCCGTCTTCTCCCTATCTGCTCTGCAGCTGTGACAGTTTGCGGCTTCACAGCTGGGTACGCACTGACCATACGCGAGTGGCGCTATGCGTCGTGATTGGCCGGCAATCTTCTGGGACCTCTGACATGTCCCAGAAGATTGCAGGGAGGGAGGGAGAGAGGAGAACTTCCACTCAGGGCACCGCGGCGCTCCGAGCGGAAGTGGGAGCGGATACCTGTCAAAACTAGGTACCCGCTCCCCCCCCCAAAAAATTACATGCCAAATGTGGCATGTCAGGGGGTTACGGCTATTTAAAGCGGAAGTTCCACTTTTGGGTGGAACTCCGCTTTAAGTGTCCAAATTTTTAAAGTCAGCAGCTACAGTATTTGTAGCTGCTGACTTATTTTTTTTCTGAAGGAGCCTGGAGCTCTTTAACAAAGCATATCCTTCTATAGTGTGCTTACCTTGATCCAAAGCACCTAGTGTAATTTCCGTCTGCTCTCTCATGCTTCTGCTATCTGCATTAGTCATTTCTTACATTCTACACTATACCAGAAAAGCCAAGGGGATGGCCAGCTCCCCCTTCAGCACACAGCAGGTGACTGGCAGACTCAGCAAGCATGTTTCCCTAAGAGACTGTCTCCATTCCCTCCACTCAGGTCTCAGATTACACTCCGCTCCCTGACTTACACTGTACAATGTGTAACAGATACCCACCCCCTGCCTTCTGGAGCTCATAAACGCAGTCATTTATAGATTATAAACAGTTGTAGAGAAGACAGGGCTGCAGATAAACATGTACAACCTATGTAGGAAGATTTGTTTCCTCTTTGTATCTCCCGAGAGCCCCTTAAATCTCCTACACCACTACATACATGAGAGCTTGTACTCACTGACAATATGGCCCACAGACTGGAAAGTCAGCTCCACAATGTTTCCGTTTGTGTCAGAGGCGGCTTGATAAAATAAAGCAAAGATGTTCTTCCACCCAGAACGGATATTTGCAGCCTGCATGTTGACAATCTGGGCGATGCAGCGGATGACCATGTCCCGGATGGTTGGAGACCTGGAAGCCAGACAGACATTAAATGGACAGAACATATTAGAGATCTCCCCATCTCCTCCAGACTGCACCAACCTGTTCTTCTTCATAATGTGCTCAAACGGTCTCAAGAAATCCTTCTGGAAGCGAAAATTGGCCAGTTCATCTTTTTCCAGAAACTTCATAGACAGCTGGCGAAGGGAGTCGATAGCAAAGATGGCCACATCTTCATTTGGATTACAACCGACCTATACAGAGTGAAGGGTTATTGTCACACAGATGGGACATAAGCTCAGTTTAAGGTTCATCCCACCAGGACTCATTACATGCTGAAGGAAGCATTTCCTGGGTGTCAGCTACTCTCACACACACACACACACACACACACACACACACACACACACTATATTCTGCTAATATGAAAACATTTACGAAGTTTAAAGTATATCAGGGCAAGATCACGAAAAAAAAAAAAAATCTTTGCAGCAAAAGCACATTTCCTCATGTTTTGTCTTTAAAAATGCTGCAAGTACAGAAAAATACCTGATAAAGGAAAAGGAATTGGCAGCACTCCAGGTTGAATCAAAATCCAAATTTATTGACTGGACATCCAAATATGACAATCGTGACAAGGTAGACGCGTTTCACACACTGACTGTGTGCTTAAGCATTACCTGTTGCCAGAAATCCAGTAAATGCCTAATTTCCTGTTTGAGCGAACAGTACCTCTACTTTAATGACGCCCAAAGCAGCACTGTCTCTCCCCCTGGACTACAGAATTCCCCCCACCCAAAACACCACCCATCAGACCTGAATCTACCTGAAAACCATCTTTAATCCTCTGACTGCAATGACTTCACTGAGGTGGCTTCATCTCCCAGAAGTTGGAGAACGTTTTCACAGAATAAATGTTAAATGAGCCTGAGAACTGCAGAATTACCTTATTGAAGTGGTCACCAATTACTTGCCAAATCCTGGACCACTGAAGCCGGATTCGGTCCATGTTGTAGTAGGAGATCTCCACAATCTTCTGCAGGCTGAACATGCGAGGATGATGGACGGAGGCGAGCTCATCCATGGAGACCACACACAGCCAGCGCACAAAGTCAACTGGATTAAAAAAAAGTGTACGTGTCACTTCTGTAGATGGGCATTCACTCCATACAGACTCTAGAAGGGTGACTATACCATGGCTGTACAACACTAGGAGATCACTAAATGCAGACTATAGGAGGGGTAACTATAGCATGGCTATAAAATACTGAGAAATCATATTTGTCATATTGGTGCGACTCAGACTTGTACAAATTTTGATAAGGTTCCTGCACAATAAGTGTCATACTCTGCCTATATACATTTATTTGGAGTATCCATTTGGCTGTAGGTTGTGTTTTATACAATAAACCTTCGGAAATGCACTTGGCTCGTGTGCCCTCCTTTGTGCTCTTTTACAGTTGTCTGCTAGACTCCCTGATCTGAGGAGGGCTGCATTGACAAAGCATACCTGAAGGATGTTATTCTATCGCTTTTGATGATCTACTGCACAAAGTAGAACCAGAGCTCTATGCCCTGTAAGTGTTTATGTGTGTAGCGCTGCCCCCTTGAGGACTGCTGGATTCCACTCCTTCGGGTCCCCCTGGGTTACCATTAGCAATTTCAGCATGCACAGATTAACATGTTACTTCTTAGCTCAGTCAATGATAAGTCCAGGAGTATGTAGTTGTTTTTGGTGTTTTATTTAAATTAGGGATGGGCGAAGGGAATAGTGGGATACTCCAAATTACCTATTCACAATGTGGAGGGCTCCTATTTCGGATGATGCAGCCAGGCTGCTGTTTCACCCTGCCACTAGGTGAATTTGGATTAAGTCTCTATCCAGATGACTTGGACCAGATTATCTTCAGGAGATACTCTCCTAGTATCCCCTTTCACTTGACACACTGACACCCGTCCTCTAGTATCCCCTTTCACTTGACACACTGACACCCGTCCTCTAGTATCCCCTTTCACTTGACACACTGACACCCGTCCTCTGACTATCCTACACCTGGGTGGCCCTCCTCAGGTCAGGCCCCTAGTCACGATCCCCTGTACTCACGATATTGTCTTTCGAGGGTCTCCAGTGTCTCCCCATTTAGTCAATTCTCCTGGACCTCTGGGTTCAGTTCTGTTCCTTTGATCCCCAGGCTGACCGCCTGCGACCATGTGCCACCACTACAGAGGAGGCAGCCGCCACCCTCCCTCCGGGACTCACCAGCCACAGACCCTGCAGCACATGTGCTCCTGGCTTTTATACAGTATCTCAGAATGCACGGAGACAGCCCGTCTTTCAATCACCAGGACTGTATCCAAGCTTATGTATCCATTGGTCAGGTTTCCTCCCACTGTCCAACATGCTTCCCTATTGGACCAGTGTGAAAAACTCTCTAGACCCCATGAGTCACATACTGAGCACACCTAACTCACAGATCCTGCTCTCTGGTAGGCAGAAAACAATATAGATTTGCCTGCTGCTCCTCTGATATGCAGACAGAGCCAAAAACTATACTTTCCTCACTAGAACCTACCTAGGAGGGTGCTACATGTGTTTTGTGCAGACTCCAGAAAGTGATCACACCATCATTGTATATAACTAGACCCTATAACTGAGATTACCCAACATGGAGTGTGTACACTAACATTTCGTTTAGATAAGTCTACTTTTATTATATGCAGTTATTATAAGCTGTGCTATGTGATCAATGCTAAGGGATGTTCTGCGGGATCCCAGGATGACAACACAGGTCACATGAGCAGAATGGACCTAAGCAATTTAGGACAGTCTCAGCAGGATCAAAATGACATGCAGGCTGTGTTTTTGTGTGTTGAAGTTTTATGACTGGCTCACTTAAAATTATGTACAGGCACCTTATACACCGCACGGGACATCCAGGATGCATACAGCACTGTTCATCTCTAGCACTAATGACAGTATATCTATTGCATGTGCCCTACCTATGGCCTTTCCATCCAATCGCGTTGATCCAGTAAATATCCTGAAAAAGAACAAAGAAGAAAAGGAAACGTTAACTAAGCCTCTCCGCAATATTTTTTTCCCATCATATAGAGATAGGGCAGACTTGGAAAATATTAAACACTGCACTGCGTGAATTTCACTTAAAGCGGAGTTCCAGCCTCAAAACGAAATTTTGCCATCCGCTTGCTCTAAGTAACCTGAAAAAGAATTGGATAATCACAATTTTTTTTTTTGGTTTACTTACCTTGTTTTTAAAGAAAATATACTTACCTTCCTTCCACTTCCTCCCTCTGCGACTTCCTGCGTGCATTGACTCCTGGGAGCCTAGTGTCATCGCTCCCAGGAGTCAATGGGCCTGCACTGGCCCTGCTCGTCACTTCCAGTGCAGGTGAGTCATTCCCTGCTAAACAGCTTCTGGGCATGCCCAGAAGCTGTGCAGGGATGACGCGCATGCCCCGGAAGTGACGAGCAGGGCCGGTGCAGGCACATTGTGGGACTCTGACGTCACCGAAGAGGACACCAAAGAGGACACTCTGGCTTCAGCTGCACACACCTAAGATGGCAGTGCTGGACAAGACATTTTCAAGGTAAGTATTTCTTCTAAAAAGGTAAGCGAAACCGGGGACAGTTCACAGGCTATCGTTGCTGAAATGCACTAGCCCTGACTGTCCTGGGGGTATTTTTATCTAAATTTTCTTTTTTCAGGCCAGAACTCAGCTTTAAAAGTAGTGCGAGTGGGCCAGTATCCCATTGACTGAAATGGTAGCTGTACAAGTCTGGACCATCACCTCCAATACACCCTGATGAAGATGTGGATAGGCCCCTGAGGCTGTCATCCTTCTCCTTTCCTCACTTACCCAGAACAAGCACAGGTTGGTGAAGTCTGGTATCAGGTGACACACCCAGGAGTCTTCTCCTCTAAAAACAGTTTAGCAATATCAGCCTACATATTGCTGCCTTCTGAACATACTGAATCCCTGGGTGTCCTGCTAATCTTATGTTCCATAATGTCACTGACTGCAAGCTTGTTCCAGGGCAGTGTCTCAAAGTATGAAGCCAAAAATACTGGGTGAACCCTCCCTAGACAGCTATTCCCTTTCAAGCAAACTTACCAATAAAATAGGGATATTTAGTTTGCATATATTGCAAATCATGTTTAAGATGGCCAACTGCATAAAAGTAATCCCTCTTTAGCCAGTCCTACTCTGCTTTGCCACTGCAAATCCTCCTTTGGACAATGCCAATCTGGGGCACGCAGACACACTTTCCTAAATATGAAGCCTGACGGCAAGGCGTCTAGCATTTTCAGAAGGTCAGCATTGGCCATCTTTGTATTCCCCCCCAGTACAGGCTCGCTTACCTGTCCACAGCCACTACCACACTCTGCGAGCTGGTCTCTCCGACAGACTCCTGGATACTGGCGTACTGTTTCCTGTCCGCCCCGCTGCCAACTAAGGTGCCTGGAAGACAAATGCCAGTGAGTCACAGATCCTCCTAGATCCGCCTTATCCTCATCACCAATCAGAACATGATACTCACCAAGTCCAATGCCCATAAACTCCTCCCCTCCGGATGTGAAGCTCTTAATTCCCTCGCGATCTCGCCCAGTTCCGGAGATGTAGCGTGTCTTAACCCCCGTCCCAATGAGCTGGGCGAGCTCCAACTGGCTGATACACTTCAGAATCTGCAATAAGCATAATATATTACTATATTCTCCTGTATCTTATCCAGCCTTCTAGGACATCTCTCTATATACACTTCTAGATCATATTTATTTATTTCAGGTTCTTATATAGCGCTGTCAATTTAGCACATTGCACATTAACATCAGTCCCTGCCCTCAAGGAGCTTACAATCTAAGGTCCCTAATACACATTCATACATACATAGGGCCAATTTTATACAGGATCCAATTAACCTACCAGCATGTCTTTGGAGTGTGGGAGGAAACCGGAGTACCCGGAGGAAACCCACGCAGGCACAGGGAGAACATGCAAACTCCAAGCAGGTAGTGTCGTGGTTGGGATTCGAACCAGCGACCCTCTTGCTGCTAGGTGAAAGTGCTAACCACTACACCACTGTGCCGCCCATATCCACCTTCCCATTATATGCCTCTATATACACTGATTATATTCTACAAAATCCCTCTATATTCAATTCTGTATTATAGCCGCCATCCTAATACATTTTATATCTACCTTTCCATGTCCTCCCTTTATATACAGACATTCCCAGTATATCAGTACATGCTGGATAAAGGGAGGGTCAGCTTGGTTGCAACTCTTTGTAGATAGCTTTATGGTCATTGGGTGCGATCCATTATACAGTGCTACTGTATGCTGCCCAAACTGAGGCCCTGATGTAGTTCTTCACCACCGTGTCAGCTCCGCATATGCTAAGCCTCTCCTATAAAAAAAACTACATTGCCTATCTAATGCCTCGTACACACGTACTGATTGTCGGCCGTAAATATTCGGCCAACAAGCGATCGGCCGATTGTAGGCTTGTTAGTATGATGCTTCCGACAGCGCATTTTCGGCCGAACAGCATCTGTCGTGCAGGCATTAAAATTTTTGTTGGCCAACACCAGAAAGGCCGATTGTTCGCCAGTCAGTACAGAATTCGGCCGACAAACAGCCGATTAGCAAGACTGGGCATGCTCAGAAAAGAAAAGACAAGGAAAGTTAACCATCACATGACATCACTTCTGCAGTCGTCTGTTGTTGGCCGACAAAATTCGTGTGCAGTCTTTAGCAGTTTTCAACAGACAAGACAGCCCTGGACAAAAGATGGCCGATCGTTCGGCCGACGATCGGTACGTGTGTACGAGGCATAACTCTGTCCCCACACACTTGTCCAGCCAGGAGAGTGCTATGAGCTGCTCTTTGCACACAAACCTTGGCTTGTTGGATGGACAACATTGATAGATAGCCGTGTAGAACAGACACAAACCCCTGAAACTCTACATACCTCATGCCAGGAATTGCCCAAGTAATTGCCATCGGTGTGAGCCACAGTGATCAGCGTCTTGATGGTGTCAATGTTCTTCTGCTTCATCTCGGTGATGCTTGAGCTGGCGGTTAGCAGGGAAAAGCGAGCCAGAGCCTGGACGTACGCATCTCGCTCCAGCTGCAGGAGAAAACACTGATAAATATTGGGAGCGCAAAAGAGGGGATCCTAAAAGTCACATGAGACAATCTTTAAAGAACGTGAAAGAGTCCATAAAAGTATTTAAGATAACTGATCTGACAGTTAAAAGTGTAAGAGCCACCGGGTCTTTACACCTGAAAGCAGCCGGTTCCAGGATGAGCTAGAACAGTGTTTCTCAACCTTTTTTCATGCAAGGCACACTTTAAAATTCTGCACAATTTTGAGGCACCCCATTCTAAAATCTAAAAGCCTAAACTAACAGTTTTACATATCGCAGCAGCATCCAAACATGTAGAACACCCAACATTAGAAGTTGAAAGGGTACACAATAAAAACCAGTGGCTTTGTGTAATAGGCAGGCTTGATGATCCACCCGCTGGCTTGTTTACAATTTTAGGCAATTTTTGGGTATTTTGCCAAGGCACCCTTGAAGAAACCTGAAGGCACCCTGGTTGAAAAAGGCTGAGCTAGAAGGAACTCTGTAGGCAAGAAGGGGAACAGTGCTCCTAAGTGTAGTAGTTTAAGAACACTTTAAAAAAAAAGGTAAAGCACTCGCAAGAGTAGATGAAATCGCACTTGCAGTAACATAAGTCTCAAGTGTAATTCCCGGATGGTCCCCCTGGGTGTTTCTGTCCACAACGCAGACTGTCAGCTATGCTGGTATATTCCCGCACTTCCATCAGTGCTTGTGGATGTTGAAGACCAAGGTGCAACTTGCTTCCAGCATGCAGAGGGAGGCGTAACGCCTCCCCCTGCATCCTGGAAGCAAGTCGCACCTTGATCTTCAGCTTCCTCAACAGCCACGAGACCAGATGGTAGTGTGGGAATTGACCAGCATAGCTGACAGTCTGCTGTTGATGTCACACATCACACAGCTGGATATCCCACAGTGGAAAGCAAGCATTCCAGCATGGTGTGAATGTATCATTGAGGGAAGAAGGAGGTTGTGTCTAAAATAACTAGAAGATATAGATCTGCATACTGAAGGTGCGAAGGGTTCAATAATGCTTCATAATGCACCTACTACCAGCCCAAGCCAGTGAAGCTCCCTTTATTCACATCATGCCCTGTCCCTTGTATAGAGGCACAGAGGCAGAAGCAGTTCCATCGTGGCATGCGTCTTGGGTGCGTCAATTATCTCTGCCCATTTCTACCTAGTCATGACTATTAATTTCATTTCCTCATTCCTGAAACCTGAAAGTGAATACAAAGTGATGACACTGACCTGCATGCTGAAGATACACGAGATCCGAATGGCGCAGCGAATACCCTCCAAACAAAGATAAGCAACTTCATTATCATCGCAGTCCTGGAGGCCAATGCTGAAGGCAGCCAGCAGCGGAGTCCACACCAACTGCAAAGAAAAACAAAAAGAGTACACACCACACTTCCATGGCTCTATTATACTGTATACTGCAATGTATAAGGAGGCAGATAAAGGAGCTGATGCAAATACAGCCACTCCTCCTGGGTAAAAAGGAATTGGGGTGGAGGGCAGGGAACAGGGCAATTTCGGTCACAACATTATGGGAAGAACATAGGTGATCTGGAGTTCACCTTTTAAAAATAAAATAATTAAATGCACTTTTTTTGCAGGTAAAAAAAACAAAATGCCCCTATTTTTTTTTCTCTTAAGGAGCCTGCAGAGCATTGCATCCACGATCAGATCATGGGTGCAACCTCAGGCTCCAGCAGACTCAGCATAACTGTCTGCTCATACCTGAGAGCAGGAAGAATCAGAACTGCTGGAACACTCACCAGCGCTCTCGTAGTTCATTCAGAACTACAAGCTGTCAACCATTACTTGTAGGCATTCATTCAAAGGAAACTATGAATGACACTGCCATGTGGGCAGAGCACTGCGTGGCCAAGCGGTTTTCAAATTGTGCCAGCGGGTGTGGGGAGAGGATTTCCCACCTGCTGTCACGTGCAGAAAAAGGTAGTCCTGAAAGTAAGATGATACCCCGACGGAGTAGAAAGGGTTCTCTACATGACGGGGATTAAAACCTCAACGCAAGAGGCAGTAAAAGCAACATTTTTTTTTTTTTTTACAGGAACTTCTATAGTGCCAATAGCACTTTGCATTTAACTTGTACATTCACATCATTCCCTGCCCTCGAGGAGCTTATTGATCAGAGCTTTAAAAGTGATTGTAAAGTCTTGTTTTTTAAAAGAAAAATAAATACACGTTATACCCTGCCCTGCACAGTTGGTTTTGCAAAGCGCACCCTGGATCCTCCTCTTCTGGGGTCCTTCGCTGGGGCTTCTGGCCCTCCCACCTGCCAAATGGAGCTTGCTATGGGGAGCTGCCAAGCTGCAGCTCCATGGATCCATTTAGACACGGAGCTGCCGTTTGGCCCTGCGCCCTCTCTCTCCTAATTGGCTGACTTTGATTGAAAGCCGTGGGACCCAATTTGCGCTGCGGCTGTGTCTCAGCCAATCAGCAGGGAAAGTCCTGGACGGCCGAGGGACTTGTGGACATCACTGGACAGAGATGAGTCTCAGGTTAGTATTAGGGGTGCTAAGGAGGCTGCGACACACAGAAGGCTTTTTATCTTAATGCATAGCACCTTCTGACTTTAAGGCTAAGTTCACATGTAGGCGTTTTGGGGGAGTTTTCCTGCTCTAGGATCAGCTCAAAAAAGACAAATCCTATTCATTTCAATGGCCCCTGTTCACATCTGAGCATTTTGACGTTTTAAGCAAAACGCCCAACGCTCAAAGTACATGAGCTTCTTTTTGGGCAGATTACAGGCGTTTTTATTTTTTTCCCCATTGGTCACTAGTCAACCTAAAAACGCCTGCACAAAAATACCTGTAAAAACGCCTGAAAAAATGCCCATAAAAACACCCGAAAAAACGCCTGTAAATAGCAACGCCAAGATGTGAACGTAGCCTACAACTCCTTTAAATGAAACCTGGGAACACTCTGGAACAAAGAACCAACCCGATTGTCCTTTAGGAATTTTATTTTTACAACAAAGTGGTAAACTGTTCAGTCACCCCAGGTTTTTTTTAGTCTGAAAATAAACGTGCCAGACAGTTTTATCAGCCTACTTTCCGGTGTAGCCATCTTTAGCACAGGATCAAGTCTCGTTTACACGCCACTTACTTTGAACATAGGTCTGACGTGCTCCAGGTGCGTGGCGCTGGTGAATGGGGCTTTTTCCTGACTAATGGCTTCCATCAGTGCCTTGGCTGTTCTGGCCATCTGCTCCATCTCCATATTGTACAACAAGCGCCGTTCCTTCTCACTGGGAACACCTGAATAAATGAGAGAGAATTGAACCCATCCAGGCAAAAAATTGGATTTTTGTACTCACCGTAAAGTCCTTTTCTCAGAGTTCATTTAAGGACACATCCATGAGAAAATAAGCAGTGTCCTTAAATGAATTATAGAGAGGAAAAAAAAAACGGCTATACAAGACCACATCTGCTAAAGTTACATGCACCTGGAAGTAACACTGATATCCATCCAAATTCAAATATTAATTCTGGGTGGGCCAACATCATCATAAAGCTAAAAAAAATGTCTCAAACACAAACCTGGTTTTGTAGACTTGTTGGCGATGGTGTGCTCCTTCGTTACCTTCATGGCAATCTTCTTGCCTTCTATCTCATCATAAATGGCAGACAAGTACTCTTCTGGGAGGTCTTTGCTGTCATTAATGCCGCAGTTCATTTTTATATATTGTTCTTTCGTCATTTTATTTTTCACCTGGTAAAATGAACGGACTGTCATATGATCTGGACGGATAAAGATGAGACATTCTGAGGGTGTAATAAACATACCTGAGGACTGTGCAGATCTGTGGTGAGCATGATGATGGAGTAGGCCAGGACATAGGCGGTGTCTGCGCTGGCAAACAATGTCTGTCTAGAGGAGAGAGAAGTGTAAATCTATAAGCACAGTCAATATCTCAGAGAGCATTAACCCATGGTAGAGAGCAATCATTCTGACAGCTCTATGCCGATATAAGACGATTCTGGGTTGGGAAGTTGTTATACACCATTAAAGCCTAACCCAATCGGTCCAAATGAACTATTTAAAGTCACATGAAACCTGGAGTAAAAAGGGATACTAAAGGCTTCATTTTAGTTTTATTTTTTTTTTTTAAACAAAACCTGTCATACTTACCTCCTCCTCTTCTTGGGTCCCCCACAGAGCATCCCCCCCATAGCAAGATGCTTGCTTTGGGGGCACTTGTGCGTGCTCGCTCCCACCACTGCTCTCTCCTCACTGGCTGTGATTGACAGCAGCGGGAGCAAATGGCTTCCACTGCTGCCCATGAGCCAATGAGGAGGCAGCCGCTCTTGTGCAAATCGCTGGATGGAGATCAGGCTCAGGTTAATATTAGGGAGGCTGAGGGGGCACTATACTGAAAGTTTTTTACTTTCATGCATAGAATGCATGAGGGTAAAAAACCCTTAAGGCTTTACTACTACTTTAAAGCGGATCTTCGCTGCATCTGATCGCCACAAACCAAAAACGTTATCCATTCGAGAAATCTCTTTGAAAAACACCCCCTAGGTGTTCTGGCCATGGCAATCCTAAGGGAAAATGATTCATGTAGCATTTATTTCCTGCCCTTAGCGCAAGTACGCATACAGGAAAGTGTGCTTAGCTGAGAAACCCCTCCTCCTCGCCTTCCCTCCTGAAGACTCCTGGGATGAATGACATCATTTGCCTAGGCAGGAAACCAGGAAATGACTGAAGAAATGTTTAAAACAAATATGATATACTTTCCCATCTATTTAGTAAGGCTAGCAGCATGAGGATTACAAATAATAATTGTTAAATGGGAGAGTAAAGTTCCACTTTAGGCATTAGTCACAATGCAATGGCATTTTCTGGCTCTAGAGGAAGGCTTTGGCTCTTCTCTATGGCAGGTCCCCCTTTAACTGATGTACATATCTCAGCTCAATAACTTCCAGCAGAGGGCTTCAGTAATGACCTACAGCAGCCAGTCAGGATCCACGTTAAAGCAGAACCCTGGGCAGAAATTTTATCACTTATTTGGATAAGTCATTTCTTACTGTTAACGCTGACTTTTGTATGATTTTTATAGCATAATTAGGTTGATCCAGCTTGGACCAATGCAAGTATGCATATCTCATACCAGGCCAATCTCTGTAGGAGCCGGGTCAGAGTGGCTGCACTTCTGCATAGTAATTACAGAAGGTCGCTCGGTACTGCCACCAATCAGAGAAAGCCTTTGATTTTTTTCAATAAAGGCATTCATCGATTGAATGATGTGGAGATCATGGCATCACCATCTCACTTTCTTGGTAATATCAGTTATCCAGCTATAGCTGTGCTTTATCCATCCGAGCTATGATGTCACAGACTTCACAAAAGGGAAGTTTTATCATAAATTAGAAAAATTTTAATATAAAAACAACAATATTTGTAATGAGCATATGTAAAGGAAGTTATGGTACAGATTAACAAGTATCCCAGAGTTTAGCATTTGGTTACAATGCTATGACCTATGTGGATTCTCAGTATGATTCTTAAACTATTTGAAACTGAATAAGCGCACAGGCGTAGACATTCATGATTTCACCCTCTAGATGTACAAAATCTGCATTACCCCTGGTTACATTCCAAGTATCTCGCCGCAAATTTCTCCATCAGCCGGTCAATTTTCTGGGCTTCTCCAGGTAATCGGAAACCTTGCAGGAAAAGTCGCAGCGCGGAGACAAAGTCCTTGTCATGGAAATCCAGCTGGTCCACATAGGTGTACATCACCTCTCTATTAAAGCGACTGTTTTCTCCCAGGAATTCCCCGATCATAGTCTGAAAGAGAATCAAAAATCACAGGAGTGACTATCTACAGGCCTGTACTGCAGCCAAGAACAAAAGTCACATTTCAGCAGCAAAACATGGTTTTATCTCAAAGTTCTACAAATACAGAATCTGGTAATTGTAGCTTTTATGTAATGATTGGTTAAGGCAGATCTGAACTCAAAAAAGTGACAATTTGCTGTGTTATAGCTAGGCAACATCTAAAAAAAAAACTTAACTGTGCCTAATCACCACCCTGGAAAAAAAAAAAATAGACCCTTGTAGATTTCTGTGCCCAAGTATTCTAGTTCTGTATCCACATAGATGCACAGTTGGAGTGGAGAAGAGGGAGGAGCAGAGGGGGAAAAGGGAGGAGCAGAGGGGGAGGAGGGAGGCGAAGAGGGGGAGGAGAAGAGGGAGGGAGGCGAAGAGGGGGAGGAGAAGAGGGAGGGAGGCGAAGAGGGGGAGGAGAAGAGGGAGGGAGGAGAAGAGGGGGGGAGGAGGGAGGGAGGAGAAGAGGAGGGGGGAGGAGGGAGGGAGGAGAAGAGGAGGGGGGAGGAGGGAGGGAGGAGAAGAGGAGGGGGGAGGAGGGAGGGAGGAGAAGAGGAGGGGGGAGGAGGGAGGGAGGAGAAGAGGGGGAGGAGGAAGGAGAAGAGGGGGAGGAGGAAGGAGAAGAGGGGGAGGAGGAAGGAGAGGAGGAAGGGGAGGAGAGGAGAGGAGGGGAGGGGAGGAGAGGAGGAGGAGGTGAGGGGAGGAGAGGAGGAGGAGGTGAGGGGAGGAGAGGAGGAGGAGGTGAGGGGAGGAGAGGAGGAGGAGGTGAGGGGAGGAGAGGAGGAGGAGGTGAGGGGAGGAGAGGAGGAGGAGGTGAGGGGAGGAGAGGGGAGGAGAGGAGAGGAGGAGGTGAGGGGAGGAGAGGAGGAGGAGGTGAGGGGAGGAGAGGAGGAGGAGGTGAGGGGAGGAGAGGAGAGGAGAGGAGAGGAGGAGGTGAGGGGAGGAGAGGAGGAGGAGGTGAGGGGAGGAGAGGAGGAGGAGGTGGAGGGGAGGAGAGGAGGAGGAGGTGGAGGGGAGGAGAGGAGGAGGAGGAGGGGAGGAGAGGAGGAGGAGGAGGGGAGGAGAGGAGGAGGAGGAGGAGGGGAGGAGAGGAGGAGGAGGAGGAGGAGGAGGAGGAGGGGAGGAGGGGAGGAGGGGAGGAGGAGGAGGAGGGGAGGAGAGGGGAGGAGGAGAGGGGAGGAGGAGAGGGGTCTGTGAAGAGGTTGTCGCTGAAGCCGGTCCCTGGTCCTGGGGAGGTTGGGGACCATTGCTTTAAGACCTGCCATAACTCCACCCTGTCAACACCCATTCCCCACCTCTGCCTACTTCTCCTGCAAAAAAAAAAAAAAAAAAACCACAACAGCCCTTAGTGGCAGTCTATGGGATTCAGTCAGTCCCAGTGTCCATCCTCCTATGGACAGGACAGGCCATATGCTGTAATATTCACTGAAGAAGCACGATGAGGAAAAGCCATGTTACTTCAAAGAACGCGGTTCTGGCAATAGCGGAGAGGATTAGCAGGCACTTACGAAATCCAGCCGGTCCTCTTGGTGAAAAAACTGAGCAATGTCTTGAGGTGTATTTCCCAGCATTCCTTGCTCCTGCAGATACTGAATTCCTCTTTTAGGCTTCCGATTAAACCTTAAAGGGAAGATAAAAATCAGCCTAAAGGGATGTGACCAGCTAAAAATATGCACTATTATCCAGCGATTTTATCTGTGTTGGCAAAGTGAAATAAATATACAAAATTAATATGCTGCACGTAATCTGATGTTGGAGCAACGCTCACTAAAATCTATTTGGTTATCTTCTCTCTGTAGACTGAAATATCTTGCTGTTATTTTAGGATAGCGCCCATAGTGTTCTAATATTCTGTACACCAGTGCGGGGGCAAGCAGTAAAGCTCCAGGATCTGCAGAAAAAAAGTAGTGTAAAATTTTTTACTCACAATTCAATGCCGTGCTCAATGATTTCCTTCTGCTGTTTGATGACCTCAAACTGTTCAGGATCATCGTGGACGGAGGTCTGAGCACCGGTGCTTCCAATCAATGAAGATGCCGAGGAATCCACTGAGCTGGCACTACTTCTGCGGCCTAATATTTCCGGCGTTTTATTTTCACTGGTCTCAGGATCGCAGAGTTTCACTGGACCTGAAGAATTCAGAAGAGATTGTAGGTAAGTCTTTAGTCTGGAATCACTGTGTGCGTCAGACTCACTGATCAGGGCCCATTCACAGTTTCCTACTTGTCAATACTCCAAGTGCGAATGATATTGAACAATTTAAAATAAAAAAGTATTGGGATTTTTGTACTTACCGTAAAATCCATTTCTCTGAGTCCGATCGACGGGAACCCTGCTCAATCCCCTGTTGCGCACCAGGATAACCCGGTCAGCAGCAACTCCAACGAACCCCCTTATGAGCAAGTAGAAACAGCCAGCTCATAACCTCACCCAGGGATGGGGGGGGGCGAAAGACCCACAGTGACCATCAAAATTTTAGAGGGGCTTGAATGCATTAGGATAAAAAAACAAAACAAAAAAAAAAAAAAAAACACCTTCTGCCTTCACAATCCCTTTAACCACTTGCCTACTGGGCACTTAAACCCCTTCCTGCCCAGGCCAATTTTCAGCTTTCAGCGCTGTCGCACTTTGAATGACAATTGCACGGTCATGCAATGCTGTACCAAAGGAAATTTTTCCTCATATTTTCACCCAAATAGAGCTTTCTTTTGGTGGCATGTAACCACTTGAGCCCCGGAGGATTTGGCTGCTCAAAGACCAGGGCCTATTTTGCGATTCGGTGATGCGTGACTTTAACGGACAATTGCGCGGTCGTGCGATGCTGTACTCAAATGAGATTGACGTCCTTTTTTTCCCATAAACAGGGCTTTCTTTTGGTGGTATTTGATCACCTGTGCAATTTTTATTTTTTGCGCTATAAACAAAAAAAAAAAAAAAAAAAAAAAAAAAAAAAGTGTGTCACTTTTGAAAAAATAAGAATATTTTTCACATTTTTTTTATATGAAATTCCCAGAAAAAAAAAAAAAATGTAAAAATCAATATTTTTTTAACATTTTAGGCCAATTTGTTTTCTGCTACATATTTTTGGTAAAAAAAAAAAAAAAATCACAATAAGCGTATTTTGATTGGTTTGTGCAAAAGTTATTGTGTTTACTAATTAAGGGAAAGATTTA
>NC_138778.1:9971075-9978575 GCF_965119305.1 Pelophylax lessonae
GCAAAATGTCTGGTATAAAGATTTTCCTTACCTCAAGGTTTCCCACACAGGCGTTTCCAAAACCCACACAAAATAACACAAACTTTTGTTGTCTCTGGGATATTCAAGTCTGCTCAGACACTTCAGGCTCATCACTACGCTGACGCAACAAAGCGCAGTCACTTCCAGTGCTAAGGGGTCCTCCACCTCCTCACCTGAATCTGAATAGGGACACACTGGACCCCATGCTGTAAGCCGCAGCATATGTGAATGGAGCTCAAGGCGAATAGAAACTGCTAAAAATACTCACAAAAAAGGTGATACTTGTAACAGCCAATGAACCCCACGATGCCATACAGTGCAGGATACGCATATTCCAATGACACCCCTCTGTGGTGGTAAAGCCGACGCTTTTCCAGGGCACACCCCCTCTTCCTCAGAGCTAAATGTTAGGCTTTATGTACACTTGAACTACTTTGACCTCCGGGAATACACAAAACATGGCAAAATCGCGGTCGGCGGTCAAAACGTTCCTATCCTGAACGCGATTCTTCCCCGTTCAGCAGAGGGAGGTTCAACCTCCCCAAACCCCAGCTCCTAAACAATCCTAAAAGCCTATGTGTACATCATACAGGCTCTGGTTACCCAGCCTCTGCCTAAAGCCCCGTACACACGTACTAATCGTCGGCCGAACAATCGGCCGTCTTTTGTTCAGGGCTGTCGTGTCTGTTGAAAACTGCAAAAGACTGCACACGAATTTTGTCGGCCAACAACAGCCGACTTCAGAAGTGATGTCATGTGATGGTTAACTTTCCTGGTCTTTTTTCTTTACTGAGCATGCCCAGTCTTGCTAATCTGCTGTCTGTCGGCCGAAATCTGTACTGACTGGCGAACAATTGGCCGTTCTGGCGACGGACAACAAAAATTTTAAAGTCTGCACAGATTCTGTTCGGCCAAAAATGCGCTGTCGGCAGCATCATACTAACAAGCCTACAATTGGCCGATCGGTCGTCGGCCGAATATTTACGGCCGACAATCGGTACGTGTGTACGGGGCTTGAGTTTCCAAGGATTGATCGGCGAGCTCGTGGCATTGCTGTACAGCCTCATGCCATCTTTGGCTGCCATACACATCCCTGGATTTTTCTACCTTTTTTGCATCCTTGCCTGCAAAATACATCCCTGGCTTTTCTACATTGCCAGTATTCCATCACAGCGGTACACATTGGGCTTTTCACCATATCCTTTATGGTGTCCTGAGTTCTCGTTTGAACACTAACAGCTGCTGCAGATCGCACATGCAGTGCATTTTGAATGTGGTGCAGGAAATGCGCACGGAACACAGGTTTCCCCCGCACTGAGTTTTTGTGTGAACTGGCCTATGGTTTTTCACCTTAGTTACTTTTGCGACTCCACACTGATCTACCATTTGAAAAACAAGCACCAATCTTTGGTCTAATATGAGACCACTTCAAACAAAATGTATGACATATATTATCCTCCAATCAATGGAAAGGAAGCTCACATACTTGGGGTCCGGAGGCCCGTCTCCCAGGGGTTTCATAGACAGTTTGCAGAGGGAACGGAACACCAAAAAAGCATCTTTCTGGACGATGTTGGTAAATTTAACACCAGAATGCTGACCAGGTAGGGAGTCCAATTCCTGCACAGAAAGTAATAAAGAAGTCATCCCAGAGCAGGAAAACAGAAAAGCAACAAGGCTATTTCTTGTGTAATGCAAGTAAAACCATTTCTTACCAAGTTCACCAGGGCAACTGCGTGACTGATGGAGCATACGTCCTACCTATTGGAGACTAGGGAAACAGCATGATGGATAGAGATATGTTCCACCCATGGGAGGCTAAGGAAATGGCATGATGGATGGGCTATATGTCCTACCTATGGGAGGTCAGGGTAATGGCAAGAATGGGGTATATGCCCTGCCTATGGGAATGTGGAAAAATCAGGATGACTGATGGAGTATTTGGCCTGCCTATGGGAAGCTGGGGGATCTGCATTAATGGCAGGGTATATATCCCACCAATGCATAAGCCGGGGAAATGGCATTAAAGGATAAGTTGCAGGGTGTAACATGTTACAGATGTTGCGGCCCTAGGCAGAGCTTCACCACCATTTGCATGCTCTAGTTTTAGTAAATCTCCCCTCATGTGTCATCATATTAGGTGGAGATCTCTGACAACTCATTCTAAACTTAATAGGGAAAAGTGTCTCATGAAAAATTTGAAAGCAGGAATAGGACACAGCAGTTCCAGTAGTGAGGGTAACTGGAAGCCTGCAGAGGTTCTGAGGTGCCCTACCATGATCCAGCCGTACTCCAATAGGCTGATTATTACAGCTGGAGTAGGCAAAGTGGACATGGAGAAAGGACTTTAACTTACAGCACTAAGGCGCCATTCACACTTGTGCGACTTACCCTGCGACTTGGGACTGCAAAGTCGCATGACATGTCATACCCCATGATTTTCAATGAGTACTGTTCATATCTGTGTGACTTGTCGCAGCAACATCAAAGTAGTCCCTGCACTACTTTGGGTCTGACTTTGATGCGAACCAAAGACCTCAAGATTACACAGGCATTGCTTCAAGTCGCTAAAAAATTATGTAAATTGATAAACATGATCATAAAGTGCAAAGTTAATGTGAAAAAATTCATAAATGTCCATAAAAATAATAAACCATGATCATAAAGTGCAAAATTCATGTATAAATTCAGTGAAGTGTCCATAAAAAATTGTGCAAAAATATATAAAACATGATGATAAACTGACTCGGAGAAGCACCTCAAATGCCAGCATGCGTGTAAAGGATGATCTTCCCCAATCACCGACACTAGACAAAATGAGGTTGGTCGCTTACAAGAACCAGGTGGCCTCCAAAACTAATGGAAAAGCCTACAAAGCTTTGTAACGTAAGTGTCCAAGGCATATGGAGACATCGATCGTATTCATTCAAGCGGATGTCCACAAAGTATAGGATTTCCGGTATACATAAACAAGGGATCATAGCGTAATCCAATAAAACCAATGATACATTAATAGAAGAGTGCACTCACAAACATCATGAAACGATCCAGAAACAAGCTGTAGCGTTCCCAATACAAAAAGGCCAGGCGAAGAGCGTGGTGATGTCACATCTGGTCCCACCCTCCACATCTGGTCCCAGCGCCAGACGTGACCTCACCACGCTCTTCGCCTGGCTTTTTTGTATTGGGAACGCTACAGCCCGTTTTTGGATCGTTTCATGCTGTCATGCATATGATGTTTGTGATTGCGCTCTTCTATTAAAAATGTATCCTTGGTTTTATTGGATTACGCTATGATCCCTTGTTTTATGTATACCGGAAATCCTATACTTTGTGGACATCTGCTTGAATGAATACGATCAATGTCTCCATATGCCTTGGACACTTACCTTACAAAGCTTTGTAGGCTTTTCCATTAATTTGGAGGCCACCTGACTCTGGTAAGCGGCCATTCTCCTTTTGTCTAGTGTCGGTGATTGCACTTATTATGGATTGGGGAAGATCATCCTTTTCACACATGCTGGGATTTGTGGTGCTTCTCTGAGTCTGTTCATTTTATGATCACGTTTTACAATTTTTTTGCACAATTTTTTATGTACACGTCACGGAATTTATACATGAATTTTACACTTTATGATCATGGTTTATTTATTATTTTTTATGGACATTTATGAATTTTTTCACATGAACTTTGCACTTTATGATCATGTTTATCAATTTACATCAATTGTTAGCACTGCACTTCATTTATATATTTATGTATAGTAGGGGTCTTCAAACTACGGCCCTCCAGTTGTTCAGGTACTACAATTCCCATCATGTTTGTGAACGTCAGAGTTTTACAATGCCTCATGGGATGTGTAGTTCCCCCAACAGCTGAAAGGCCGTAGTTTGAGGATCCATGATTTATGGGATGTGCAGTTCCCCAGCAGCTGGAAGGCCGTAGTTTGAGGATCCATGATATGTGGGAAGTGTAGTTCCCCAACAGCTGAAGGCCTTAGTTTGAGGATCCATGGGATGTGTAGTTCCAACAGCTGGAAGGCCGTAGTTTGAGGATCCATGATTCATGGGATGTGTCGTTCCCCAACAGCTGAAAGGCTGTAGTTTGAGGATCCATGATTCATGGGATGTGTAGTTCCCCAACAGCTGAAAGGCTGTAGTTCGAGGATCCATGATGTATAGATTTATCTATTGACCTGTGTTAGCAGCTATTTATTTTCGTTCATTATTTATTGCCACCATTTATTAAGCGCAGGTTTGATTTGTTATTTTAGATTGCTTCAAGTCGTGACTTTTAGGTCGCACAAGCGTGAAAGGGGCCTTAAAAAGAGTGGAGACTGGATAGAATTACACAGCAAGAAGCAATGGTGCTAAACTGGAGCCATAGTAATCTTCCTTCCATTCCACTTGTGGCTTCATTACTTCTAGACAAGGCTTGTGGCAGCCCAATCAGCTGCTGCTTTCTGGCTAAGCTAGCTTCTCCCCCCCTCACCTTAACAGGGAACAACAATACAAACTCATTTGATACTCAGCCATATACCACATACCAGGTTATCTGTAGAAGACACAGACTGTCTGTCATCTGCGATCCCATTGGTCTGAACACTGTCGGGGGGAGAAAATCCAGTAACTTCTGGCTCACCCGGAACACTGAGTGGTACTTTCACCTCTGCAAAGAAGAAACATTTTATGAGATTTACAGTACACACATATACATTTTAGATCTATAGATATTATATATATATATATATATATATATATATATATATATATATATATATATATATATATATATATATCACACACATATATATATATATATATATATATATATATATATATATATATATATATATATATATATATATATATATACATACATACACACACACACACACATATACACACACACACACACTGTATAAATAATAGTATGTACGAGTGACTTCTCTAACATTCATTCTCCCTTGTTTAGATCACATTCTTGGCAAGGAGAAGATATGCGGGATATTTAACCGCTTAAGGACCGCCCCCACATACTACAGCAGGGCGGCCCATAATTGCGAAACCACGCACCTACGTAATTCAGATCTTCGGCTCCGGGGTGCACGCGCCGCCAGAGCCCTGCTCCCGCTGTGATTGGACACAGTGGGAGCCAATCAGCGGGTCTGGAGGCCGCCAGCACCGGCCGATCGTTTAAAGGAGAGGCAGAACTGCGGTCTGCCCATTTAACCACTTCTGGACCGGAAGATTTTCCACCTTAATGACCAGGCCATTTTTTTTGCGATTCGGCACTGCGTTACTTTAACTGACAATTGCGCGGTCGTGCGACGCTGTACCCAAATAAAATTGATGTCCTTTTTTTCCCCCCCAAATAGAGCTTTCTTTTGGTAAAATTTGATCACCTGCGCAATTTTTATTTTGTCACTATTAACAAAAAAGGAGCGATAATTCTGAAAAAAAAAAAAATCTCTCAGCAGCCAGCATTAATAGACCTCTCCGTAACAGTAGATCGCTCCCAGCAACAATTGACCACAAGCAACATATTTCCACAAGAAATATGGATAAAAAAAACTCATATGGCATTTGCTTGATGCAAGGCATGTATACATGTAGGCCGCGGCTGGAGGCGTGACTGCATATGGGCTGGCTTTGACGCGTTTCGTCATACCAAGACGTCAAAAGGCCTTTGACGTCTTCGTACGACGAAACGCGTCAGACAAGCCAGCACATATGCAGTCACGCATCCAGCCGCGGCCTACATGTATACATGCCTTGCATCAAGCAAATGCCATGTGAGTTTTTTTATCCATATTTCTTGTAATAAAACGTGCATACTTCACTATTGGAGCTCCATTTGTTTTTTGAAGTTATATCTATCCATCTTACTTGGAGTATGAATGCATGAGGATACGTTATCCATGATGAGTTTGCCGTGAGGAACCTGGTGCCAATTTCTGAGTGGACCCTATCTGGTTTGATGGCGTTTCTATCCGGTTTGATGGTGTTTGAATCTATGCCCATTTGACCTTCCTTCATCGGGGGTCTAATATTCCGGTAAGGGAATTACTCTGCCTTTACTACCGCTATAAAATCAGAAATGCAAAGGTCTACTGAATCTTGGAAATAGTCATCTACTCTACGCGTGTAGCAACCTCAGGACCACACAAACTAGAAAAGACACTTCAGGTTTTGTAACAAAATCACTAAATAAAGGCCAATCACTAAATACAGCCCAATATAACAGCATTCAAACCTTGAGTATAGGATTCTGAACTCTCTGGGACCTGTTCACCATGAGATGGCGCCTCCTGTACCCCATCGTGACGAGATGGCGCCTCCTGTACCCCATCGTGACGAGATGGCGCCTCCTGTACCCCATCGTGACAAGCTGGCGCCTCCTGTACCTCTTCTTGACGAGATGGCGCCTCCTGTACCCCATCGTGACGAGATGGCGCCTCCTGTACCCCATCGTGACGAGATGGCGCCTCCTGTACCCCATCGTGATGAGATGGTGCGTCCTGTACCCCTTCCTGTTGAGATGGTGCCTCCTGTACCTCATCCTGGCGAGACGGTGCTTTGTCTACAGGAGCAGCCATGTTCTCCAGTACTGTATACACATGAAAATAAGTTAGACAGTTTCCAATGAATTCAAACACAGAATTCCAGCAGTCAAACACTTACCTGACACTACAGGGGGCGTCTCCTCACTTGTCCTGCTATCTACTTGTAAGACACCTTCTTGGTTCTGAACACCATTTGTGACATCCCGTTTGCTGGGTAGGGGGGAATCACTGAGCTGGCTTCTGTATAATCTGGGTGTAACTTGTGGAGAGCCCGCTATTTTGTAAGAAGCAGGAGAATGCAGCTTTAGTTTTTCATGATCCCGGAACTCCTGGGCCTGAAGGGGGAAAGAAAAAAAAAAAATATATATTATGGTCTTAGAAATTTCTTCCATTGATGAAGACCTCTATCATTAGCAAAAAGGTGAAATTCCCAAATTATCTAAGAACAGGGCTTTTTTTCAGCTGGAACTTGGTGGAACTCCGTTCCAACACCTTTGGCTCAGGCCCTTGGCTCCCTGCTCACCACTATCACTTGTAAATACAGCTTTTGTGTTTACAAGGGACAGCTTGTCTCCCAAGTGGCTCCCATAGATCTGATCTCCTGAGTGGCTCCCACTAAGTGAACAATGGGGACAAGGGAGATGCAAGTGCCTGTGGTGCAGTGCGGATGCCGACACCCCCACCGAATGATCTCCCTGCAAGTGAGAGAGGTGGAGCCACCTACAGTGTGCAGGGAGGTACTAGAGTTGGCTGGGTGCTTCAGCTTAATGCAACAATAAAAGAAAGGTGGAAGATGGTGGAGCTTTTAGGAGGGTTGCATGCAGAGGTAATAACCGAAGAGGGGTGAAAGTGAGATGTGGTTAGGGAATACAGAGGTAGGCAGCTATGGAAGAACGATCCGAACATCGGGCTG